>NC_091988.1:91298819-91602850 GCF_044704955.1 Pristiophorus japonicus | reverse complement strand
GACAGGAGATCAGTGACATGGTGCAGAACTTGTGCGTGTGCACAAGTCACACACAGGGCCACATCAGAATAGGCCAAGAAATTCCAGTTGCAGTGTATGATTTAAGTGACTCATTTTCTTTTTGATACATTCATTAAACTTTATAAATTAAAGAGTTGGGGCTGCTTAACGCAGACTAAATTTTGGCTTAGAGCATTGAATCGACTTATGTACAGAACCTTGTTCATCAATGATCATTATCCAGAATCAATCTCAACAGACCTGGGAGAAGAATATTACAAGGCAAGCAGTCGAATGGTACCAGCATCATTGTGCAAGACTATCATGCAAAGTAAATATCTTCATTAGGCTGTGTTATAAAGATAAATTATTTGCTGACGATGTTGTACATTAGTCCTTACTGAAGCTGTCTTCACATATCATGGGCAATAATCTAAAATGGGGTGGGGGTGGGAGATGTGATTACAGGAGATTTGTCGCTTTAAGAAGGTTGAATGACCATCGAATGTTCCACTGAGTGACCGTTGCTCTTTTCAATGCTTGTCTTACTTTCGTACTTTTTCATCACAGACTGTTTCAAAGGTGGGACTTGACACCACTTATTAACCACTTGCCATAGGTATATAGGTAGCAGCTTTAATGTGGAAAAATGTCCCAAAGCAGTTCAGCGGCATAAGGTAAAATAGGCACTGAGCCAATGGGAAAGATATTAGGAGGGTAACCAAAAGCTTGGTCAAAGAGGTAGGACTTTAAGGAGGGTTTAAATGAGAAAGAGGGAGGTGGACAGGTTTAGAGAGGGAATTCCTGAGATTTAGACCTAGAGAGTTAAAAGCACAGCTTGCAATGGTAGGGTGGAGGAAGGGTGGGTTGTACAAGACTGGAGTCAACAAAACAGAGTATGGGGTGAGGAGGTGGGGGGGTTATGGGGCTGGAGGAGGTTATAGAGCTTGGGAGAGGTGAGGCTATGGAGGAATTTAAACATAAGATGAGAATTTTAAATTTAAGGCCTTTGAGGACTAGAAGCCAATGTAGGTCAGCAAGACTTGGTGCAGGATAGGATACAGGCAGTTTTGGGTGAGCTGAAGTGTCCTCTAGGTTGGCCAGGAAAGCATTGGAATAATTGAATCAGGAGATGACATAGGCATGAATGAGAGTTTTAGTGGTGAATTGGCTGAGGTAGGAGTGGAGGTGGGTGATAACAGAAAAATAACTGGGGTGCCCGATTATTCCCTCTCTGTAGCCTGGGGGCACTAGCCCAATTATAGTGCTTTGATCATTCCCTCAGCTAAGATCAGCTCTAACAGTCCAGACAAGGTTATTGAAATCTCCTCCTTCCAAGGTTTTGTGGAGGGAGGAGATTTGCTCTATACATTGCTTTGCAATAAGACTGTAAATGTGGTTTTGACGACGACGTTTATGATTTCAGTACAAATAACAGGAAAACATCCTCCAAGCTCCCAGTCTGGGTACCCTCAGTGCTACAACAAATGAAATAGGTCCCTGATTTATATTTTCCTACAGAAAAATGGATGGAACTACAGAATTGGATCCTCAAAAAAACAGTGGTAAAGATCCCAGAAAATCCTGTAATCCCATGTAATAAATATGATATTTGAGTTACTCGGTCACCATAAACTGGTGGGTTTAATTGTAAACAGAAGGAATTGTGGAATACATTCCCCAAAACACAGGTATAAATCCGGTGTAATAAAAAAGGGAATTCAACCTATTCCATCAAACATGAAGGCAGATTCCTCTCAAACTAAGAATTAAAAGTACATAACTATACAGTCAGTAGAGCAATACTCAAAATGACAAATGAACGCTCGAGAGAGAACAGCTGAGCTGACTCTTCGACACTGCGAATTTGTGAAATTCAAACACTGTTCCGCAGTTGAGTGCAGAGCAAGAAAAATCAATGCAAGTTCCTAGAACGTATTGGCAACCAAATCAGCCCACTGCGCACCACGCTGCACAAACGGGTCCAACAACTGCCTCTGATATCCTGCCAAAATAAATCTAATTTAAAGATAAATAGTTAAACAGACCAGTGGGGTGGGGAGGAGAAAACAAGATTTTAAAACTCCTTGAGGGCTACAATAGCAATTGAGTATCATAAAAAAAAAGAGATGCCTTTTGTATTAATTCCCAGTTTTTATTTGAGTTTTGTATGGCATTTTTCTAGTTTTTGAAATTCCTGATTCAAAAAACTTGCATGAATTAGACAGAGAGAGTTGTGCAATGAACTCAAAAAGTACTTCATCAAATGAAGGCTTAATTCTCATTAAAAGGAAATGTGCAAATGAGATTGCATGCCAGCTTTGCCCTCATTTTTGTTATTTTTATTTTTGAAAGCATCTAAGTTATTTATCTCAACTATTTCCTGTGGTGGTGAGTTCCACATTCTAATCACGCTCTTGAGTAAAGACATTTCTCCTAATTTCTCAATTTGATTTGTTAGTAACTATCTTGTATTTATGGCCCCAAGGTTTGGATTCTCCCACAAGTGGAAACATTCTCTCCACATCAACCCTGTCCAACCCATTCATAATTTTAAACACCCCTATCAGGTCACTGCTAAGGCAAGTCAAGCCAGACAAGCAGCAGTGAATTAGTGAGGAGGAACAGGCTGAACCAGTGATGCGATTACACACGGGAAGGAATGACATTGTGGATATCTTTGGGGCTAGAGAAATATTGTTAAAAATACGCTGCATGAAAAGAAACGTGACTATGGCTGGTACCCACCTCTTTGACCAAGCTTTACCCGTCTGCCTGATATCTCCTTCTGTGGATTGTTGTCAAAAAATGTTATCGATAGCCAACTTACGAAGCGCCTTGGGGCGTCTTACTATGCTGAAGGCACTATATAAATTCACGTTGTTGTTGTTGTATCTGGTATCCGATATATCATAGATGTAACACTATAGGAGGCCATTCGGGCCATTTCATCTCTGCTGCTCTTTATTAGGGCAATCAAAAACTAATCCTACTGCCGTGCTCTCTCCTCATAGCCCTGTATCTTACTCTGCTTGAAATATTTATCTCATTTGCCTTAAAAGATGCCGTGGTCTGTACCTCATCCACGCCCTCTGGTAAACCATTCTACGCTCCAACAGCCCTCTTTGTAAAGAAATTTCTCCTCACACCTCTCCTCATTTTCTTAGTGATTCTTTTAAATTAATGACCCTCCTCATCGCTGACTCCCCAACCAGAGGTAGGAAATGCAGCAACCAATTTCCACACAGCAAGGTCCCACAAACTGCAATAACCAGGTAATCTTTTTGTTTAGCTGCTGGTTGAGGAATAAATATCGGCTAGGACATCGGGTGGATTCCCCTTCGAAATAGCGCCATGGGATCTTTTACGTCCATCCGAGTGGGCGGACAGAGCCTCGGTTTAACTTCTCATCTAAAAGACTGCACCTTTGACAGTGCAGCACTCCCTTGGTACTGCACTGGAGTGCCAGCCTAGATTGTTGTGCTCAAGTCTCTGGAGTGAGTCTAGAACCCATCGCCTTTTGACTCAAAGGTATGAGAGTGCTACCCACTGAGCCACAGCTGACACCATTATCGCTATTAAATCTCCTATTAGCCTTCTCTGCTGCAGTGGAAATGTTCCAGTATTTCCAAGTGTCTTCTCAGAACTATAGTTTCCCATCACTGGCATCCTCCTGGTGAATCTGCACTGTATGGTTTTAATGTCCTTCCTGTAAAAGTGTATCCAAAATTGCATGTAGTACTCTAGCTGTGGCCTAACCAGTGTTCTGTCCGAATTTATCATTATTCTATGCCTCGAGCTATAACATGCCAAATGCTGCTGGCCCTTTTGATGGCTTTAGAAATATTCTGAATGATTGCTTCATTCAAATATTCGTAATGAAAGACTTGAGCTATCGACAAACAAAGAAATTCCAAGTAAAGTCAATGGGCTGGATTTTCGGCTGTCTAACGCCTCAGTTAGCAGCCAGAGGGGGCGTTAATGTGAGCGTTAGAGCTTAGCGATCGGGCTCGCAGCATTTAGCACCCCGACCGAACATTCATTAGAGGCTCACCGGGGGCGCAAACCAGTAGCGCCTGGCTGGCGATGATCGCTCCGATCATGACGTATTCCTGGTGCAACGTCCATGCTTGTGCCCCGGTCGGAGAATTAGATGCGGCCGCCTCACTGAGCGCCCGCCAAGAACAATGTCTGGAATAACAGTGGGTCCAGGTTTGCAGAGCCGTTAACTGCCAGCTACTTAAAGGGATGAGGAAACGCTTCCCTCGGAGGTCACAGTCAGTGCAACATTTACACACAGCATGGTGTGTGAGCCTCCCAAGTTTGCAGCGGCAGACAGACATAACAGTGCGGGTTGCAAAAAAGTCCTTACTGCTAGGGGGATCAAGGGGTATGGTGAGAAAGCAGGAATGGGGTACTGAAGTTGAATGTTCAGCCATGAACTCATTGAATGGCGGTGCAGGCTAGAAGGGCCGAATGGCCTACTCCTGCACCTATTTTCTATGTTTCTATGTTTCTAAAACTTTAATGGGTGTGTCACTATGCCTCGCCTTTAAGACTTGGCATTTCCCTGAATCTGACTCGGAGCTCTGCACATGCACCATGGGTCCGCAAAATGTACCGACCAAACGTTCGTTATTGCCCCCCTGCCGCCGCAGCTCTGGTGTGCAACAGCTGATATATCGCCCCCCAGTCAGCTCTTCGACTGATTCTGACGAATTTCTGGGCGATGGAAGTTCTACATTGTCCTTGATCCACTAACTTCCCCTCCGCCCTTCAACCCCCAAAAGGTCTCCCCAGGAATTGCCGAACACTTGTGTTTTCACACTGGACCCAAGGAAGACAAACATACTCGTCTCACCTGAGCAGGCAATACTTCTAATAGTTGGGTGCTTGGATTTATGAGGATGGGGCCTATACTGAAGGCCGCATGGTACAGCTTCATTCCATGGCGTGGCCCTGGACAACGTGGACCATTTCCCATACCTCGAGAGTCTTTTATTCACAAAAGCAGACACTGATGAGGAGATTCAACACCGCCTCCAGTGCGCCAGCGCAGCCTTTGGCCGCCTGAGGAAAAGACTGTTCGAAGACCAGCCCCTCAAATCTACCATCAAGCTCATGGTCTACAGGGCTGTAGTAATACCCGCCCTCCTGTATGGCTCAGAGGCATGGACCATGTACAGCAGACACCTCAAGTCGCTGGAGAAATACCATCAACGATGTCTCCATAAGATTCTGCAAATCCCCTGGGAGATCAGATGCACCAACATTAGTGTCCTTGTCCAGGCTAACATCCCCAGCATTGAAGCACTGACCACACTTGATCAGCTCCGCTGGGCAGGCCACATTGTCCGCATTCTAGACACGAGACTGCCAAAGCAAGTGCTCTATTCGGAACTCCTTCATGATAAGCGAGCCAAAGGTGGACAGAGGAAACGTTGCAAGGTCATCCTCAAAGCCTCCCTGATAAAGTGCAACGTCCCCACCGACACCTGGGAGTGCCTGGCTAAAGACCGCCCGAAGTGGAGGAAGTGCATCCGGGAGGGCGATGAGCGCCTCGAGTCTCATTGCCGAGTGCATGCAGAAAACAAGCGCAGGCAACGGAAAGAACGTGTGGCAAATCTGTCCCACCCTCCCTTACCCTCAACGACTTTATGTCCCACCTGTGGTAGAGATTGTGGCTCTCGTATTGGACTGTTCAGCCACCTAAGGAGTCATTCTGAGAGTGGAAACAAGTCTTCCTCGACTCCGAGGGACTGCCTACGATGACAGCTTCATTAGACTTTGGAAGCATTGTATTTCAGAGAGAAAAAAAAATTATCTTCTTGATGTCTCTTCTACAGCTTATTTCTTGAGCATGCAAATCACTGAGGTGGTCCCATGCATCAGCTTGTGGACTCCAGTCGCAGGTTGCTATCCAGCCCCATTAGTGGCAGGCTTTCAATAGCTGCCTGCACGATATTTATACTATGAGTCATGTGGGACGCCCACATCACAAGGGCAAGTCTGTCTAGTAATTAATTTAATGGCCAACAGTCAACACCAAATAAAGGAGCAACATGGATTGGTTTCAGCGTGTTAAAAAGGTGGTGGTGTGGAACAAGGAGAGAGAGGAGTCCTCTCTGTACAAAGTGACCATCTCATCGATTACAACACAAAACAAAACTGGAAATGAAGTCTACCAGAGGGTTCAGTGCACGTCTTGATTAAAGCCAATGAGAAATCCACCATTTTTGGGCTTCAGGAAGAGCTTCAATGAACTGTTATACATCAGAGCTATAAATTCCCAGATTTATGTGGCACGACATTCTGTACTCCTTCTCACAGGGAAGGGATTGTCATAAGCAGTCTGTGTGTTGGGCACCAACACTCCGATCTCCTGCAGTTGGTGGCACACCAAAGATGATGACCTGCCCTCCCCTCCCCTCCACAGACACGCTCCGAGATATACTGACCAACAATTTTCCTGGGTCCTATCTTTTGACGCTACATATAGTGGCAGCACTATTCCTGGCCAGAATGGCAATGATTGGTTAATCCCCTCATCAATCACGTTTGGCGACTGCACGACTGTAAGTGACTGGGACTGATTTTACGCACTCGGGCTGGTCTTTTGTTACTGTCCATTTCGCGCGGTTATTCATGGCGGGGCGGTAATTATAGCGCCCCGGAACAGTTTGCACCTCAGTCAGTAAAATTCATCAGCTGGGTCCCGAGTGCGGTGCGTAGCGCCTAGGGAGGCACCGCACACCTCTCCTAGGGCGCTCGGCCGGCTGAGCAACTGAAAATCCGTGGCTAAAGAATTGAAACTGACGACGTTGCACGCCAGCTCGACACTCCCGGGCGGTGCTGCTCCGCGCCCCCGTAAAACCGGCAACTAATTTCCTGGCGGGGTGCTGGGAGTTGGCCGCCCGCAGAAGCTTTTCCTCCGCCATTACTGTCTCTCCGGGACACGAATAGAGGCGGCAACATAACGAAAATCCAATCCTATATTTGTAACGCTCCTCCGCTCATTGGATTTTTCTGGTGAAATCATTATTTTTTTTTCAATGGGGAGACTTTGCTGTGGTTTTGGTCACGAGCTCTGTTTGGTGTAGTTTGTAGAGACTCTTTTTAAATAGACTCTGCTTACAAACAGACGCTTTTTAAATAGACCTCAGCCGTGTGCTGTTTAAACACACTCTGTTGAGCCAATAAGACTTTGCTTGCTGCATGCTTGCATCAGCGACAGGTCGGGCCATAAAAGGAGCGGCGAGCGGCGGCCATGGGCAACGTAGTGGCATATCACTGCAAGGTACTGTGCGAGCTGGTGCAGGAGGGTGATGGCAGCGAAGAGGGATGTCATCAAGGTCCAGGGCGGTGATTGGAGCGTGGGCAGGTACAGCAGGAGCGGTGAGGTCGGGGCGAAGGAGCGGAGAGAGATTGTAGAGGGACGTGATCGGGTCCCAGGAGAGGCATGAGTTCGGGGTCAGAAGAGCCGAGGGCCCAGGGACAGCCCGGGCCAGCCCACACTGCGATATGTGCGCGCACTAGGTCCGTGCAGCAGAGCAGGTCTCCAGTCGTCTTGGGTAACCCTTGCCACTGGACCAAGACCTAGCTCTGTCAAGCCCGTGTGGTGGCTTGTGTGCAACGGCCACCTCACGTTAAAAAAATCCACGCACAGGCATCTGCCACCTTTCAGGATGTAGTTCAGGACCTGGAATATTAGGTCCTTCATTGAATATAAGTAAATTGGAAGCGGTCTACAAGAGGTTAATACATACTTGTAGAAAGCTGCCGCTTATAGCTTCTCTGCATATAATCATCCCTTTGGAACAATCATGTTTCTTTTCCTTGTCCATGGTCTTTTAAGATGAGTTGTTACAATTAGTATATGTGAGGAACACATCCTCATGAAGACTGAATGTCTTTGCTAGATTAATAACTAGACAATTTAGACAGTTTAATCTCTTTGCAGACAACCTGGTCAATCACTTGTGATTAGAGGTACAATGCATATTGAATGCTGAGAAGCTAAACATACACTGTTTGGGTTTCAAGTACTTGTCACAACAACACCTTTACCTTAATTCAATTCCTGATCAATCTTACCAAGTTCATGCAGAAAGTAAATATCCAATCTGCCATTTTGCAAATGGTAATGAGACAGCACCATCCCTTTTTTAATAGAATGATTATCTGCATGAACATTTTGGTGTCCTTCTGCGCATGCACTCCATGGACTCCACCCCATTTTGCGCACGTGTGCTTGATCTGCTCGCGCAGTACGATATATGAGGAAGCCGGAAGTGGGGTCGAACCGCGTGGAGCTGCTGCTGCAACCTGAGCCTGCTACTGGGGCTTTTGGGTTATCGCCGCACTTTTGACTGTGATTATCAACACGAACATTTTCGAGGCCGCCTGAGAGGGGAAATCGGAGGTGGGAGAGAGAAAAAGTGGGAGAAGTGGGAGGAGAGTGAGAGAGACTGGGCAGAGACTTAGACCAGGAGAGAGAGAGAGCAAGAGAGAGAGAGACTGGGGAGAGAGAGTGAGGGAGAGGGAGAGACTTGGGGCGGGGGGGGGGGTGGGGGAAAGAGAGAGTGTGAGACACGGGGAGAGAGAGAGTGAGACACGGGGAGAGAGAGAGTGAGACTGGGGCGGGGCGGGGGGGAAGAGAGAGTGAGACTGGGGGAGGGGGGGGGAGAGAGAGTGAGAGACACTGGGGGGAGGGGGGGGCGAGAGAGAGGGCCTGGGGAGGGGGGGTGAGAGAGAGGGACTTGGGAGTGGGACTGCGGGGGGGGGGTGCGAGAGAGAGAGAAGTGGGACTGGGGGGGGCGAGAGGGAGGGATTGGGGGGGGCGAGAGGGAGGGATTGGGGGGCCGCGAGAGGGTGGGACTGGGGGGGGGCGAGAGGGTGGGACTGGGGGGGGGGGGCGAGAGGGTGGGACGGGGGGGCGAGAGGGTGGGACTGGGGGGGAGCGAGAGGGTGGGACTGGGGGGGAGCGAGAGGGTGGGACTGGGGGGGCGAGAGGGTGGGACTGGGGGGGGGCGAGAGGGTGGGACTGGGGGGGCGAGAGGGTGGGACTGGGGGGGCGAGAGAGTGGGACTGGGGGGGCGAGAGGGTGGGACTGGGGGGGGCGAGAGGGTGGGACTGGGGGGGGCGAGAGGGTGGGACTGGGGGGGGCGAGAGGGTGGGACTGGGGGGGGGCGAGAGGGTGGGACTGGGGGTCGAGAGGGTGGGGCGGGGGGGGGCGAGAGGGTAGGGCGGGGGGGGCGAGAGTGTGGGACTGGGGGGGGTGGTGCTAGAGGATGGGACTGGGGGGGGTGGGGCTAGAGGGTGGGACTGGGGGGGTGGGGCTAGAGGGTGGGACTGGGGGGGTGGGGCTAGAGGGTGGGACTGGGGGGGGTGGGGCTAGAGGGTGGGACTGGGGGGTGGGGCTAGAGGGTGGGACTGGGGGGTGGGGCTAGAGGGTGGGACTGGGGGGTGGGGCTAGAGGGTGGGACTGGGGGGGTGGGGCTAGAGGGTGGGACTGGGGGGGGTGGGGCTAGAGGGTGGGACTGGGGGGGTGCGAGGGGGGGACTGGGGGGTTTGTGAGTGGGACTGGGGGAGGGGGTCGAGAGAGTGGGACGGGGGGGTGAGAGAGTGGGACTGGGGGGGCGAGAGGATGGGACTGGGGGGGTGCGAGAGGGTGGGACTGGGGGAGGGGGGTGGTGAGAGTGTGTGACTGGGGGGGTCGAGAGAGAATGGGACTGGGAAGGGGAGGGTGGGGGGGAAAGAGTGAGAGACTGGGGGGGGTGGGGGAAAGAAAGTGAGATGGGGGGGGGGGGGGAGAAAGAAAGTGAGACTGGGGGGGAGTGAGAGAGACCGGGGGGGTGGGGCGGGTGAGAGCGTGGGACGGGGGGAGAGAGAGTGAAACTGTAGGGGAGAGAATGAGATTGGGAGGGTGGGGGGGAGGAAGAGTGAGGAGGTTAGGAACTTGGGCTGGGGGGTGGGGGGGGGGCGGCAGCGGGGAGGTCAGGCACTTCGGATGGGGGGGGAAAGAACCTGTTTGGGGGGGGGGAAGAAGGTCTTAACCTGTGAGAGTGAGCCCTGTCTGTTCCAAGTGAGCTCCGGTTTGTCTGGAGTCGGCAGTCAGAATGGCTGCACTTTGCAAAGTCACTGATTACGTCGGTAGGGTGGTTCTAATTTATAATCCAGAGAAACTGCTGGGTGTGACTTATTCTGCAAGGGGACCAATCAGCAATCAGTGATCAAGGGGATCCAATCAGAGCTTTAGGCGTTGCAAATGACTGCGTCCACTTTTTAACTATACAAAAATCCAAGACTATTTTCTGTTTTGTCTTGTCACATCCTTAATGATCTCAGCTGATGTGGCAGTGGGGTCACTACAATTGGCCTCATCACCCTTGGTTTAGGGAGAGGGAAATCAGGAAGAGCTCCTTCAGCTGTTTGTTACTTAGCAACCTCGGCCCTTTCCTGGAATTGCACATGCCTGGACATCAGGTAAGGATGGGATTGGACTTCATCGCGATGTCACCTGTAGTGAAACAGGCTGCTGATTGTTAGCATCTAGGTCCACACAAGGATTGGCACTAGGGCTAGGTGGAAACGTGCGAAAGGTGCCCAAGAACTATATCCCAACAAGGAGCCAATGCCTTCAGTAGAGAAAGGGAAATGATATCAGTTGGTCTACAACGTTGAACCTATTATGAACACATTATACATGCTTCAGACTCACCATCATACAAAGGGGTTTTAAGGGCTGTACGATGAAGACTTTCAACTGCAGTATCATCTGAATATACAGCAATGCATAAAAATGACAGACATATATGAAAACACAAGAACTCAACGATGCAATAACTGATCTCAACCTTTCTTCTCTGACTAAACCGGTCCGAGCACAGAAGTTTCAGGGATGGACATTTACACCACACTTGCAGGGTGCAGACACAATATTGAAAAAGGACAGGCTTGTTAAGCATAATGATCCCTTACCCGTTACTATAGATTCTTATAAGCTGAAGGCCATTGAGTAGCTCATTTACCCAATGCATCAGCGGAGAAAGCTCTGAGTATTACAGATTTATTAGTTATAGTGCATTTATTATAGTTAACTTTAAGAATCTTATTTCCCTTTCAAATTGCGTCAAAATGTGGTGAGTGCAAAAATTCAATTTGAATGCATGCGGAAAAATAATGTAATCAGGACATCCAGAGACTGAATAAGCAGACATGAAACAGGATTTATATTTCCACAGGAGAAATATCTATGACAGTCCATGAGCCATGAAGTGCACAGATTACTGAGTCAGATTGCACATTGAGTGCAAAACTCTGCAGTAGATTTATATCTGCTAAAAACACATTATACCCATGATTCTTAAAAGCCAGACATAGAAGACATTGGCCCGGAGTTTGTGGTAGAAATAATGGTGAGGCTATCAGCGCACACATTTATTAAAGAGTAAATCGGACAGCAACTTCTGGTGACTGCACATGCGCACTTAGATGTGACCCTTACGGCTAAAGGGATCAAGGGGTATGCAGAGAAAGCAGGAATGGGATACTGAAGTTGAATGATCAGCCATGATCATATTGAATAGTGGTGCATGCTCGAAGGGCCGAATGGCCGACTTCTGCACATTTTTTCTATGTTTCTATGTAAACGCGGAATTCAGGAATTTGTTATCCGAGTTTCATTGCCTCTCTAGAAGCTGCGCTACATCGGTGTCACGCCGAGTGACTCGACATTGAAATACATGGAACGGGGTGAAGTTGTACTTGGGTGATATCTATCCACTAAGCTCGCCAGAAAAAGTTGGGACTTGTCTATTCAAGCGCAAGTACATTTTTAATGGCATGATAAGCCTTAATTACTGCCAAACAACCATTCTGGCACTAAAAATTTACTTTTACAAGTGTGGAGTCTCATTCCTTCAGATTTTAATTATTGTTGGAGATATAAAAATATATGTAAATAACCTTTAACTTTTTTTTTCCGTCCCTCTATCTCTTAATCCCATATTTCTTTCCCTCTCCTTATTTTGCTTTCTGTACATGATTTGGCATTGAATAAAATATTCTGAACTGACACTTCCTGGTTCAGATAAGTAACAATTCTTCAATCTGATTGGTTGAGGAGATGCACAGTAGAGGGCACTGCACCAAAAATAGCTCTCTAATAACAGCAAGTTCCAGTGCAAAAGCCCACAAAGTCTGTGAGCAAGTGCAAGTATAACACTTGCTGCTGACCACAAAACCTGGCCCATTGTAATCCCACATATCTGGTTTACATTGGAATCAGGTATTCTAAGGTGAAGAGACGGTATTATAATCCTGCACACTGCTTGGTTCCCTGAAAGCGCTAGAGCAAAGATATCCTCAGAACAATTATGCTCCCCAATCCCCCTCCCTTCTCTCCTACAGCTAATGTTGCTACACAGTCAGCTCTTGTACTTCTATACCACTGCCCCCTCGGCTCTTCCTCACAGATTGGGTTGTGAGGGCTCCAGGAAAATAACACATCTTTAATGCTGAATATTGACTGGGGAAGAGAAGGAACCAGAAGAATCACACTATGTGAGATGAAAAGGTCTTTCAATTAAATTTGTCGCTGTTATCTGTTTGCAAAGAAAAAAAGATTTGCCAACACTTGTTTTAATTTAAAGGATTGAATTTAAATTGTTGCTCATAGCCAATCCAAACAAGAAGCCAGTTGCAGTTATAGTTCAGTAGAAATGTTGATACAAATTTCTGGATTTAATAACCAAATAAATGTTAATCCACACTTAATGAACCGTTGCGTGTTTTCAATGACCTGTATGTGCTCTTCAGATGCCTGACTATACCAGATGGCTTCAATTTCCAGACATTCTCCAAATGCTTCAACTCAGTACATTTAAAGTTTATTTTTATTTTCAGTTACACTTTTTATGATTAAACATGTCTGTTTTTTAAATATTCCCTGTGCTATAAAACAGCGTGTAACTAGAAACAAAGACAGAACTCTCCCAAATTTGATTCTAGTGGCTGCTGCTGAGAGCACAGAAAGTCTTACTAAAATTGTACTACGCTACAAGCTAGATATTTCACAGAGCTTAATCTTACTTAAATTAACCTTACATGTTACTTGAACGAGGAAGATATTCCTAAAATGGAGTAGAGCACACCTCTACCATCAATGGGCAACTAATAGAGTCAGAACAGGCCACAAAGCAATGCATCAGATGCTGTAAGAAAACAACATGAAATAAAAGATAATTCTGCACTTGAAATTCGGTATAGTTGGGTTTAAGTTCCGGGTGATACTACTGGAAATAGAATGGCACTAAAACCAAAAAATAGCATGCAAGTCTTTGCTTGTGTATGAATCTTTTGGATTGATACAGAAAGCTCAGCTGCAGTTGCAATGGCTATTGTCTTCCTAATGTACACAGAGATCAGGCTCAAGTGCCAAAGGTTCTTGCAATAAAGGTCTTGCAGAGGATTGAAAGCCCAAACACAGTGCATTCCAACGTGGAGTAGGCCATCTCATCCATTTTACTGGTCCACATGTCTTAGGAATGTACTGAGTTCAGCAGTGTAAGGTATGCAGACAATAGATTCTGGCATGGAGCAGGCTATCTTC
Organism: Pristiophorus japonicus; assembly: GCF_044704955.1. Classification (NCBI taxonomy): domain Eukaryota; kingdom Metazoa; phylum Chordata; class Chondrichthyes; family Pristiophoridae; genus Pristiophorus; species Pristiophorus japonicus. The sequence goes on along the minus strand of NC_091988.1, from coordinate 91,589,238 downwards.
ATCCAGTTCCATGGTCCGGGAACGAGAGATGTATTTCCCAAGTAGCCTGTCAAACAGGATTACAATATTCCATTGTTAATTTAGTGAGGGTTCCAACTATTGATCAATAGTCAGGGGGACAGACAGGTAGTTCTGCTACCATCGATGTGAGATCCATATGGTATGTTGCCTCCCCGGTGTCAGGGTAAGGAACATCATGGAGATGGTGCAGAACATTCTGCGGGAGGAAGGGCAAGAGCCAGAAGTCGTGGTTCATGTCAAAACCAACGACATAGGGAGGAAGAGGGTTGAGGTCTTGCAGTCAAAGTTTAAGGAGCTAGGGATGAAGTTAAAAAGCAGGATCTCAAAGGTAGTACTCCCAGTGCCACACACTAATGAGAGTAGAAATAGGAGGCCATGGCAGGTTAATGCGTGGCTAGAGATATGGTGCAGGAAGGTGGGCTTCAGATTCCTGGGACATTAGGCCCAGTTCTGCGGCAGAAGGGACCTGTTCAAGATGGGCCGGTTGCATTAGAACAGAGCTGGGACCAATATAATTGCGGGAAGGTTAACTAGTGCTATGCGGGATGGTTTAAACTAATTAAGGGGGTTAGGCACCACTTAAAAAGTAGAAATAAGGTGCACAGAGAACAGGGAGAGACAGTTAGAGTTATAAATAATACAGAATTAGGTGGGATCATAGAAAATACAAAGAGGTTGGGAGTGCATGTGTGAAATGCATGAAGTGTAGTTAATAAGGTTGGTGAGCTGCAGGTACAAATAGCCACATAGGAATATGATGTAGTGGTGATAACTGAAACCTGTCTCAAAAAGGAGGATTGGATGCTTAATATTCAGGGGTATAAGGTATTCAGGAAAGATAGGGTAAGAAAAAAAGGAGTACCACCACCAGTTTTGATTAAAGGAAATATTAGTGCTAGAAATAGAGAATGTCCTTGAGGGGCTCAAAGGCAGAATCTATTTGGTTGGAGTTAAGAAACAATAGAGGAGCTATTACACTACTTGGTGTATTTTATAAGCCACCGAATAGTGGGAAGGAGATAGAGGAGATTTGCAAAGAAATTACTGAGCGGTACAAAAACTATAGAGTAGTGATAATGGGAGACTTTAATTACCGCAATATTGAATGGAACAGTGATTGTGTTAAAGGCAGAGAAGGGGAGGAATTTATGAAAGTGTTCAGGAGATTTTTCTTGATCATTATGTTTTCTGCCTAACGAGGAAGGAGGCATTGTTGGATCTAGTCCTGAGGAATGAAGTGGGTTAAGTGGAGAATGTCACAGTTGGGGAGCACCACAAAAATATTGATCATAGTATTGTAAGATTTAGATTAGTTATGGAGAAGGACAAGGAGCAATCTAGAATAATTGAAGGAGAGCCAATTTCAGCGAATTGAGGAGGGATCTGGCTCGGGTAAATTGGAGTCAAAGACTGGCAGGCAGAAATGAAATGGAGCAATGGGCGGCCTTTAAAAGGGGGGATGGTTCGGGTATAATCTAGGTACACTCTTACAAGGGGGAAAGGAGGGCAACCAAAGCCACAGCTCCCTGGATGACAAAAGATTTGGAAAGTAGGATGAAGCACGAAAAAGGGGCATATGACAGATGCCAGCTTGATGATGCAAGTGAGAATCAGGCTATATATAAAAAGTATAGAGGACAAGTGAAAAGGGAAGTAAGAGGGGCAAAGAGACAATATGAAAATAGATTGGTAGCTAACATAAAGGGGAATCCAAAGGTCTCCTATAGGCATATTAATAGTAAAAGGGTTGCCAGAGGAAATATATACAAATGGGTAAGATCTGATAGGTTGCAAGGTGACCAAGGCTGGGAACTAAATATTCAGGGGTAATTGACAATTCGGAAGGACAGACAGAAAGGAAAAGGAGGTGGGTAGCTCTGTTAACAAAGGATGAGATTAGTGCATTAATGAGAAATGATATTGGCTCAGAAGATCAAGATGTCGAATCAGTTTGGGTGGAGGTAATGAATAATAAGGGGAAAAGGTCGCTGGTGGACGTAGTCTATAGGCCCCTTAACAGTAGCTACACTGTTGGACGGAGTATAAATCAAGAAATAATGGAGGCTTGTAAAAATGGAATGGCAATAATCATGGGAGATTTTAACCTTCAAATTGATTGGACCAGGCAAATTGGCCAGGGTAGCCTTGAGGAAGAGTTCATTGAGTGTATCGGGATAGTTTCCTTGAACAGTACATTGCGGAACCAACCAGGGAGCAGGCTCTCTTAGATCTGGTACTGTGTAATGAGGCAGGATTAATAAACCATCTCCTAGTAAAGGATCCTCTAGGAATGAGTGACCATAGCATGGTTGAATTTCAAATTCAGTTGGAGGGTGAGAAAGTTGGATCTCAAACCAGTGTCCTAAGCTTAAATAAAGGAGACTATAAAGATATGAAGGCAGAGTTGGCTAAAGTGGACTGGGAAAATAGATTAAAGTGTGGGATGGCTGATGAGAAGTGGCAGACATTTAAGGAGATATTTCACAACTCTCAACAATAGTATATTCCAATGAGAAGGAAAGACTGTCAGAGAAGGGATAACCATCCGAGTCTAGCTAAGGAAATAAGGGAGGGTATCAAATTGAAAACAAGGGCATACAAAGTGGCCAAGACTAGTGGGAGGCCAGAGGATTGGGATACTTTTAAAAACCAGCAAAGAACGACTAAAAAAATAATAAAGAGGGGGAAGATAGATTATGAAAGTAAACTAGCACGAAATCTAAAAACAGATAGGAAGAGTTTCAACAGGTAAATAAAAGGGAATAGAGTGGCTAAAGTAAATGTTGGTCCCTAGAGGATGAGACTGAGAATTAATAATGGGGAGCAGGGAAATGGCAGAGAACAAATATTTTGTATCGGTCTTCACAGTAGAAGATACTCAAAACATCCCAATAGTGGATAATCAAGGAGCTATAGGGAGGGAGGAACTTAATACAATCACTATCACAAAAGAAGTAGTACTCTGTAAAATAATGGGGCGAAAGGCGGACAAGTCCCCTGGACCTGATGGCTTGCATCCTTGGTTCTTAAAGGAAGTGGCTGCAAAGATAGTGGATGCATTGGTTATAATCTACTAAAATTCCCTAGATTCTGGGGAGGTCCCAGTGGATTGGAAAACTGCAAATGTAACAGCCCTATTTAAAAAAGGAGGCAAACAGAAAGCAGGAAACTATAGACCAGTTAGCCTAACATCTGTCATTGGGAAAATGCTGGAGTCCATTATTAAGGAAGCAGTAGCAGGACATTTGGAAAAGCATAATTCAATCAAGCAGAGTCAGCATGGTTTTATGAAAGGGAAATCATGTTTGACAAATTTGCTGGAGTTCTTTGAGGATGTAACGAGCAGGATGGATAAGGGGGAACCAGTGGATGTGATGTATTTGGATTTCCAGAAGACATTCGATACGGTGCCACATAAAAGATTACTGCACAAGATAAAAGTTCACGGGATTGGGGTAATATATTGCATGGATAGAGGATTGGCTGGCTAACAGAAAACAGAGAGTTGGGATTAAAGGGCATTTTCCGGTTGGCAAACAATAACTAGTGGGGTGCTGCAGGGATTGGTACTGGGGCCGCAACTATTTATAATCTATATTAATGACTTGGATGAAGGGACAGAGTGTAATGTAGCCAAGTTTGTTGATGATACAAAGATAAGTGGGAAAGCAAATTGTGAGGAGGACACAAAAAATCTGCAAAGGGCTAAGAGGACAGGCTAAGTGAGTGGGCAAAAATTTGGCAGATGGAGTATAATATGAGAAAATGTGAGCTTATCCACTTTGTCAGAAAAAATAAAAAGCAAATTATAATTTAAAGGGATAAAAGTTGCAAAGTGCTGCAGTACAGAGGGACCTGGGGGTCCTTGTGCAGGAAACACAAAAAGTTAGTATGCAGGTACAGCAAGTAATCAGGAAGGTAAATGGAATGTTGGCCTTTATTGCCAGGGGGATAGAGTATAAAAGCAGAGAAGTCCTGCTACAACTGTACAGGGTATTGGTAAGGCCACACCTAGAGCACTGCGTACAGTTTTGGTCTGTGTATTTAAGGAAGGGTATACTTGCATTGGAGACTGTTCAGAGAAGGTTCACTAGGTTGATTCCAGAGATGAGAGGGTTAACTTATGAAGATAGGTTGAGTAGGTTGGGCCTATACACATTGGAGTTCAGAAGAATGAAACATATCGAAACATATAAGATAATGAGGGGGCTCAACAAGGTGGATGCAGAGGGGATATTTCCACTCATTGGGGAAACTAAAACTAGGGGACATAGTTTCAGAATAAGGGGCCGCCCATTTAAAACTATGAGGAGGAATTTCTTCTCTCAGAGGGTTGTAAATCTGTGGAATTCTCTGCCCGAGAGAGCTTTGTAGGCTGGGTCATTGAATATATTTAAGGCGGAGATAGACAGATTTTTGAGCAATAAGGGAGTAAAGGGTTATGGGGAGCAGGCAGGGAAGTGGAGCTGATTGCATGATCAGATCAGCCATGATCTTATTAAATGGCACAGCAGGCTCGAGGGGCCACATGGCCTGCATCTGGTCCTATTTCTTATGTTCTTATGTAAGCAATCACTAAAATGGATGAATAGAGCAATTAAAATGGAAACAAGAAAATGACAATTCATGTAGAGCCCGCAGGTAAAAAGAGTGCTGTGGGAGATAGAAAGCTGCTAAAACAGACTACAAAAAGAATTCAGAACCTGGAGATGAATACAGGAATGGATGTTGATCACAATAATTAGTTTCTCCAGTAGAACAATAAAATAATGGTTTGGGAGAAAGTTTCTCGAAAATAATTGAAAGATTCTGAGGCAATTAATAAGCTAGATGAATATGGATTAGTATGGTTAGCCTAAAATCCATGGTCGATAAATTGCTAGATTCTACAATTAAGGATAGGGTGACTGAACACCTCGAAAATTTTCAGTTGATCAGATTTGGATTTGTGAAAGGTAGGTCATGCCTGACAAACCTGATTGAATTTTTTGATGAGGTGACTAAAGTAGTGGACAGGAGAATGTCGATGGATATTATGTATATGGACTTCCAGTAAGCATTTGAGAAAGTCCCACATAAGATACTGGCCCAGAAATCCCAGTTTCTTCTTCCCACGGGTGTTTGACTAAAATAGGACAGAAGATGCGCACCTACCTTTTGGTCGAACGCTCGCCAGAGATCCCGGAATCGAGGCCTCTCCTGACTGCGCGTCGCAGCGCGTTCACGTTGGGACGTGCGCAGACCTGCAGCTGGAGTCACAAGGCTCTGGGCAGCCAATCAGGTATAGTATATTCTCATTCATAATAATGGGAACTCCGTAAGTTGGAGTTCCCATTATTATGAATGAGAAACAGCCCCCAAATCACTAATATGCAATAATAAGATAGAAAAAATGCACAACATATTTTTATTAATTTAAATTAAAGTTATTTATGTATTTTAAAAATATATATTTTTCCCATTTTTAAATACGTTTTTTTTAATTATGGATTAAGATAAACTTACTGTCGTGGGGAGGGTTTTTAACAATAACGTGTTTTTAAAATTTTATTTTACAATGTTTTTGTATGTTTTAAAACTCTTACGCTTTTAAAAGTAGGCTATGCGCCTGCTTTTATCAGGCGCAAGAGTTTTGAGGACATTTGATGGGCAAGATATGTGTAAATCCCGCAATCTTGCCCTTGAAAATGTCCTCGCTCCCGATATGCGCTATTAGCAGCTTGTAAGTGAGAAGAGATTGTTGGATGATGGGTAAGTGGGATGTGATAAGTAGGATTAGGTATGAGCATACTGTCATCATCAGGAATGCTTTCCACTTCTCTGCTCGCTACGAACTCTGTCACAGCCCCTACAATGATGTCCAGCACTGTTTCCTCCTGGTCGTTATGTTGTCAATTCTTGCTTGGCTTCCACCCATCTGCTGGTGCTCTCTCCTGTTATGTGCCACCTTGGCCTGCATGAGAAAGGGAAGTGTTTCAATGAGTGTCATGCAATGTGTTTGGGTGATGTGCCTGCATGGCTGAATAGCTGGCAGTGTGTGCAAGGTGTGAATGTTGCAGTGTGTGAGGGTAAGCTGAAGTGATGATTGCGAGGTATGAGTGGTGATAGCTCGAGATTGTATCGGTCTTCATGGTAGAAGACACTAAAAGCATCCTAATAATAAGATAGTCAAGGGGCATAGGGAGGGAGGAACTTAAAACAATCACTACCGCTAGAGAAAAAGTATTAGGCAAACTAATGGGACTAAAGATGGATAAATCCCCTGGACCTGATGGCCTGCAGAGATAGTGGATACATTGGCTGTAATCTACTAAAGGTCCCTGGATTCTGGAGAGGTCCCAGCGGATTGGAAAACTGCAAATGGAATGCCTCTATTCAAAAAAGGAAGGAGACAGAAAGCAGGAAACTATAGACCAGTTAGCATAACATCTGTCATTGGGAAAATGCTGGCGTCCATTATTAAGGAAGTAGTAGCAGGACATTTAGAAAAGCAATTAAGGAGAATTGGCATGGTTTTATGGTGTTTGACAAATTAGCTAGATTTCTATGAGAATATAACAAACAGGGTGGATAAAGGGGAACCAGTGGATGTAGTGTACTTGGATGTCCTAAATGCATTCGATAAAGTGCCACATAAAGAGTTATTGCACAAGATAAGAGCTCACTGGGTTGGGGTAATATAATGGCCCTGAAATCCTGGTTTCTTTTTCCCGCGGGCGTTCGACTAAAAATAGGACACAAGATGCGCACAGAGAGGCTCACCAGAGATTCCGGACTCGAGACCTCCTCTTCTTGCGCAGCAGAGCGCATTCACGTTGAGATGTCCGTAGGAGTCACGTGGGCCTGGAAACCCAATCACACTAAAATATTTTCTCATTCATAGTAATAGGAGTTTTGTACGTCCGAAAGTCCTATTATTATGAATGAGAAACACCCCCTAACATCCAAACACTACCATAAAACATTTTTTAAAAATTCACATAAATACATTATAGAAATTAAAGTTGATAAAAATGTTTTTGAAAAAAAAGTATTTGCCGATGTAAAAAAAATAGTTTTACTTATGGTTTAAAATATGTATTTTAAAATTTTATTTTAGTTCGTTTTTGATATGTTTTCAAACTCTTACGCTGGTAAAAGTAGGTTATGCTTTTACCAGGCGCGAGAGTTGGACATTCGCAGAGCAAGAGATGGGCAAATAGACCAATCTCTGCCGTGGGAATGTCCTTCTCCCCAAGATGCGGTCATCTGTCAAGCCAGAAAATTGACAGATCGGAAAAGCCAGTTTTCGGCGCATGTGCATTGCACACCGAAAACCGGCTTTTCCGATGGCTTCTCAGGTCCCATAAGAACCCGGGAAGGTCAGAATTTCAGGACCATTAGCATGGATAGAGGATTGGTTAATTAACAGAAAACAGAGAGTAGGAATAAATGGGCCATTCTCAGGTTGGCAAACTCTAACTAGTGGGGTGCTGCAGGGATCAGTGCTGGGGCCTCAACTATTTACAATCTATATTAATGATTTGGATGAAGGGAGCAAGTGTACTGTAGCCAAATTTGCTGATGATACAAAGATAGGTGGGAAAGCAAGTTGTGAGGAGGACACACAGAATCTGAAAAGGGATATAGATAGGTTAAATGAGTGGACAAACATTTGGCAGATGAGGTATAATGTGGGAAAATGTGACGTTATCCACTTTGGGAGGAAGAATAAAAAAGCAAATTATTACTTAAATGGAGTGAGACTACAAAATGCTGTGGTACAAGGGTCCTTGTACATGAAATGCAACAAGTTAGCATGCAGGTACAGCAAGTAATTAGGAAGGCAAATGGAATGTTGGCCTTTATTGCAAGGGGAATGGAGTATAAAAGTAGGGAAATTTTGCTGCAATTGTACAGGGTGTCAGTGAGACCTGGAGTACTGCGTACAGTTTTGGTTGCCTTATTTAAGGAAGGATGTACTTGCATTGGATGCAGTTAACTGAAGGTTTACGAGGTTGATTCCAGAGATGAAGGGATTGTCTTTTGAAGAAAGGTTGTGGAGGTTGGGCCTATACTCATTGGAGTTTAGAAGAATGAGAGATGATCTTATTGAAACACATAAGATTGTGAGGGGGCTTGACAGGGTAGATGCAGAGAGGATGTTTCCCCTCGTGGGGGAATCTAGAACTAGGAAGCATAGTTTCAGAATAGGGGGTCACCCATTTAAAACCGAGATGAGGACGAATTTTTGCTCTGGGGGGTGTGAATCTTTGGAATTCTCTACCCCAGAGAGCTGTGGAGGCTGGGTCATTGAATATATTTAAAGTGGAGATAGATAGATCTTTGGACTATAGGGGTGTCTAGGATTATGGGGAGCGGGCAGGAAAGTAGAGTTGAGGCCAAGATCAGATCAGCCCTGATCTTATTGAATGGCGGAGCAGGCTCGAGGGGCTAAATGGTCTCCTCCTGCTCCTATTTCTTATGCTTTTATGTTGGTAGGTGAGCAATGGAGATGTGAGGCTTGTGGTGCAGATGGTGGGATATGGCAGCCGTGTAAGGTCATTCCACTTTTTGCAGCGTTGGATCCAGGTCCTGAGGACAACGTTCTTCGCAGTGACGGATTGCGCAATCTCCTCCTAGATCCTTCTCGTGGTCATCCTTGAAGGCCTCTTGTCCCTCTGCAGTTAGAGGAGATCAGTGTTGTTGGACCCGAGGACCAAGGCCCCCCTGTGTCGCATCACAAAATCATCTAGCCCATTCCCTCAACTGTTGCCATGGCTTCCTTCCTTCTGCAACAAAGCACCTCCCCTCCAAGTAGTGGAGAGACTCTAGGCCAAATTTTATTGGCTAATAAACTGCACTTGATATTGATCGAATAAATGAGCCAGAAACTTGACAGATCGTAAAAGCCGGTTTTCAGCGCATGCGTGTTGTGCGCTGAAAACCAGCTTTTCCGATGCCTTCCTGGGTCCGTAGAAACTCCGTACGGACCCACGGAGGCAGAGATTTCTGGGCCACTGTTAACTAAGGTAGAAGCCCATGGAATTGAGGGCAAATTATTGACCTGGTTGGGAAATTGGCTGAGCAACAGGAGACAGGCAAGTAGGGATAATGGGTAGGTACTCAAATTGGCAGGAGGTGACTAGTGGTATCCTGCAGGGATGTGTGTTGGGTACTCAACTATTCACAGTATTTATTAATGACTTAGATGATGGCATAGAAAGTCATCCAAATTAGCTGATGACACAAACATAGATGGAATTGTAGGCAGTGTAGATGAAAGCATAACATTACCAAGGGATGTTGATAAGATTAAGTGAATGGGCAAAACTGTGACAAATGGATTTCAATGTAGGCAAATGTGAGGTAATCCACTTTGGACCTAAAAACAATAGAACAGGGTACTTTCTAAATGGTGAAAGGCTAAAAATAGTGGAGGTCCAAAGAGTCTTGGGGGGTCCAGGTACATAGATCATTAAAGTTTACCGGACTTCAAGGGTTAAGTTAAGAGGAGGGATTACACAAATTAGGGGTGTATTCACTAGAATTTAGAAGGTTAAGGGATGATTCGATCAAAGTTTTCAAGATATTAAGAGGAACAGATAGGGTAGATAGAGTGAAACTATTTCCGCTGGTTGGGGATTCTAGGACGAGGGGGCAGTCTAAAAATTAGAGCCAAACCTTTCAGGAGTGAAATTAGGAAACACTTCTACACAAAGGGTGGTAGAACTTTGGAACTCTCTTCTGATGCTATAATCAATTGTTAATTTTAAATCGTAGATTGATAGCTTTCTGTTAACCGAACGTATTAAGAGATATGGACCAAAGGCGGGTATATGGAGTTATGTCGCAGATCAGCCATGATCTCATTGAGTGATGGAGCAGGTTCGAGGGGCTAAATGGCCTACTCCTGTTAGTATGGAACATAAGAACATAACAGGAGCAGGAGTAGGCCATTTGGCCCCTCGAGCCTGCTCCGCCATTCAATAAGATCATGGCTGATTTCATCATGGACTCAGCTCCACTTCCCTGCCCGCTCCCCATAACCCTTTACTCCCTTATTGCTCAAAAATCTGTCTATCTCTGTCTTAAATATATTCAATGACCCAGCCTCCACAGCTCCCTGGGGCAGATAATTCCATAGATTTACAACCCTCTGAGAAAAGAAATTCCTCCTTATCTCAGTTTTAAATGGACGGCCCCTTATTCTGAAATGATGTCCCCTAGTTTTAGTTTTCCCTATGAGTGGAAATATCCTCTCTGCATCCACCTTGTCGAGCCCCCTCATTATCTTATATGTTTCGATAAGATCACCTCTCATTCTTCTGAATTCCAATGTCCACAGGCCCAACCTATCTTCATCCCTCATCTCTGGAATCAACCTAGTGAAACTTCTCTGAACAGTCTCCAATGCAAGTATACCCTTCCTTAAATACGGAGACCAAAACTGTATGCAGTACTCGAGGTGTGGCCTCACCAATACCCTGTACAGTTGGAGCAGGACTTCTCTGCTTCTATACTCTATCCCCCTTGCAATAAAGGCCGACATTCCATATGCCTTCCTGGTTACTTGCTGTACCTGCATACTAACTTTTTGTGTTTCATGCACAGGTTCCTCTATACTGCAGCACTTTGCAATTTTTTGAGAAGAAGTTTTTGAGAAATTAAGATGAAGACGAACATATCTCACTGGATCAGATGGCATATATTCAAGGGTGCTACAGTGCCTAGGGAGGAAAGAATCATTGGGTATTGATAAGGCTCTACAGTTTTGCATGTAAACAAATGTAGTACCTATATTTAAAAAGCAGGATGAACCTGACCCAGACAACTGCAAGTCTATTAGCCTAGTAAAGAAAGATAAAACTTGTATTAATATAGTGACTCTCATGACTTTAGGACGTCCCAAAGCGCTTCACAGCCAATGAAGTACTGTAGGAAATGCAGCAGCCATTTGTGCATTGCAAGGTCCCACAAACAGTAATGAAATAAATAAGCAGATAATCTGTTTGTGATGTTGGTTGAGGGATAAATATTGACCAGGCCAGGGAGGAGTGACTTCAATCAACTCCGTATAAGCTGAAGAACTCCTCGATCTTTTTCGAAATTATACCATGGGGTATTTTATGTCCATCTGAGAGAGCAGATGAGGCCTCAGTTTAATGTCTCATCCAAAGGTGACACCCCTGACAGTGCAGGACACCCTCTGTACTGCACTGAAGTGTCAGCCTGCAGATGCATGTAACTTAATGGAACCCATGCTTAAAAAGTAGGCTGAAGCAGGACCTATGTTGCAATAGCTGAACAAGAAAAGGGCACACAACAAACCTCCTTGATGCCTTCAAGGACGTTAAAGATAAAGCCGACTGTGGAACGCTCTATGATGTTGATTATTTCAGAAAGGCTCCATATCAAGTTTTCTAATTAAACTAAAAAGCTTGGGAATCCACAGTAAAATGTTGGACTAGATAAGAAGTTAGTTAAAATAATTAAGAAAATTCAGTGTCAGACCTGAGGGAAGGTGAGGGGGTGGGGGGGGAAGAAGAGAAGGGGTCAGAATCCTGAGTGGAAGCTCAGAGCTTGCAAGTTTTTGTTCTTTATCAATATAAATGTTAATGTCTCTCTCTTTCAATTGTATTTCTAATTTCTGTTTTAATTTCAGATTTCTCTTTCATCAAAATGGAACAGTGATATACATTTGTCCTTGTGCATGTGTGCTATGACACTGCTGGTAGGCGCTTTTGTAATGTAGCAGAAGATAGGAGCTGCTTCTTATTCAAACAACAGCTGATTTGCTGTGTGTGGGTGGCACAGGGATATTGTAAGGTCATGAACAACACAAGAAAACGACCACTGGTGAGATCCTCCGATAATCAATTGTACTTTCAGCCAAATACCAAGACTTTGGCCCTGCATTCGCTACTTCTGCAGCTGTTGATCTGCTCAACCATCTCCTCTTCTCCACCTTTGATGCCCATGTTCCCAGTATAACTGTTACTCTCTCGCAAGCTGGTTGTTCTCCCTGGTAAGCCATCCATTTCCGCTCCCTCAAGTCCAAGGGGTGTAGACTTGAATGTATCTGGTGCATAACCGGTTTAGACATCCATCTGATCTGGCTGGACCACGTCAAGCTCTTCTGGGCCTCACTCTCCTCTGCCAAAACTACTCACTACTCCGGGATCATCCTGGTAAGAACAGATAACCCTTGGTTTCTTTACTCCACTAATAATTGTCTCCCTAAACCCATCTCCCCTGCCCCTCCATCCTCACCTCCAACAAGTGCGAGATTGTTGAGATTGAAGATTGAAACTATCCATTCTGCTGCTTGATTTCCAAAACAAACCTCCCAGAAGCATCACCTGCCCTATCCCTGAATATTCATCCTTCCCTAGTTTCTCAACTATCTCTCCTCGTGCCCTCTCCAAGATCATCTTTCATGACACCCACTTGTTGGCCCCAATTCTACTAAACTACTGGCCACTCAACTTCCCTTCCCAACATCCATTCTAGCTGACATTGTAAATGGTTCCCTCTCCTCAGGCCTTTCAAAACTGCCCCCCCACCTTCAAAAAACCGACCCTCAGTCCCTCTGTCCTTGCAGACTATTGCCCCATTTCCAAACTCTCTCTTTTATGAGTCCTTGAATGTGTTGTTGCCTCCTAAATCTTCGTTCCTGCAACTCCACGCTAAATCTCTTCAATCAGGTTTCTGTCCCAACATTAAAATGGCCTGAATCAAAATCACAAATGACATCTGTGTCTGTGACACACTTTCTCTCCTCATCCGCTTCAACCTCTGAAACAGTCGACCATGCCAACTGCAGTGTCCTTACACCTTACTATAGAATCACACGAGGCATGTACTGCAGACAAGATCACTACGTGACCTGAACCTTTATTCCCAGGGCCAAGAAGTGCTGACCCTGCGTGGGACCTCCCTTTATATACCTGGATGACCAGGTGAGGAGTGTCTCCCACAAGTTCACCCCCTGTGGTCAAGGTGTGCATTTCTCAGGTGTATACAGTGTACAGTGTTGTTACATAAAGGTTACAGTTATGTGAAGGTTACAAACATGACATCACCTCCCCCCCAACGTCTTTGAACAAAGATTGAGTCTTTCAGGCTGTCGACGCTCTCTCGTGGAGCGCCGCAGTTGGGGCTCTGGTGGTTGAGCCTTGGCATGCATCTCTGTCGCCTGAGGTGATTCCAGCCTGGTCGCAGGGACTGTGCATGCTGGTGAATGTCCTTGTTGCTCGTTCACTGGCAGTGGTGTGGGTAACATCTCATGATCTTCCTCAGGTTCCTCAGTGTCCATGCTGAACCTTTTCTTTACTTGGTCCAGATGTTTGCGGCATATCTGCCAATTGTTAAGTCTGACCACTATGACCCTATTCCCCTCTTTGCCAATTACAGTACCATCAAGCCACTTGGGTCCCAAAGCATGATTGAGAACGAATACAGGGTCATCGATTTCTATGCATCTCCCCACTGAGTTGCGATCATGCCACTCGATTTGGGACTGGCGCTTGCCCTCAACAATGTCTGACAGGGCTGGATGAATGAAGGACAGCCGCGATTTAAGCGTGCGTTTCATGAGTAGTTCCGCGGGCGGGACTTATAGGCCAGCAGGACGCGCGATAGGCGGTACTGAAGGGAGAGTCCTTGAATCCGGAGCATGCCCTGTTTTATGATTTGAACCGCACGTTTCGCCTGACCATTGGAAGCCGGCTTGAACGGTGCTGTCCTGATATATTCGATACCATTACCTGACATAAACTCCTGGAACTCATAGCTGGTGAAACACGGGCCACTGTCGCTAACAAGGATGTCCGGCAAGCCGTGGGTCGCAAAGACCGTACGCAGACTCTCCACAATGGTGGATGTCGTGCATGAATTCAATATGATGCACTCGATCCATTTCGAGTATGTATCGACAACAATCAGGAACATTTTTCCCATGAACGGGCTCGTGTAGTCTACGTGAATACGTGACCATGGCCCGGTGGGCCAGGGCCACGGGCTGAGTGGGGCCTCCCTGGGGGCATTTCCCAGCTGAGCACACGTCGTGTACCTGCGAACCCAGTGTTCCAGGTCTGGGTCAATTCCCGGCCACCATACATGTGACCGGGCAATGGCCTTCATTAGCATGATGCCTGGGTGCTCGCTGTGGAGTTCCCTGATAAATGCTTCCCTTCCTTTCTGGGGCATGACTACCCGGCTGCCCCATAGCAGGCAGTCGGCTTGGATGGAGAGCTCGACCATCCGTCTGTGAAACGGTCTGACCTCCTCGGGGCACGCTCCGTGTGCGGGCGCCCAATCCCCAGTCAGGACACATTTCTTTATCAGGGATAGGAGGGGATCTCTGTTGGTCCAGATTTTGATCTGGCGGGCTGTGATGGGGGAGCCTGCGGTGTCGAAGGCCTCAACGGCCATGACCATCTCCACGCTTTGCTCCGACGCCCCCTCAGTGGTCGCCAGTGGGAGCCTGCTGAGCGCGTCAGCGCAATTTTCGGTGCCTGGACGGTGCCGTAGGCCGCTGTATGCTAGCTGACGCATTGGCATTGACAGCCTTGCTGTCAGACAACAAGGATGTTAACAGCTTGTGGTCCGTTTCTAACTCGAACCTTCTGCCGAAAAGGTACTGGTGCATCTTTTTCACCCCGTAGACACATGCGAGTGCTTCTTTTTCAACCATCCCATATCCCCGTTCTGCCTGGGAGCGCGACCGGGCGAGGCATAAGCCACAGGTTGGAGTTGGCCCTCATCATTACTCTGCTGCAACACGCACCCAACCCCATAGGATGATGCATCACATGTTAAAACCAGTTTCTTACAGGGGTTGTACAAGGTCAACAGCTTGTTAGAACAAAGCAGATTCCGCGCCCGATTGAAAGCTCGTTCTTGACAGTCCCCCCAAAACCATTCGCAACCCTTACACAGGAGCACGTGTAGCGGCTCCAACAATGTGCTTAAGTTCGGCAGAAAGTTCCCGAAGTAGTTCAATAGTCCCAGAAATGACCGCAACTTCGATGTGTTGCTGGGCCTGGGCGCACGATGGATCGCCTCCGTTTTGGATTCGGTGGGCCGGATCCCGTCTGCAGCAACCCTCCTGCCCAAAAACTCAACCTCTGGGGCCAAAAGCACACACTTGGACTTCTTTAGTCGCAAGCCTACCCAGTCCAGTCGGCGTAGCACCTCCTCCAAGTTGTGGAGGTGTTCCTCGGTGTCTCGACCCGTGTTAGGATGTCATCTTGGAATACGATTATTCCAGGAATAGATTTAAGCAAGCTTTCCATGTTCCTCTGGAAGATAGCGGCTGCTGAACGAATGCGAAACGGACACCTGTTGTAAACGAATAGCTCCTTGTGCGTAGTGATGGTGGTCAGAAGCTTGATTCTTCAGCCAGTTCCTGAGTCATGTAGGCCGAAGTGAGGTCCAACTTGGTGAACAGCTTGCCACCTGCCAGCATGGCAAAAAGATCCTCCGCTCTCGGAAGCGGGTATTGGTCCTGCAGTGACACTTGGTTGATGGTGGCCTTGTAGTCGCCACAAATCCTGACCGAGCCATCCGCTTTAAGGACAGGAACGATGGGCTTGCCCAGTCACTGAATTCAACAGACGAAATTATGCCCTGTCTTAGCAGCCTGTCCAACTCGCTCTCAATTCTCTCATGCATCACATACGGCACGGCTCTGGCTCTGTGGTGCACTGGTCTGGCGTCCGGGGTGATGCGTATCTCTACTTTGGTGCCCTTAAAAGTCCCGACACCTGGTTGAAAAAGTGACTTGAATTTCTGTAGGACCTGTGAGCATGAACTTCGCTCCACAGATGAAATGGCGTGCACATCTCCCCATTTCCAGTTCATCTTGGCTAACCAGCTCCTCCCCAAGAGCGCGGGACCATTCCCCGGAACAATCCAGAGTGGCAGCCGGTTCTCCGATCCAGTGTGTGTGACCAACAAGTTTGCACTGCCTAGCACTGGGATGATCTCTCTGGTGTACGTCCGTAACTGCGTGTCAATGCATTCCAGTTTGGGCCTGTTAGCTTTGAGTGGCCATAGTTTTTCAAATTGTTGGGCACTCATAAGTGACTGGCTGGCTCCTGTGTCCAGCTCCATGCGTACCGGGATGCCATTTAATAGAACTTTCATCATCATAGGTGGCGTTTTGGTATACGAGCTGTGGATGTCTGCCACATGACCCCACTGGACTTCAGCGTCCATAGCTTTGCCCCAAGCATCAACCTGCCTTGCAGACCCCTCGTTTGGTTCCTCTGCCTTGTAAACTAGCCTTGCCATGGGCTTTCTGCACATTCTGGCCAAATGTCCACTGAAATTACAGTTTCTACAGATAAATTGTTGAACCTTCAGGTTTTCACAGCATGTCTGCCACCGCACCTCCAGCATGAGCTTAGATTGTTGTGAACAAAGGAACTGTTACCAAGCATTCCTCTCCGATTGTCTCTTTGATTACTCCTGAGCACTCTGTTGCTGAGTGTCAATGGTCCCATCCCAGGACACATTGTCCCTTGTGATGGCATGAATTGCCGATCCCCCTGCCATTGTCTCTGTTGCTGGCCCACCCTAGAGTCTGTTGCTGCCTGGGCAGTGTCAAATTGCCCTTGCCTGCCTGCGGGGTTCTGAGTCGCGTTTACAATGTTAACTCCCTGGTCCATCGCCACGTTGGAACCAGGGTTGCGCGCATAAATTATCTTGGTCTCCTCTCCCCCTGCCATGAAGGTCTGAGCTATCAACGCTGCCCTTTCCAAAGTCAAGTCCTTGGTCTCAATAAGCTTCCTGAAAATCCCGGCATGACCAATGCCCTCAATGAAGAAATCCCTTAACATCTCCCCCCTGCAGACATCTGTGAACTTAGAGGCTGGCCAAATGCCGAAGGTCCGCAACAAAGTCCGATATGCTTTGTCCCTCCCGACGCCAGTGTGTATAGAACCGGTGCCGGGCCATGTGTATACTGTTCGCCAGTTTGAGGTGCTCACCGAACAGTGTGCTGAGCTCTTCAAAGGACTTGTCCGCCGGCTTCTCGGGAGCGAGCAGGTCTTTCATCAGCGCATACGTCTTGGATCCACAGCTGGTCAGTAGATGTGCCTTCCGCTTGTCAGCCGCTTCCTCTCCCAGCCATTCCTTCGTGACAAAGCTCTGCTGGAACCTCTGAACGAAATCGTCCCAGTCCTCACCAACACAGTACCGTTCCTCTGTGCTACCGGTGGCCAACCTCGTGGGTCTTTGATTCCCGTTTCTCGTCGCCAAATGTAGTGTCCTTACACCTTACTATAGAATCAGACGAGGCATGTACTGCAGACAAGATCATTACGTGACCTGAACCTTTATTCCCAGGACCAAGAAGTGCTGACCCTGCGTGGGACCTTCCTTTATATACCTGGATGACCAGGTGAGGAGTGTCTCCCACAAGTTCACCCCCTGTGGTCAAGGTGTGCATTTCTCAGGTGTATACAGTGTACAGTGTTGTTACATAAAGGTCACAGTTATGTGAAGGTTACAAACATGACACCAACCTCCTCCAAGCCATTCAGTCTGTTATCCAGTTCAGTGGGACTTCCCTTGCTCGCTTCCACTCTTGCCATTCCAATCATAGCCAGTGTCTCTCTAGAAATGGCTTATCTTCCTGCTCATGCATTGCTACCTCTGCAGTCCCGCAAGGAACCTATCCTTGTCCCCTCCTCTTCCACATCTACATGTCGTCCCTTGGCAACATCACTTGCAGACACAAGGTTAGTTTTTACATGTATGCTAACAACACTGAGCTCTAATCTCCATCATCTTGCTTGACCCCTCTGATACGCTCATAATAAAAGGATGAAATTGAGTACTGTGAGCAATGAGTAAGTGTGACCTTAGCTCCTTTAATAAGACTCCAGAGTGCAGGTACCGCATGGGTGGTTAGCTTATATATAGTGCTCCCAAGGGATGCTGGGATCCCTTGGGACTCCAGCAGGTAGGCCTTCTGGTAGTGGTGTGATACAGGTTACCAAAGATTAAATACATAACGCCCTCCATTGCCTCTGTGTTGTCAGACTGCTTGTCCAACATCCAATTTTGGATTGTCTTTGACCCCTGTCAGAAATGCTGCACCCTTGCCACCGATTCCATCTTCCTTCCCGGTCACTGTCTCAGGTTGAACCTTAGCATCCTATTCGACCCTGAGCTTAACTTTCAACTCAATATCTTCTCCATCCACCTCTAACACTGTCCACTTCCACCCCTACCTCAGCCAATCTACTGCTGAAACCATCTTCAGTGCAAATGAAATTGAGTGGTTTCTACAATGGGCTGATCCGCAATGCCAGGTTTACGCTCAGACAGCAAGTTGAAAATCTATCCTAGTATCTTTAGGAATGGAAGGGAAAAAGTTGGTGGAAAAAAAAAGGCCCATCAGAAGTCCTACTAATTTATAGTCTGTAAATCTTGAAATCAGCTTTGTTGCTATTTTCCAAATCTTCTCCAATGCATCAATGTATGTAGGAGGCTCAAATCATCGCTCAATATTCCAAATGCATGAACAACTTGTGTAAAGTTAAAATAACTTGTTATTACTTATATAATTGAATGCCCTTGAGATACATTGTTGTTCCTCATTCATTCTGGTGATGAAGGTTTCCAAGAAAATTAATCATCGCATATAAAACCAATTTGATTTCTTTCTTTGCTAATGAAAATCCTTTCACCGTGCAATCATATTTTATGAAACAATGTGCACTTATCTAGATTAAAATCCACCTGTTATTCAAACTCATTTGCTTAATTGGCTGCTAAATGGTACACTTTTCTCATTATCATCATTTGGTGACAGAGCTTAGTGTTATTAATGTATATAAATTAATATTATTATTACAGATACTACTAAATTCCCGCCCTTCAGATTAGCAGTGATCATGGGGCCAAAGTTTCAGTCTCGGAGGTCTGGAATTGGCCAAGTGTTCGAGTGTTGCTCCTTGGCTACCCTCACTAGGTTTAACATGCCAACCGAGGCAAGGCACTTGGAGCCATTAATTAAGAGCTGCGTGAGTCGTCAGGACCAAGTGCTAGTAAAACCACCCTTCTGGACTTTGTTTATATAAATAAATAGAACAATATTAGTTTGAAACATTATAAACAGTATGAGATCCATGTCAGATCGCTGGAACTCCACTGGTTACTATCTCCCTCATATATAGAGTTTTCCATTCATCCCGGCCATCTGCTTTTTATTACTAAACCAGTTTACAATCCAGGTTACCATCACCTCAAAGAACCTTAATCTTCTCTAACAGACTTGCATGAGGAAATTTAGTAAAAGACCTTCAGAAAATACGAATTAAATTATATCCAGTGGATGGGTTTTATATGGACATATGGGAAACAGAGGAATTTTCTTTGATGCTTCTACCAGGAGCATATTAAGAAGGGCAAATTCACATAATCACCACACACTTTGTTGCTGAAGGAATAGCATCATTTAAATCCACAACTTGTTTTACAACCAATCTAACAGAAATGTCCAACAGCAGAAGGTCATTTGTGTTATCAAGAGCACTGCAATACACATACATAATACTCACATCGCTCTGCTTACAACAGAACACTATACAAATGAACAAAGGAAGTGAATCCAGACAGATTGAGGAATAGACGCAGATGGGAAACAGATTGGAAATTCAATGGGAATATCAGAGGAAGCATGACTCACTCATCACAAGAACAAAATAACTCCTTCGCTTTTTTATTGTGTGGTGGGGGGTGATAATTTGCGTAGTGCAGCATGGATAGTCACGCAACACATCAAGCTTAACTTTTCTTGCATTAATCATATCAATCGCATAGAAACCTGAAAAATGTGTGTGTATGTATGTATTCACAAAATTCACATAGCCTAAAGGATTTTATATTTTTTGAAGGGCCATAACCTCATTAAAAAGTATGTGATAAACTTTTCTTCCTTTGTCAATATACAATACAACAATAGAAATGTATCACTGTATCTGCTGCATGTGACTTGACTGTGGAAAAAATAATACATGGTTCTTCCTCCTTCCCAAATGAAAAATAATCGACAAACCCTTTTGAACACGCAAGTATAGCAAAGCTTCTGGAGATACATACAGTCCCAACACCCAATATGCTTCAATCTTTTCAAATTTCACTTCACTCCTTGCTCCAAATTCTATCATGTACTGGTGAATAAATAAGGTCATGACCAACACAGAGCGACGTACAGACCTAATCTCATCTGCTGCTCCCCTTCCCCTCGCCGCTCTTTCCAGGGGAGCTGTACCTCTCTGCTTTCATGGAAACCAATTCAACAGGATCCCACCACCCACCACCCCACAATCCAGAACAGAGGGAGGGGCAAGGTGACAATAAGAAAATGAGTTCATCTGCTCCAAACATCCAACCCAATGACACCTGAAGACAACCATTATTGTCTACATCACCCCGAAGCATATAAGAATCAATTATGGTTATGTGGACAAGTGTCATGGTGGTGATGTATGCTCCTGTAAGTGGGCTGAATTTTCGCCACCATTCTGCGCCGTTTGTTTGGCCTACACTGTGTTTTTTTGGAGCAGACTAAAATCTGCAAGTTTCGCCAAAGTTTCTGTGCCATTCTAAAGTAGGTACGCCCGATTTTTTTAGTTCCCGATTTTTTGACATCACTGGAGACGGAACCTGCCGGATGCACTACTTCTAGCCATTTAAGCGAGTTTGGCCAAATACGATTTTTTTCTAAAACGGCGCACTGCACCCTTCTGAAAACTCTTCCCTACACTTAAGGAAATCGGCGCAGAGAAGAGGAGAAAATTGGCGGTGAGAAGATGCTATTGTTTCAGCGGAGCTGAAGATGCAGCGCGGGGGCAGGGGCGGGGGGGGGGGGGGGGGGGGTGCGGGGGGCTTTACGGCTCAGGATAGGTGCGGGTTGGTGGGGGAGGTCCTTTTAGCCCGGGATAGGTGCGGGCCGGTGCGTAGTGAAAAAAAATCTATAAATGCTAAAAAGGAATAAAGGAATTTCATTTTGTTTCATATATTGAGATTTCAGTCTGTTGTCCCAAGTCTCACTTAGTGATGTATTTTACAAAGGGGAAATGCTTTATTTGTGCCTCAGCCCTTCAGAGCGTCCCTTGTTACCCTGGCATCCTCAGTTTTTCGGTGCAGACCTTAAGCTCCATTCACAGAGCTTAAGGACAATCTGCGCCACTCCAAAATGAAAGGTTACGCCGGCGAATCTTGGAACTTTTTTTTGGCACAGTTGGGCCACTAAAAAAATAAAATCGGACGTACCTCTACAACTGCGCCAAAAAAATTCCATGTGGAATTTTGGGTCCTTAAGTGTACAACTACATTGATATGCCAATCAGTGTATGACTTTATTTTTATAAAATAAAAACAAAGATCCCACAAGTACATGGAAACGTTTTATGCCTGTTGCAGTTGAGAGTTATCAAGGCTTTCACACTCCTACAGTGGCGTTCCCAATCGCAGCTGTTATATTAAAAGGTTATTTAAGCATCTTAGGCAACAATAGAGAGATTCCTTGTGAATCCTGGGAGAAAAAGGAGCATCATAAATATCTAGAAATTAAACAAGGAGTGTACAGCAATGGGGGGTGGGGGGGGGGGAGGAGGGGGAATTTTCCTTCATTTTTTTTTCTACTTTCAACAAAACAAAAATGATTAAAAATCAAATATTGTCATATTTGGGTGCGAGGGCTCACACCTGAAACATTGGACTCAATTTTCCTCAATGATTTACGCCGTTTTTTTTAGCGCAGGTCGCTTTTTTTGGCCTAAGTTAAAAAACTCAAGTTTCCATCAGTTTGCATCAGTTAATTACGATTTTTTTAGGTACGTTTTTTTTTCAGCCAAAGGGGGCGTAACCTGCCACCCGTGCCAATTCTGGCCAGTTAGGCAAGTTTGGCCAGCTGAGACTTACTCCAGTTCTTCTTAGGCCAACGTATGTGGCCTCTGTAGAAAAAACGTCTGGTGAGTTAAGGAAATCGGCGCAGGTAAGTTCAGCAGATTCCCGCACAGCAGCAGCTGGAGGTGTGAGAGAGAGGGGGGGAAAGGAGGGGGAGCCTTTTGGGTATAGTTAGGTACGGGGACTGGGAGGGAGGAGGCCATTCAGCCTGGGGTAGGTGTGGGGGAGTGAAACGGGAGGCCATTCAGCCTGGGATAGGTGTAGGGCAGTGGACCGGGAGGCCACTCAGCCAGAGCTAGGTGTGGGACCGGGAGGGAGGAGGCCACTCGGCCAGGGCGAGGTGCGGGACCGGGAGGGAGGAGGCCACTCGGTCAGGGCTAGGTGCGGGACCGGGAGGGAGGAGGCCACTCGGCCAGGACTAGATGTGGGACCGGGAGGGAGGAGGCCACTCGGTCAGGGCCAGGTGCGGGACCGGGAGGGAGGAGGCCACTCGGCCAGGGCGAGGTGCGGGACCGGGAGGGAGGAGGCCACTCGGTCAGGGCGAGGTGCGGGACCGGGAGGGAGGAGGCCACTCGGCCAGGACTAGATGTGGGACCGGGAGGGAGGAGGCCACTCGGTCAGGACTAGGTGTGGGACCGGGAGGGAGGAGGCCACTCGGCCAGGGCGAGGTGCGGGACTGGGAGGGAGGAGGCCACTCGGTCAGGGCTAGGTGCGGGACCGGGAGGGAGGAGGCCACAGGGCCAGGTGCGGGACCAGGAGGGAGGAGGCCACTCGGCCAGGGCTAGGTGCGGGACCGGGAGGGAGGAGGCCACTTGGCCAGGGCGAGGTGCGGGACCGGGAGGGAGGAGGCCACTCGGCCAGAGCTAGGTGCGGGACCGGGAGGGAGGAGGCCACTCAGCCAGAGCTAGGTGTGGGACCGGGAGGGAGGAGGCCACTCGGCCAGGGCTAGGTGCGGGACCGGGAGGGAGGAGGCCACTCGGCCAGGGCTAGGTGTGGGACCGGGTGGGAGGAGGCCACTCGGCCAGGACTAGGTGTGGGACCGGGAGGGAGGAGGCCACTCGGCCAGGACTAGGTGTGGGACCGGGAGGGAGGAGGCCACTCGGTCAGGACTAGGTGTGGGACTGGGAGGGAGGAAGCCACTCGGTCAGGACTAGGTGTGGGACCGGGAGGGAGGAGGCCACTCGGCCAGGGCTAGGTGCGGGACCGGGAGGGAGGAGGCCACTCGGCCAGGGCTAGGTGCAGGACCGGGAGGGAGGAGGCCACTCGGTCAGGGCTAGGTGCGGGACCAGGAGGGAGGAGGCCACTCGGCCAGGGCTAGGTGCGGGACCGGGTGGGAGGAGGCCACTCGGCCAGGACTAGGTGTGGGACCGGGAGGGAGGAGGCCACTCGGCCAGGACTAGGTGTGGGACCGGGAGGGAGGAGGACACTCGGCCAGGACTAGGTGTGGGACCGGGTGGGAGGAGGCCACTCGGCCAGGGCTAGGTGCGGGACCGGGAGGGAGGAGGCCACTCGGTCAGGGCTAGGTGCGGGACCGGGAGGGAGGATGCCACTCGGCCAGGACTAGGTGTGGGACCGGGAGGGAGGAGGCCACTCGACCAGGGCTAGGTGCGGGACCGGGAGGGAGGAGGCCACTCGGCCAGGGCTAGGTGCAGGACCGGGAGGGAGGAGGCCACTCGGTCAGGGCTAGGTGCGGGACCGGGAGGGAGGAGGCCACTCGGCCAGGGCTAGGTGCGGGACCGGGTGGGAGGAGGCCACTCGGCCAGGACTAGGTGTGGGACCGGGAGGGAGGAGGCCACTCGGCCAGGACTAGGTGTGGGACCGGGAGGGAGGAGGCCACTCGGCCAGGACTAGGTGTGGGACCGGGTGGGAGGAGGCCTCTCGGCCAGGGCTAGGTGCGGGACCAGGAGGGAGGAGGCCACTCGGTCAGGGCTAGGTGTGGGACCGGGAGGGAGGAGGCCACTCGGTCAGGGCTAGGTGCGGGACCGGGAGGGAGGAGGCCACTCGGCCAGGACTAGGTGTGGGACCGGGAGGGAGGAGGCCACTCGGCCAGAGCTAGGTGCGGGACCGGGAGGGAGGAGGCCACTCGGCCAGAGCTAGGTGTGGGACCGGGAGGCAGGAGGCCACACGGCCAGGGCTAGGTGCGGAACCGGGAGGGAGGAGGCCACTCGGCCAGGGCTAGGTGTGGGACCGGGAGGGAGGAGACCACTCGGTCAGGACTAGGTGTGGGACCGGGAGGGAGGAGGCCACTCGGTCAGGACTAGGTGTGGGACCGGGAGGGAGGAGGCCACTCGGCTAGGGCTAGGTGCGGGACCGGGAGGGAGGAGGCCACTCGGCCAGGGCTAGGTGCAGGACCGGGTGGGAGGAGGCCACTCGTTCAGGGCTAGGTGCGGGACCGGGAGGGAGGAGGCCACTCGGCCAGGGCTAGGTGCAGGACCGGGAGGGAGGAGGCCACTCGGTCAGGGCTAGGTGCGGGACCGGGAGGGAGGAGGCCACTCGGCCAGGGCTAGGTGTGGGACCGGGAGGGAGGAGGCCACTCGGCCAGGACTAGGTGTGGGACCGGGTGGGAGGAGGCCACTCGGCCAGGACTAGGTGTGGGACCGGGAGGGAGGAGGCCACTCGGTCAGGGCTAGGTGCGGGACCGGGAGGGAGGAGGCCACTCGGCCAGGACTAGGTGTGGGACCGGGAGGGAGGAGGCCACTCGGCCAGGGCTAGGTGCGGGACCGGGAGGGAGGAGGCCACTCGGTCAGGGCTAGGTGCAGGTTCGGGAGGGAGGAGGCCACTCGGCCAGGGCTAGGTGCGGGACCGGGAGGGAGGAGGCCACTCGGCCAGGACTAGGTGTGGGACCGGGAGGGAGGAGGCCACTCGGCCAGGGCTAGGTGCGGGACCGGGAGGGAGGAGGCCACTCGGCCAGGACTAGGTGTGGGACCGGGAGGGAGAAGGCCACTCGGCCAGGGCTAGGTGCGGGACCGGGAGGGAGGAGGCCACTCGGCCAGGGCTAGGTGCGGGACCGGGAGGGAGGAGGCCACTCAGCCAGGGCTAGGTGCGGGAGAGTGGACTGCAAGGCCCTTCGGCCTGGGATAGGAGCGTGGATCAGCACCGGCATCGGGAGGGACTTTAATAATTTAATGGAGGCAAGTTGCTGCAATGTAATTGTGCTTGTGAAGTTGCTGCAATGTATTTTAAGGTGCTTGTGCAGGTTGCGAGCTGGCTGTATGTTTCACTTTCCAGCCTCAGCCCGTATTGTGTCCCTGGAATCCGAACTTTATGGCGCAGATCAAGGCTCCACCCTCAAAACTAAAGGGCAGGCTAGGCTACGCAAAATGAAGAAATCAAACGGAGAAACTTGGAACTTTTTTTTCTGCCGTAATTGGGCCCCCAAAAAATGGGCGTAACTCTTCAAGTACACCAAAAGAAAGCTTTGGGGAAAATTGAGCCCATTATCTTGTCTTTTCCCTCCTTGGATACTGATTGGCCTGCTGTGCATTTTCAACTTTGTTTCTCCCCTCACTTCCAAATTACATATTTACAATGCAAACCGTAATTGGTCCTTTATTGGTCCAAGAATTCCTTTGCTCCAACAATCGTTCTGCTTCAGCCAATTTCTGATCCATTCCACGAGTTCTATATCTTGTAGCCTGGTCCGTAAGGCTGCCATTCATCCTGGGTACAAAGTGACCGGCAGGTTGGGACCATAGGAATGCATTCAGGGAAATCAATTTATGGTCCTGACAGCTAAAGGGATCAAGGGGCTTGGAGAGAAAGCAGGAAAGAGGTACTGAGGGAATGATCAGCCATGATCTTATTGAATGGCGGTGCAGGCTCGAAGGGTCGAATGGCCTACTCCTGCACCTATTTTCTATGTTTCTATTTCCAAGTGGGTCATCCCTATAAGTGGACCACCCGTTTAACCACAACCTGGTTGAAGTGGCCTTTACTGTGCACATAATGAATTAGTATTGTTTTGGCTTTTGTTTGTATTGTTTGGACTATTTACTGACCTGCAACACTTTCACAAATAACTTTCATATAGTTTATGTATGGCAGCTGAAAGCTTTGTCTCAGCAAACAAAAAGCTTTGCCTTGTGCCACAGTTGCAGATCTTTCTACTTTTATGTTGAAGCAGGGCTGCTGGGAAAGCAGTACTTAGAGACCGCCTACTTCCACCGGAGGTCGATAGGAAGGAGGGGCGCATTCCCCATTGACTGACAGCTGGTCCCAGGATCCAAGAAGGGTCAGATCTGGGCCGCTGTTCCGGGAGTTTGAACCCTTGATACTTTTGGATGGCATCAGCGCTGGAAGCATGGTGGCCCTGCTGCCCAATGGGATACAGCCAAAATAAAAGTGTTTTTAGTGCTAACAGCTGGCATTGCAGACACGGTGACCATTACCAGTAGACTGACAAGAACAGTGCACAGGGAACATAAATCTAACTCTGTAGCTAACTGAACCCACACACACATTTAATACACAAGTCACGAATATATGTACATGCATGCGCTCAAGTTCCAGAAATGCACAGCTCAAACTGCAAATGCCCCCCACCCCTCTTATACAGAGGCTCTGATCCAAGTATAACAGTCTTCATTCAAGTGTGTTCCTTTCCAGATATTGGAACTTTAATGCTCAACAGGTAATTAATTCAAAGGCAAAATACTGCGGATGCTGGAAATTTGAAATAAAAACAGAAAATGCTGGAAAGACTCAGCAGGTCAGGCAGCATCTTTGGAGAGAGAAACAGTTAACGTTTCAGATCGATGACCTTTCGTCAGTTCTGATGAAGGGTCATTGACCTGAAACGTTAACTCTGTTTTCTCTCCATAGATGCTATGCTGCCTGACCTGCTGAGTATTTCCAGCACTTTTTGTTTTTATGTCATTAATTCACTGACACATTTAATCTACAGAGAATAGCACAAAGAAATAAATTCACTTAATGTCTGAAACAGCACAAAGTATTATTTTCTTGTTTGCACTCTGGAGTAGGTAAGTTAATATATATACTAAAACACGTTTGTTTTAACAATTATATCTGACATTAACCCAGCTACATAGTTTCACAATTCCTTCCCCAATAGTAATGTGTATTGATGATTATATCTCTCCTGTTGTTAATCCAGCTCCCTCACATTGCCACCTCTTCCCAGCCACTATCTTGTATTAATGACCGTCTCTCCTGATGTTAATCCAGCTCAACCAGATTGCCATACTCAATACTTAACCTTCCCCCCAGCACCCTGTACTAATGACTGTATCGCTAGTGACATTTCGCCAGCTCCCTCACACTACTTTACTATCAGTGCAGATCCAGTCATTAGGGTCATTACGGTAATCATAATTATTTATCATTTTACCTCCTCCTCCTGGGAACACAGATCTCGGAGAGTTGTTAAGAGGTTAGAGAGAGGGAGGAGCGAGGCCATGGAAGAATCCGAACACATGGATTCGAATTTTAAACTTCAGGCGTTGGTGAACCGGGAGCGAATGTAGGTCAGCAAGAACAGGGGCAATAGGTGAACTGGACTTGGTGTGAATTAGGATATGAGCAGCAGAGTTTTGAAGGAACTCATGTTCATGGAAAGTCTTGCATTTTTATTAATGTTTTTCATGACCTCGGGACATCCTAAAGCCCTTTACAACTAATTAAGTACTTTTGAAGTGTCGGAAATGCGGCAGCCAGTTTGCACACAGCAAGGACCCACAAACAGCAATGTGATAATGACCAGATAACCTGTTTCAGTGATGTTGCTTGGGGGATAAATATTGGCCATGATACCGCGAGAACTCCCCTGCTCTTCTTCGAATAATGCCATGGATCTTTTATATCCATCTGAGAGGACAGGCGGGACCTCGGTTGAATGTCTCATCCGTAAGACGACATCTTTGACAGTGCAGCACTCCCTCAGAGTGTCAGCCTAGATTTTGTGCTCAAGTCCCTGGAGTGGGACTTAAACACACAACCTTCTGACCCAGAGGTGAGAGTGCTACTCACTGAGCCACAGCTAAGACACCAGAGGGTGGAAGATGGGAGGCCGGCCAGGAGAACATAGGAATAGTCGAGTCTGCAAATGTATGGATGACGGTTTGAGAGAAGATGGACTAAGTCACGAGCGGAGACATGCAATGTTAGGGAGGTGGAAGTAGGTGAGGATATGGGGTGGGAAGCGGAGTTCTCCTCCCTTCTATAGGGAAGTGCCTGACCTCTGTTCAATATCTGCCCGTGACTTGCATTACAACATGAGAACAATTAGAAACAAGGAAAGACCATTGGATCCAACAAGCTTGTCTCTTTTCGATAGATCGACCCCACCTTCTCACTGTTGCCTTCAATGTTTTTCTCTCCAGAATTGCATACAGTTGTCTCTTGAACCCATTTATGCTGTCCAATTTCTGGCAACTCATTCCTCAAGTCTAGCTTTCTTTATTCCTATAAGAATGCTCTACATCTGATTGGGTTGTTTTGACTGCCATTGTTTTAGACTCAGTACAGGAATTAAACCTCATGTAACCCCAAGAGCCGAAAGTGTATAGCAACCAGAACAATTTGGAACAAATACTGAAATAAATATAAAGTTACACAGCAGCAATCCAGGTCCTCAGCACCCACAACAACCCATCGCGAAAGAATGGCCTTGTCCACCCCTATCTCTGTAACCTCCTCAAGCCCTACAATCCCCTGAGATCGTTGTGCTTCGCCAGTTCTGGCCTCTTGAGCATCACCGATTTTAATCGCTCCACCATTGCCAGCTGTGCCTTCAGCTGCCTAGGTCCTAAACTCTGGCATTCTCTCCCTAAACCTCCACGACTCTCTACCTCTCTTTCCTCTTTTAAGATGCTCCTTAAAACCTAGCTCTTTGCCCTAATATCTCCTTATTTGGCTCCTTGTCAAATTTTGTTTGATCCTGCTCCTGTGAAGCACTTTGGGAGGTTTTACTATGTTAAAGGCGCTATATAAATGCAAGTATTTGTTGTTGTAACCATAAATCAAAATAATAAAAAACCAACAATGCTCAGTTACGGTGAAACAAGTGCCAACCCTCGCTCATAAGGGAGAGAGTTTGTGAACAGATGGATCACCTTTGGGAGAAAGGGAAAAAACAGGGGGATTAAATGACACCCATTCTAGTGTCACTGTGCTTTGACAGGGTGGCCCCTGACTTTACAAAGTATTGCACCGAATTGGAAAGAATTTAATATATTTTATGGCATCAACCTTTGAAACAGGGTCTATAGAGCTGCCTCTAGGCTCGGGACTGGAAGAGAGCTAAATCGTTTTTTAAAAATTCATTCTGGGACGTGGGCATCACTGGCAAGGCCAGCATTTATTGTCCATCCCCAATTGCCCTTGAGAAGGTGGTGGTGAACCGCTGCAGTCCGTGTGGTGAAGGAATTCCAACAGTGCTGTTAGGGAGGATTTTGACCCAGCGACGATGAAGGAATGGAGATATATTTCCAAGTCAGGATGCTGTGTAACTTGCAGGTGAACTTGCAGATGATGGTGCTCCAATGCACCTGCTGCTCTTGTCCTTCTATGTGATAGAGGTCGCAGGTTTGGGAGGTACTGCCAAAGAAGTCGGTGGTGGAGGGAGTGAATGTTTAAGGTGGTGGCAGGGGTGACAATCAAGCTGGCTGCTTTGTCCTGGATGATGTCGAGCTTCTTGAGTGTGTTGGAGCTGCACTCATCCAGGCAAGTGGAGAGTATTCCATCACACTCCTGACTTGTGCCTTGTAGATGGTGGAAAGACTTTGGGGAGTCAGGAGGTAAGCACTATCGAGAACACGTTCCATCACTTTGCTGATGATTGCAAGTAGACCAGATTGGCTTTGTCCTGCTTTTTGTGGACAGGACATACCTGGGCAGTTTTGCACATTGTCGAATAGATACCAGTGCTGTAGCTGCATTGGAACAGCTTGGCTAGAGGCGTGGCTAGTTCTGGAGCACAAGTCTTCAGCACTACAGCCGGAATGTTGTTGGGGTCCATAGCATTTGCTGTATCCAATACGCTCAGCTGCGTCTTGATATCACGTGGAGTGAATCGAATTGGCTGAAGATTGGCTTCTGTGATGGTTGGAACCTCAGGAGGAGGCTGATATGGATCATCCACTCGGCACTTCTGGCTGAAGATGGGTGCAAACCTTTCAGCCTTGTCTTTTGCACTTGCATGCTGGGTTCCGCCATCATTGAGGATGGGGATATTATCCTCCTCCCTTTCGTTATTTAATTGTCCACCACCATTCACAATTGGATGTGACAGGATCTGATCCATTGATTGTGGGATCACTTAGCTCTGTTTATAGAATGCTGCTTCCGCTACTTAGCATGCATGTAGTCCTGTGTTGCAGTTTCCCCAGGTTGGCACTTAATTTTTAGGTACGCTTGGTGCTGCTCCTGGCATGCTCACTGATTCCTCATTGAACCAGGGTTGGTCCCCTGGCTTGATGATAATGGTAGAGTGAGGGATATGCCGGGCCATGAGGTTACAGATTGTGGTGGAGTACAATTCTGCTGCTGCTGATGGCCTACAGCGTTTCATGCATGCTTAGTTTTGAGCTGCTTGATCTGTTCCGAATCTATCCCATTTAGCACGGTGGTAATGCCACACAATACGATGGAGGGATCCTGTGGGATAATAATCCGGTAAAATAAAAACAATACTGCCTTTCATAACCTCAGTATGTCTCAGTGTTTCACAGCCAACTAAGTACTTTTGTCACTGTTGTAAAGTAGGAAAGGCTCATTTGCAATTAGTAATGAGATGAATGATCAAATGATCTGTTTCAGTGATGTTGGTTTGAGGGATAATTATTATTCAGAACATCAGGAGAACTCACCAGCTCTTTCTTGAAATAGTGCCATGGGATCTTTTACATCCACCTGAGAGCGCAGACAGGTTCGCAGTTTAACATCTTATCTGAAAGACAGCATTCCGACAGTGCAGCACTGTGCAAGGACACTGCGCAGTCAAGGCCCCACCCCGTTGTTGGCCAAGAGCGGGGAAACACTCATCAAGGACACCGAGGCAGTCAGGGCCCGCTGGAAGGAGCACTTCGAAGATCTCCTCAATCGAGACTCTGCCTTTGACTCGAGTGTTCTCGACTCCATTCCGCAGCATGCTACCCGTCACCACCTCAGTAAAACCCCAACACTGCACGAGGTAGAAAAAGTCATAAAACAGCTAAAAAACAACAAGGCTATGGGAACGGATGGAATCCCTGCTGAGGCACTAAAGTATGGTGGAGAGGCACTGCTGGCGCAAATGCATGACCTCATCTCTCTCATCTGGAGGAAGAAGAGCATGCCGGGAGATCTTAGAGATGCAGTGATCGTGACCTTCTTTAAAAAAGGGGACAAGACGGCAACTACAAAGGAATCTCCCTGCTATCAGCCACTGAGAAAGTCGTCGCTAGAGTCCTCCTCAACCTCAACCGTCTTCTCCCTCTGGCTGAGGAGCTCCTCCCGGAGTCGCAGTGCGGATTTCGTCCCCTCCGGGGCACAACAGACATGATTTTTGCAGCGCGACAGCTGCAGAAAAAATGCAGGGAACAGCACCAGCCCTTATACATGGCCGCCTTCGACCTTACAAAGGCCTTTGACACTCTTCACCGCGAAGGTCTATGGAGCGTCCTTCTCCATTTCGGATGCCCCCAAAAGTTCGTCACCATCCTCTGCCTGCTCCACGACGACATGCAGGCCGTGATCCTTACCAATGGGTCTATCACAGACCCAGTCCACATCCGGACCGGGGTCAAGCAGGGCTGCGTCATCGCCCCAACCCTCTTCTCAATCTTCCTCGCTGCAATGCTCCACCTCACAGTTGACAAGCTCCCCGCTGGAGTGGAACTAAACTACAGAACAAGTGGGAAGCTATTCAACCTTCGCCGTCTCCAGGCCAGGTCCAAGACCACTCCAACCTCGGTCGTCGAGCTACAGGATGCGGACGATGCCTGCGTCTGTGCACACACAGAGGCTGAACTCCAGGACATAGTCGACGTATTTACTGAGGCGTACGAAAGCATAGGCCTTACGCTAAACATCAGTAAGACAAAGGTTGTCCACCAGCCTGTCCTCGCCGCACAGCACTGCCCCCCAGACATCAAGATCCACTGCGCGGCCCTGGACAACGTGGCCCACTTCCCTTATCTCAAGAGCCTCCTATCAACAAGAGCAGGCATTGACGACGAGATCCAACACCGCCTCCAGTGCGCCAGTGCAGCTTTCGGAAAAGAGTGTTTGAAGACCAGGCCCTCAAAACTGTCATCAAGCTCATGGTCTACAGGGCGGTAGTAATACCCGCCCTCCTCTCTGGCTCAGAGACGTTGCCCATGTACAGTAGACACCTCAAGTTGCTGGAGAAATACCACCAACGATGTCTCTGCAAGATCCTACAAATCCCCTGGGATTTTTTAACCAATAAGGGAATTAAGGGTTATGGGGAGCGGGCGGGTAAGTGGAGCTGAGTCCACGGCCAGATCAGCCATGACTTTTTTGAATGGCGGAGCAGGCTCGAGGGGCTAGATGGCCTACTCCTGTTCCTAATTCTTATGTTCTTATGTTCTATGTAGGATAGACGCACCAACATTATCGTCCTCGTCCAGGCCAACATTCCCAGCATTGAAACATTGAAACATAGAAAATAGGTGCAGGAGTAGGCCATTCGGCCCTTCGAGCCTGCACCGCCATTCAATAAGATCATGGCTGATCATTCACTTCAGTACCCCTTTCCTGCTTTCTCTCCATACCCCTTGATCCCTTTAGCAGTCAGGGCCATATCTAACTCCCTTTTGAACTGGCATCAACAACTCTCTTCGGTAGAGAATTCCACAGGTTAACAACTCTGAGTGAAGAAGTTTCTCCTCATCTCGGTCCTGACCACACTTGATTAGTTCTGTTGGGCAGGCCATATAGTTCGCATGCCAGACACGAGACTCGGAACTCCTACACGGTAAACGAGCCAAAGGTGTGCAGTGGAAACGTTACAAGGACACCCTCAAAACCTCCCTGATAAAGTGCGACATCCCCACTGACACCTGGGAGTCCCTGGCTAAAGACCGCCCTAAGTGGAGGAAGTGCATCCAGGAGGGCACTGAGCTCCTCGAGTATCATCGCTGAGAGCATGCAGAAATCAAGCGCATGCAGCGGAAAGAGCATGCGGCAAACCACGCTCCCCACCTACCCTTCCCTTCAACCACTGTCTGTCCCACCGGTGACAGAGACTGTGGTTCTCGTATTGGACTGTACAGCCACCTGAGAACTGATGCTAAGAGTGGAAGCAAGTCTGCCTCGATTCCAAGAGACTGCCTATGATGATGAGTGCCACACAATACGATGGAGGGATCCTGTGGGATAATAATCTGGTAAAATAAAAAAATAGTGCCTTTCACAAACTCAGGACGTCTCATAGTGTTTCACAGCCAATTAAGTACTTTTGTCACTGTTGTAAAGTAGGAAAGGCTAATTTGTACATAGTAATGAGATGAATGATCAGGTGATCTGTTTCAGTGATGTTGGTTTGAGGGATAAATATTATTCAGACATCAACAGAACTCACCAGCTCTTTCTTGAAATAGTGCCAAGGTATCTTTTACGTGCACCTGAGAACAGACAGGTTCGCAGTTTAACATCTTATCTGAAAGATGGCACTCCGACAGTGCAGCACTCCCTCAGTACTTCACTGAAGTGTCAGCCTAGATTATGTGCTCGAGTCTCTGGAGTGAGGCTTGAATCTTCTGATTTAGAGGTGAGAATGCTACCGACCTAAACGACAGCCTTCAATTAACAAGGGAAAAAAGCTGTTTGAAAAAGAAAAGTAGGGTCTTGTGTAGGAGCAGAAAGTTCACACTGATTTTACTAACTCTGCAGCATGTCCATGGTAAAGTTGTGAAATAAGACCTCAGCTAGCTTGCAACGGTGAGGTTAGGAGTATCACAATAGTGTAACTATATCAAATATACTGAACAATGTATGAGTTCCTATGGTCAGTCTCACATTAGTAATATTCATGCTGTCTAGTGTTATATGCATGGCATTCTGGAACGGAAGGAGCGACTTATCTGTGGGTTTCACCGGAGCCAGAAGATTCTTCATGAGTCTGTAGGTCGGTGCCCCACAGACTGTGAGGAGTACCACTCTCCTTTTTGCAGCGCTTCCTTCTCCATTGGCTACAAAGTACTGGTCTAGCCGTTCGACATAGGCTTCCCAGTCCTCACCTTCCGAGAACTTCTCCAGGATGCCCACAGTTTGCTGCATCTTTGCGTTGGATTCGTATACTCGTCGCCAGTTATTGTGTTCCTAACACAGATGAGGATGCTCACAGGGAGGTTAAAGTAATAGTGACCTTAGTCTTTAATAAGACATTCCAGAGTGAGGAACAGGTCTTAGGGGCCGGCTTATATACAGTGCTCCCAAGTGATGCTGGGATCCCTTGGGACTTCAGGGGATGAGCTCCCTGGTGGCGGAACATGGGCGTGCATGCTTTACCGATACAAAGCACTCTTCCCCCCTTCGGTTCCTCCTCTCTCCCCTCTGA
The DNA here is from genome assembly GCF_044704955.1 of Pristiophorus japonicus. Classification (NCBI taxonomy): domain Eukaryota; kingdom Metazoa; phylum Chordata; class Chondrichthyes; family Pristiophoridae; genus Pristiophorus; species Pristiophorus japonicus. The sequence goes on along the minus strand of NC_091988.1, from coordinate 91,554,785 downwards.
TTCACTCTCTCTTCCCTCCTCAAATTCCTCCCTTGCCCCCCCCCTACTAGTGGGGAGGATTGATCCAGTGACCTTCTCCTTATGGAGCCGAGGAAAGCATGGCCAACGGTGCAGGCTGCAACTGTTGGGTACTGCGCCTGCGCAGCTTCAATAAACAGCGCACATGCGAATAAGAAGATCTGGTGCACATGCGCACCTCCGGGATACCGTGCACTTGCACAGAAGACCACAAAGATGTTTGTGCAGATAATCACATCCTCTCCCTGTTGTTCCTGCCAAAGTGCCATTAAATTCACATTAAGTTGCATCTGCCATGTGTCTGTCCATTTTACGAGTCTGTCTACGTCCTCCTGAAGTCTGTTATTAACCTTCTCACTATTTATTTTGTTGCCAAGTTTTGTATCATCCGCAAACTTTGCAATTGTACTCCTTATACCCAAATCCAGGTCATTTATATGCAACAAGATATGCAACGGTCCAAATATCGATCCCTGGGGGACCTCACTGCATACTTCTCTCCAATCAGAAAACCATCCATTCACCGCTACTCTCTGCATCCTATCCCTTAGCCAATTACGCACCCGGGTTACCACCGTCCAGTTAATCCCACGTGCTTTTATTTTCTGAATAAGTCTGCTACTCTGCATTGCTTCTTATCCATGTATTTGTTATTCTTTCACAACCACTGTCACAGTGAAAAGCTTACAAACAGCAGCCAGTTAGGTTTGTTTGTGCATGCTTCTTCATGAATAGTAATGTGAGTGAGCCAGGGCAGTGAATATTGCTGTGTTTTGTTTTTGGTTGTGAGGCTATTGGCTAATTCAACACAGAACTTCAACTTCAATCCTGACATGATCATTGATTCTGAAATTTCATAACTTGTCTTTTTTCTTCACAAATGTTGACTTTTCTGCCATGTATTTCCAACATTTTCTGTTTTTAACCACAGTGACAAGAAATACAGGGAATGCCTTGCACATGTTTACATCTAAAGAATTGTAATTCAGTGTTTAGCTTCATCGCAAATCAAGACCAGAGTGAGCCAAGAGATGCTGTCACCATTATAAAGGGAATTGATAACGTTAATCCTGGCAAATGAGCAACAACTTGCATTTATATGGAGTCTTTACCGTAGCAAAACCTCCAGAGGTCCTTCACAGAGGCGTAATCAGACAAAAATGAACAGCAAGCCAAATGAGGAGACATTACAAGGGAGGTGGCGAGGTGGATGAGTTTATAGCATTTCAAATAGCATACAGTGGAGGCTGTCTGAATCAACCAGATAATGTGGAAGATGGGACCAAAACTTGTCAGAACCCAATACATTGGCGGACAGGCAGAACAGACTTCACTTTTCCCCATTCTTCACTGTGTACAAGCAAGAGGTAGAAAACATTTAAAATAACTGTTTGGTTTCTGAGAGTCCCAGTCATGGTGTGCTTATTTAGTGTTCGTCTCCAAATAAGTTACCTTTAGCATATAAGCTGTTAAATTATGCATCTAACAACTTTATTTTCCTCAAAAGAAACTTTCTTGTAAAGACTTATTTTCTTCAATATTGGTTCGAACTATGTTTTTGAGATAAGCGGGTTGTGCCCTGGTGTTGATACATTAACTGGCTTCATTTTATAATTCCTCTACTTAGAATTGTCAAGGACTGAATATAAAATAGGGTGTGGGGAGATGGTGTGTTTTACTGAATTAAAAAAAAAACGAAATTCACACGCGACTCCAAAATAGCATTAAATGCACCAAAACCAAATGTCAAAAATCAAAATGTTCTGGAGGGGACATGCCTCATCTAAAATAATCCTCATGCCTTCAGTACACAGATCCCCAAGGAGTAATTTCTACATCACCACTGCTGCTAATTGCGCTTTTGTGCACTGCAGTAAAGGTGATGACATCTTTCTGCAGCCTTACAGGGTAAGATTGCAGAAACGCAGTGGCAAACAATTAAAGAGAGATTTCATAACTCTCAGCAAAGATTTATTCCAGTGTGAAACTAGAAGATAGAACATTCCAGAAGGATGAACTATTCCTGGCTAACTAAAGAAGTAAAGGATGGTATCAAATTGAAAACAAAGGCATACAATGTTGTGAAGGACAGTGGAAGGCCAGAGGATTGGGACATTTTTAGAAACCAGCAAAGGATGACTAAAAAAATGATAAAGACAGAGAAGATAGCATATGAGAGTAAACTAGCAAGAAATTATAAAAACAGACTGTAAGAGATTCTACATGTATAGAAAAAGGAAGCGAGTAGCTAAAGTAAACGTTGGTCCCTTAGAGGATGGGACTGGAGAATTAATAAAAGGAAATGGCAGAGACTTTGAACGAATATTTTGTATTGGTCTTCCCGGTAGAGGACACTAAAAACATCCCAATAATTGGTTGGGGGGACGACGACAAACGACTTAAAACAATCACTATCACTAGAGATAAAGTACTAGGCAAATTTATGGGACTAAGGGCCCAATTTTCCCCAACCCTTTTTTTCGGCGCACTTACCTTAAATGCGCCGACTTTGCATGCTGGAAACGGCGGCAAAAAAAAGGGGCCCCATCCTGCCCGCTCTGCCGAGTCTCCGGTGTCCCAGCGTGGCATAGATAGTGAAGTGGGGGGCAGAGCAACAGGCCAGCGCAGAAAACGCTGCGGGCAGCTGCACGCATGCTCAGTGAAGTCTGTGCGCATGCTCCTCGCCCTTCCAGCGTGTCCTGCGGGCTGTGAGCAGGACCCGGTGCTCACAGCCCCGATCCCCGGCCGAAGGGATGCCCCGATCTTCGCAGCACCTTACCCTTGGCCGAGTGGCCTCCCGCACCGGCCAGCCGAGTTCCCGGGCCGAGGTAGGACTTCGGTTTTATTTTTTATTTATTGATGGTTGTGCTTGAGAGTTTTGATTTTGGGGAGGAGAGTTTTTTTTGGGAGGGGAGAAAGAGTGGTTTAAGTGGGGGGGGGGGGGGGCGAGAAAGAGTGTTTTGATGGGGGGTTGGGACTTTAAAAAAAAATTTGATTCTGGCATAAAGGTAGGACTTCTATTTTTTATTTGTTATTGATTGATTGCTTATTACTTTTTGGGGTTTGTTTAGTGTTTTGTAAGTCTTGGTGCAGGTCCTCTGCTTCCTTCTATTTTTTATTTGTTATTGAATGCTTATTTTTGTGCTTTGTTTAGTGTTTTATAAGTCTTGGTGCTTTAAATGTACCTGCGCCGAATTCTTAACTGCCCGCAATGTTTTTCAGAGCTGGCCACATACGCTGACCTAAGTCGATTTGGAGTACGTTTTTGCTGGCCAAAGTGGCATAAATGGCCAAAACTGGCGTAAGTGTCTGGGAACGCCCCCTTTTCAAAAAAAAAACTTTAAAAAAATCGTACCTAACTGACTTACTCTAGAGCAAATGTTTTGCGGAAAATGGCATTTTTTAAACTTACGCCAGAAAAAACTTACTCCAAAAAAATTGATGCAAGTCATGTCCACCTATTGGGCACAATTTTGGCCAAGTCCCCTGGACCTGATGGCATGCATCCTAGGGTCTTAAAAGAAGTGGCTGCAGAGATAGTGGATGCATTGGATAGTGGATGTACCAAAATTCCCTGAATTCTGGAGAAACTGCAAATGTAACAACTCTATTTAAGAAAGGAGGGAGTCAGAAAGCAGGAAACTATAGACCAGTTAGTCTACCACCTGTCATTGGAAAAATGCATAATGGAAGTAGTAGCAGGACATTTAGAAAATCATAATGCAGTCAAACAGAGTCAGCATGGTTTTATGAAAGGGAAACTATTTTTGACAAATCTGCTGGAGTTCTTTGAGGATGTAACGAGCAGAGTGGATAAAGGAGAACCAGTTGATGTTATATATTTGGATTTCCAGAAAGCATTCGAGAAGGTGCCACACAAAAGGTTACTGCAAAAGGTAAGAGCTCACGGGGTTGGGGGTAATACATTAGCGCGGATTGAGGATAGAGGAAAACAGAGCGTCGGCATAAATGGGTCACTGTAACTAGTGGGGTGCCACAGGGATCAGTGCTGGAGCCTCAACTATTTACAATTTATATTAATGACTTGGATGAAGGGACCGAGTATAACATAGCCAAATTTGCTGATGATACAAAGATAGGTGGGAAAGCAAGTTGTGAAAATGATGCAAAGAATCTACAAATGGATATAGATAGACTAAGTGAGTGGGGAAAAAATTGGCAGATGGACTATAATGTGGGAAAATGTGAGGTTATCCACTTGGGTAGGAAAACTAAAAAAGCAAATTATTATTTAAATGGGAAGCAATTACAAAATGTTGTACTACAGGGGGATCTGGTGGTTCTTGTGCATGAAATGCAAAAAGTTAGCATGCAGGTAACAGCAAGTAATCAGGAAGGCAAATGGAATGTTGGCCTTTATTGCAAAGGGGATGGAATATAAAATTCCAACTGTACAGGGTGTTGGTGAGACCACACCTGGAGTACTGCATACAGTTTCGGTCTCCTTATTTAAGGAAGTATATTCTTGCATTGGAGGTATTGTGTTCCTAACACAGATGAGACTGCAGGGAGGTTAAAGTAACAGTGACCTCAGTCTTTATTAAGACACTTCAGAGTGAGGAACAGGCCTTAGGGGCCGGCTTATATACAGTGCTCCCTGGTGGCGGAACATGGGTGTGCATGCTTTACAGATACACATCATCACTCCCCCCCCGCCCCCCAAAATCAAAGTGAAAACTATTTACAAGGTGAGGCGGTCGGGAGCCTTTCTTTCCCTGATGGATTGCTTCGGTACAAATGTCTGTTCTGGTGTGTTGGCTGTGCCCTTTCTGGGCTGGCGTGTTGTTGGCCCTGCAGGGTTGCTGGGTGAGCCTGGCCTTGCTGGGCTGTTGGGCGTGATGGGTTCGATTTCCTGGTCCGGGGTGGTGTCGTTGATCCTTTGGGTGTGTGTTGTGGGCTCGACAAAGGTGGTGCCTGCTGTGGGTTGTTCAGGGCAGTCTGTGAACCGCAGCCTCGTTTGGTCCAGCTGCTTTCTGCAAATTTGTCCATTGTCTAGTTTGACTACAAACACCCTATTCCCTTCTTTAGCCATCACCGTGCCCGCGATCCACTTGGGACCATGTCCATAGTTTAGCACATACACAGGGTCATTCAGATCAATTTCCCGTGACACAGTGGTGCGACCGCGCTCTACCTGATCATGCAGGTTGGGGTGAACCAGCGAGAGTCTGGTTTTAAGTGTCCTTTTCATGAGTAGCTCAGCCGGGGGCACCACTGTGAGCGAGTGGGGTCTCATGCGGTAGCTGAGCATTACTCGGGACAGGCGGGTTTGGAGTGAGCCTTCTGTGACTCGTTTAAGGATCAGTTTGATTGTTTGTATGCCTGCTCTGCCTGCCCATTGGAGGCTGGTTTAAACAGGGCAGAGGTGACATGTGTGATCCCATTGTGGGTCATGAATTCTTTAAATTCGGCACTGGTGAAACATGGCCCGTTGTCAGTGACCAGCATGTCAGACAGGCCGTGGGTGGCAAACATGGCCCTCAGGCTTTCAATGGTGGTGGTGGTAGCGGTGCTTCCCAACATTATTTCACATTCAATCCATTTTGAAAAAGCATCCATCACCACCAGGAACATTTTACCGAGAAACAGGCCCGCATAGTCGACATGGATCCTCGACCAAGGTCTGGAGGGCCAGGACCACAAACTTAGTGGTGCCTCTCTAGGCACGTTGCTCAACTGAGCACACACGCTGCATTGCCATACACAGGACTCTAAGTCAGAGTCGATACCGGGCCACCACACGTGGGATCTGGCTATCGCTTTCATCATTACTATACCCGGGTGTGTGCTGTGGAGATCCGAGATGAACGTCTCCCTGCCCTTTTTGGGTAGCACTACACGGTTACCCCACAACAGGCAGTCTGCCTGAATGAACAGCTCGTTCTTTCGCCGCTGGAACGGCTTGATTAAGCTCTTGCATTTCAACGGGGATGCTGGCCAGCTCCAATGCAGTACACAGTTTTTTACTAGGGACAGCAGAGGATCTTGGCTGGTCCAAGTCCTAATCTGGCTGGCTGTGACAGGTGATTTATCATTTTCAAACGTTTCCATGACAATCAACAAGTCTGCGGGCTGCGCCACCATCAACAAGTTTGCAGGCTGCGCCATTTCCACCCCCGTGATGGGCAATGGTAGGCGACTGAGAGCATCCACACAGTTCTCGGTGCCTGGCCTGTGGCGGATGGTATAGTTATACGCTGATAGTGCGAGTGCCCACCTTTGTATACGGACTGAGGCATTAGTAATTATCCCCTTGTTTTCAGCGAACAGGGATATGAGGGGCTTGTAATCGGTTTCCAGCTCAAATTTGAGGCCAAACAGGTACTGATACATTTTGTTTTCCCCGAACAAACACGCTAATGCCTCTTTCTCAATCATGCTGTAGGCCCTCTCGGCCTTAGACAAGCTCCTGGATGCATAGGCGACAGGTTGCAACTTCCCCGCAACGTTAGCTTGTTGTAATACACACCCGACTCCGTACGACGACGCATCACATGCTAGCACAAGTCTTTTACACGGGTTATACAATACAAGCAGCTTGTTGGAGCATAAAATGTTTCTGGCTTTCTCAAAAGCAACTACTTGTTTTTTTCCCCCATACCCAGTTCTCACCTTTACGTAATTACACATGTAGGGGCTCTAAGAGGGTGCTTAACCCCGGTAGGAAGTTACCAAAATAGTTGAGGAGTCCCAGGAACGACCGCAGCTCCGTGACGTTCTGTGGCCTGGGCGCGTTCCTGATAGCCTGTCTTGGCGTCTGTGGGCCGAATACCGTCCGCCGTGATCTTTCTCCCCAAAAACTCCACTTCTGTTGCCATGAAGACGCATTTCGACCTCTTCAGCCGCAGTCCTACGCAATCCAGTCGCTGGAGAACCTCCTCCAGGTTTTGCAGGTGTCCTGACCCGTGACCCGACCTGTGACTAATGTGTCGTCCTGAAAAACCACCGTGCGTGGCACCGACTTGAGTAGGCTCTCCATGTTTCTCTGGAAGATCGCTGCAGCTGTTGTCAGGCATCTCTTGTCGATGAACAGTCCCTTGTGCGTGTTGATGCAGGTGAGGCCCTTCGAAGATTCCTCCAGCTCCTGCGTCATGTAGGCCGAAGTCAGGTCGAGCTTGGTGAATATCTTGCCTCCTGCCAGCATCGCAAATAGGTCGTCTGCCTTAGGTAGCGGGTATTGGTCCTGTAGCGAGAAACGATTAATAGTTACTTCATAACCGCCGCAAATACTGACCGTGCCGTCACTTTTGAGTACTGGAACAATCGGGCTGGCCCACTCACTGAATTCCACTGGGGAGATGATGCCCTCGCGTTGTAGCCTGTCCAGCTCGATTTCCACTCTCTCCCTCATCATGTGAGGTACCGCTCGCGCCTTGCGGTGAATGGGTCGTGCCTCTGGGACCAAGTGGATCCGCACCTTTGCCCCGGAAAAGTTTCCAATGCCTGGCTCAAAAAGAGAAGGAAATTTCTTAAGAACCTGGGTACATGAGGCCTCATCAACATGTGATAGCGCTCGGATGTCATCCCAGTTCCAGCGGATTTTGCCCAGCCAGCTCCTTCCAAGCAGTGTGGCGTCATCGCCCGGGACAATCCAGGGTGACAGTTTGTGCACTGTGCCCTCGTAGGTGATCTTGACCATGGCGCTGCCCAGGACAGTGATGAACTCTTTGGTTTACGTTCTCAGTTTCGTGTGGATGGGGCTCAGGGCTGGTCTGAGTGCCTTGTTGCACCACAGTCTCTCAAACATCTTTTTACTCATGATGGATTGGCTAGCGCCAGTGTTCAGTTCCATGGCTACGGGTAAGCCATTCAATTTTACATTTTGCATTATAGGTGGACATTTCATCGAAAATGTGTGCATCCCGTGTACTTCAGCATCTGGCTCCTCGCTCTGAGGCTCGAAATTGCTTTGATCCACCATGGACCGATCTTCCTCTGCCACGTGGTGGTTAGCAGGTTTTGCAGGGCTTGCAGCTCGTCTGCAAGCTCGTTTGAGATGCCCCATTGTTCCATAGCTCTTGCAAGCATACCCTTTGAAGTGGCATGAATAGGCTGAATGGAAGCCTCCACAACGCCAACAAGGTGTTAACTGCCTTGCATTCATCCTTTGTTGCGGACTTTGAGTCATCTGGGTCACCTGAGGTCTGCTGGCAGTTGCAGACTCGTGGTTTCTGCCCTATACATTTCTGCTCGCAAACACAGTTCCAGTTAATTCATGAATATTGCTAGCACTTGTGTGCTGAGCGATTTGTTTGGTGTTATCACTGGTGGACATAAACGCCTGTGCTATTGCAATGGCCTTAATGAGGGTCCGTGTCTCTACAGTCAAAAGTTTTCGTAAGATGGTCTCATGGCCAATGCATTGTACAAAAAATCTCTGAGCATCTGCTCCAGGTAGCCATCAAACTCACATTGTCCTGCAAGTCGCCTTAGCGCAGCGACGTAGCTCGCCACTTCCTGACCTTCAGATCGCTGGCACGTGTAGAACCGATACCTCGCCATCAGCACACTCTCCCTTGGGTTAAGATGCTCTTGCACCCGTGTACACAGCTCCTCATACGACCCATCTGTGTGTTTCAGAAGCCAGAAGATTCTTCATGAGGCTGCAGGTTGGTGCCCCGCAGGCCGTGTGAAGGACCGCTCTCCATTTTTGCAGCGCTTCCTTCTCCGTCCAGCTCGTTGGCCACAAAGTACTGGTCTAGGCGTTCGACATAGGCTTCCCAGTCCTCACCCTCCGAGAACTTCTCCAGGATGCCCACAGTTTGCTACATCTTTGCGTTGGATTCGTATACTCGTCGCCAGTTATTGTGTTCCTAACACAGATGAGACTGCACGCAGGGAGGTTAAAGTAACAGTTACCTCAGTCTTTATTAAGACACTCCCAAGTGAAGAACAGGCCTTAGGGGCCGGCTAAAATACAGTGCTCCCAAGGGATGCTGGGATCCCTTGGGACTTCAGGGGATGCACTCCCTGGTGGCGGAACATGGGAGTGCATGCTTTTCAGATACACAACAGGAGGCAGTTCAGAGAAGGTTCACGAGGTTGATTCCTGAGATGAAGGGTTGTCTTATGAAGAAAGGTTGAGCAGGTTGGGCCTTTACTCCTTGGAGTTGAAAAGAATGGGAGGTGAGCTTATTGAAACATATAAGATTCTGAGGGGGCTTGACAGGGTAGATGCAGAGAGGATACTTCCCCTCATGGGGGAATCTAGAACAAGGGGGCATAGTTTCAGAACAAGGGTCGCTCATTTAAAACAGAAATGAGAAGGAATATCGAGGGAGTGTCAAGGGAGCTTTAACCTGCAGCTGATCATGCGATACATAGTCTGGGAGTATTTGATGCTCACAAAGTTTTCCATTTCCCAGCTGTAACATTCATTACTTTAATCAGCGAAAAATTTCACAAAGTGACATTGAAGAAAATAATTAGTAAAACAGCACCGTGTAATAAATAGCAAGAATAGCATTAAGCCCCTCAGCGCTGGTAACGGAAAAAGTTCATGTATACCAACCTAGAAAACTAGCTAAAGCTGACTTAAAACTTCAAAATAACTGACAGCTCTGAATACAGATTTGTGACATGTAAAGACAAGGAGTTAGACTGAGTGCGCAATAAGAATGGGCTTAACATCACCTACACTGCAGGCATAATAACCTAAGAGGGTTGTGAATCTTTGGAATACTGTACCCCAGAGAACTGTGGAGGCTGGGTCTTTGAAAATATGGAGATAGACAGATTTTTGAATGATAAGGAAGTCAAGGATTATGGGGAGCGGGATGGGAAGTGGAGTTGAGGCCAGGATCAGATCAGCCATGATCTTATTGAATGGCAGAGCAGGCTCGAGGGGCCAAATGGCCTACTCCTGCTCCTATTTCTTTGGTTATTATGCCTGCAGTGTAGGTGATGTTAAGCCCATTCTTATTGCGCACTCAGTCTAACTCCTTGTCTTTACATGTCACAAATCTGTATTCAGAGCTGTCAGTTATTTTGAAGTTTTAAGTCAGCTTTAGCTAGTTTTCTAGGTTGGTATACATGAGCTTTTTCCGTTACCAGCGCTGAGGGGCTTAATGCTATTCTTGCTATTTATTACACGGTGCTGTTTTACTAATTATTTTCTTCAATGTCACTTTGTGAAATTTTTCGCTGATTAAAGTAATGAATGTTACAGCTGGGAAATGGAGAGCTTTGTTAGCATCAAATACTCCCAGACTATGTCTCGCATGATCAGCTGCAGGTTAAAGCTCCCTCGACACTGCCCCAATAATGAGGCTTAGCTCCAATCTCTGAAGAGCATGACTTTCTCCACTAATGTAACAATTTTTAATTCTTCACATTAGTGGGAACTGGAAACCATTTGTGACCTCTCCAAGTGAGATTGCCATTTAAGTGCCGAATTGCACTAAGTTTTATGCTGTGGGCCACTCGGAATTAGATTAAGACTGCCCAAACTCACGTTATAGGAGGCAGAGAGATGACAGAGAGGTCTTTTATGTGTTGGACGTTTATTTTGTCAACATCTATAAAACATTCCCACGAGACAACTAAACACTGCGCTCTATGTTATTTGGGACAATGCAGCAGCTATGGTTTGCCAGAATATACGATAACTTCATTCATTGATTATTTTGATAGCAACTTCAAAGTTCTGTTTACACATACTGGTGGTTGATAGCATTAAATAATGAATGCAGCAGTGATTAATGGCGGGGCACTCTGGTGAAATGAGAAAAAACCGTAGAAACTACAGAATGCAAGTTCCCTCACCTTCATATGGTCCATTTCTGACTTTACCCTTCCCTTCCTCGACTTCTCTATCTCAATTTCTGGGGATTGGCTATCGACCAATATCTCCTGTCAGCCCACTGACAATCACAGCCACTTTAATTACACTTTCTCCCACTTCCCTTCCTGTACGGACACTTATTCCATTCTCCCAGTTTCTCCGTTGCATCCATTCTGACGATGCCACCTTTCATGCCAGTGCTTCTGAAACGTCTTCCTTTTTCCTCAACAGAGGATTCCCCTCCACCGTGGTTAACAGGGCACTCGACCGTGTCAGCCCCATTTCCCGCACTTCTGCTCTCACCCTTTCCCCTTTCTCCCAGAACCATGATAGGGTCCTCCTTGTCCTCACCTTTCACCCCACCAGCCTCCACATTCAATGGCCACCTCCAGCACGATGCCACCACCAAACACATCTTTCCATCCCTTTTCAGTATTCCGAAGGGACCGTTCCCTCCACGAAACCCTGATCCACTCTTCAATCAGCCCCAACATCCACTCTCCTTCGATCGGCAACTTCCCGTGCAAGCACAAGAGATGCAACACTTGTCCATTCACTTCCACCTTCCCACCATCCAGGGCCCCAAACACTCCTTCCAGGTGAAACAGCGATTTACTTGTACTTCTTTCAATTTAACATACTGTATTTGTTGCTCACAATGTGTTCTCCTCTACAATGGGGAGACCAAATGCAGATTGGGTCAACACTATTGAACACTTCCGCTCAGTCTGCAAGCGCTACCCTGAGCTTCCGGACACTTGCCATTTTAATTCATCGCCCCATTGCCACCTCTCTGTCCCCTTCCTCCTACACTATTCTAATGAAGCTCAACACAAGCTTGAGGAACAGCACCTCATCTTTCGATTAGGCACTTTACAGCCTTCCGGACTCAACATCAAGCTCAACAATTTAAAATCATAACCACTGCTACCATTTTTCCAGAGAGCAGATGCTGGTAATAGTTCTGCTGTTGCCATTTACACCTCCTCTAGAGCCATCTTGCCTTTCTTTACTTGTCCCATTACCACCCCCTTTTGCCTTGCACCATTCATTCCTTTTGTCATTTAATCTCTCCAGCTTTCCACCCTATTACAGACCTTCCCTTTTGTTCATTCCTCCCCTCTTTACTTGCTTAAAACCTCATCATCATAGGCAGTCCCTCGAAATCGAGGAAGACTTGCTTCCACTCTAAAAGTGAGTTCTCAGGTGACTGTACAGTCCAATACGGGAATTACAGTCTCTGTCCCGGTGGGGCAGACAGTGGTTGATGAAAGGGTGGGTGGGACTTGTTTGCCGCACGCTCCTTCCGCTGTCTGCGCTTGGTTTCTGCATGCTCTCGGCGGCGAGACTCGAGGTGCTCAGCGCCCTCCCGGATGCTCTTCCCCAACTTAAAGTGGTCTTGGGCCAGGGATTCCCAGGTGTCGGTGGGGATGTTGCACTTTATCTTGACGGCTTTGAGGGTGTCCTTGAAACGTTTCCTCTGCCCACCTGGGGATCGGCTGCCGTGTAGGAGTTCAGAGTAGAGCGCTTGTTTTGGGAGTCTCGTGTCGGGCATGCGGACAATGTGGCCTGCCCAACGGAGCTGGTTGAGGGTGGTCAGTGCTTCGATGCTGGGGATGTTGGCCTAATCATGAACACTGATGTTGGTGCGTCTCTCCTCCCAGTGGATTTGCAGGATCTTGCGGAGACATCGCTGATGGTACCTTTCCAGCGCTTTGAGTTGTCTACTGTATATGGTCTACATCTTTGAGCCATATAGGAGGGTATCACTGCCCTGTAGACTTGGTGCCAGAGTTGAGGTCCTGGTTTTCAAACACTCTCTTCCTCAAGCGACCGAAGGCTGCGCTGGCACACAGGTGGTGTTGGACCTCATCATTGATATCTGCCCTTGCTGACCTGGTGCAAGGGTCAAGGATGTCTCGGAGAGGCTGCAGAGCATTCTGGAGATGGAGGGTGAACAGCCAGTTGTCGTGGTACATGTAGGTACCAACAATATAGATAAGAAGCGGGAAGAGGTCCTACAAGCTGAATTTAGGGAGCTAGGAGTTAAATTAAAAAGTAGGACCTCAAAGGTAGTAATCTCTGGATTGCTACCAGTGCCACGTGCTAATCAGAGTAGAGGGAGCAGGATAGTTAGAATAAATATGTGGCTTGAGCAGTGGTGCAAGAGGGAGGGATTCAAATTCCTGGGACATTGGAACCAGTTCTGGGGGAAGTGGGACCTGTACAAAAGGGACGGTCTGCACTTGGGCAGGACTGGAACTGATGTCCTAGGGGTAACATTTGCTAATGCAGTTCAGGAATGTTTAAACTAATATGGCAGGGGGGATAAGAACCTATGCAGCGAGACAGGGCGAAGTAATATGGAGTCAGAAACAGATGGTAGTAAGGTAAAAAGCAATAGTGGAAGGCCGAGTAAACAAAGGCAAGAAAAAGGGCCACACTACATCATAATTCTAAAAGGACAAAGAGTGTTAAGAAAACAAGCCTGAAGGCTTTGTGTCTTAATGCAAGGAGTATCCGTAATAAGGTGGATGAATTCATTGTGCAAATAGATGTTAACAGATATGATGTGATTGGGATGACAGAGACGTGGCTCCAGGATGATCAGGGCTGGGAACTCAACATCCAAGGGTATTCAACATTCAGGAAGGATAGAATAAAAGAAAAAGGAGGTGGGGTAGCATTGCTGGTTAAAGAAGAGATTAATGCAATAGTTAGGAAGGACATTAGCTTGGATGATGTGGAATCTATATGGGTAGAGCTGCAGAACACCAAAGGGCAAAAAACATTAGTGGGAGTTGTGTACAGACCTCCAAACAGTAGCAGTGATGTTGGGGAGGGCATCAAACAGGAAATTAGGGGTGCATGCAAGAAAGGGACAGTAGTTATCATGGGTGACTTTAATATGCATTTGGATTGGGTTAACCAAACTGGAAGCAATACGGTGGAGGAGGATTTCCTGGAGTGCATAAGGGATGGTTTTCCAGACCAATATGTCGAGGAACCAACTAGGGGGGAGGCCATCTTAGACTGGGTGTTGTGTAATGAGAAAGGATTAATTAGCAATCTTGTTGTGCAAGGCCCCTTGGGGAAGAATGACCATAATATGGTGGAATTCTACATTAGGATGGAGAATGAAACAGTTAATTCAGAGACCATGGTCCAGAACTTAAAGAAGGGTAACTTTGAAGGTATGAGGCGTGAATTGGCTAGGATACTTAAGGGGTTGACAGTGGATGGGCAATGGCAGACATTTAGAGACCGCATGGATGAACTACAACAATTGTACATCCCTGTCTGGCGTAAAAATAAAAAAGGGAAGGTGGCTCAACCGTGGCTATCAAGGGAAATCAGGGATAGTATTAAAGCCAAGGAAGTGGCATACAAATTGGCCAGAAATAGCAGCGAACCCAGGGACTGGGAGAAATTTAGAACTCAGCAGAGGAGGACAAAGGGTTTGATTAGGGCAGGGAAAATAGAGTACGAGAGGAAGCTTGCAGGGAACATTAAGGCGGATTGCAAAAGCTTCTATAGATATGTAAAGAGAAAAAGGTTAGTAAAGACAAACATAGGTCCCCTGCAGTCAGAATCAAGGGAAGTCATAACGGGGAACAAAGAAATGGCAGACCAATTGAACAAGTACTTTGGTTCGGTATTCACAAAGGAGGACACAAACAACCTTCCAGATATAAAAGGGGTCAGAGGGTCTAGTAAGAAGGAGGAACTGAGGGAAATCCTTATTAGTCGGGAAATTGTGATGGGGAAGTTGATAGGATTGAAGGCCGATAAATCCCCAGGCCCTGATGGACTGCATCCCAGAGTACTTAAGGAGGTGGCCTTGGAAATAGCGGATGCATTGATAGTCATTTTCCAACATTCCATAGACTCTGGATCAGTTCCTATCGAGTGGAGGGTAGACAATTTAACCCCACTTTTTAAAAAAGGAGGGAGAGAGAAAACAGGGAATTATAGACCTGTCAGCCTGACATCGGTAGTGGGTAAAATGATGGAATCAATTATTAAGGATGTCATAGCAGCGCATTTGGAAAGAGGTGACATGATAGGTCCAAGTCAGCATGGATTTGTGAAAGGGAAATATTGCTTGACAAATCTTCTGGAATTTTTTGAGGATGTTTCCAGTAGAGTGGACAAGGGAGAACCAGTTGATGTGGTGTATTTGGACTTTCAGAAGGCTTCCGACAAGGTCCCACACAAGAGATTAATGTGCAAAGTTAAAGCACATGGGATTGGGGGTAGTATGCTGATGTAGATTGAGAACTGGTTGTCAGACAGGAAGCAAAGAGTAGAAGTAAATGGGTACTTTTCAGAATGGCAGGCAGTGACTAGTGGGGTACCGCAAGGTTCTGTGCTGGGGCCCCAGCTGTTTACATTGTACATTAATGATTTAGACGAGGGGATTAAATGTAGTATCTCCAAATTTGCAGATGACACTAAGTTGGGTGGCAGTGTGAGCTGCGAGGAGGATGCTATGAGGTTGCAGAGTGACTTGGATAGGTTAGGTGAGTGGGCAAATGTATGGCAGATGAAGTATAATGTGGATAAATGTGAGGTTATCCACTTTGGTGGTAAAAACAGAGAGATAGACTATTATCTGAATGGTGACAGATTAGGAAAAGGGGAGGTGCAACGAGACCTGGGTGTCATGGTGCATCAGTCATTGAAGGTTGGCATGCAGGTACAGCAGGCAGTTAAGAAAGCAAATGGCATGTTGGCCGTCATAGCGAGGGGATTTGAGTACAGGGGCAGGGAGGTGTTACTACAGTTGTATAGGGCCTTGGTGAGGCCACACCTGGAGTATTGTGTACAGCTTTGGTCTCTTAACTTGAGGAAGGACATTCTTGCTATTGAAGGAGTGCAGCGAAGGTTCACCAGACTGATTCCCGGGATGGCAGGACTGACATATCAAGAAAGACTGGATCAACATGAGAGGGGATCTCATAGAAACGTTTAAAATTCTGATGGGTTTAGACAGGTTAGATGCAGGAAGAATGTTCCCAATGTTGGGGAAGTCCAGAACCAGGGGTCACAGTCTAAGGATAAGGGGTAAGCCATTTAGGACCGAGATGAGGAGAAACTTCTTCACCCAGAGAGTGGTGAACCTGTGGAATTCTCTACCACAGAAAGTTGTTGAGGCCAATTCACTAAATATATTCAAAAAGGAGTTAGATGAAGTCCTTACTACTAGGGGGATCAAGGGGTATGGCGAGAAAGCAGGAATGGGGTACTGAAGTTGCATGTTCAGCCATGAACTCATTGAATGGCGGTGCAGGCTAGAAGGGCCGAATGGCCTACTCCTGCACCTATTTTCTATGTTTCTATGTTTCTATGAACTCATTGAATGGCGGTGCAGGATCGAAGGGCTGAATGGCCTACTCCTGCACCTATTTTCTATATTTCTATGTTTCTATTTAAGCTCCCGAGGTACGGAAGATGGCCCACGTTGTCCAAGGCCTCGCCAAGGATTTTGATGACCGGGGGTCAGTGCTGTGTGGCGGGGTCAGGTTGGTGGAGGACCTTTGACTTACGGATGTTTAGTGTAAGGCCCATGCTTTCGTATGCTTCGGTGAAGATGCTGACGATGGTTTGGAGTCCAGCCTCTGAATGTGCGCAGACGCAAGCATCATCCGCGTACTGTAATTCAATGACAGAGGATGGGACGACCTTGCATCTAGCCTGGAGACGACGAAGGTTGACCAGGTTCCCATTGGTTCTGTAGTTTAGTTCCACTTCGGGGGGGGGGGGGGGGGCGGGGAGCTTGATGAGAGTGAGATGGAGCATTACAGTGAGGAAGATCGAGAAGAGCGTTGGGCATGATGACGCAGCCCTGCTTGACCCTGGTCCAGACATGGATTGGGTCTGTGGTGGATCCGTTGGTCAGGATCACAGCTTGCATGTCGGTCGTCGTGGAGCAGGCGGAGGAGGATGGTGATAAACTTTTGGGGGCAGCCAAAACGGAGGATGACGCTCCATAGTCCCTCACGGTTGACAGTGTCAAAGACATTTGTGAGGTCAAAAGCGGCCATGTACAAGGGTTGGTACTGTTCTCTGCATTTCTCTTGTAGTTGTCGTGCGGCGAAGATCATGTTCCTTATACCCCTTAGTGAACGGAATCCACATTGTGACTCTGGGAGGAGCTCTTCAGGCACAGGGAAAAGACGGTTGCGGAGGATTCTAGCGACAACTTTCCCAGTGGCTGACAGCAGGGAGATTCCTCTGTGGTTGCCGCAGTCGGACTTGTCCCCTTTTTTAAAGATGGTCATGATTAGGCATCTCTGATATCTCCCGGCATGCTCTCCTCCATTCAGATAAGAGAGATGAGGTCATGCATTCGTGCCAATAGTGCTTCACCGCCATACTTTAGTGCCTCAGCGGGGATTCCATCTGCCCCTGATGCCTTGTTGTTCTCAAGCTGACGGAAGGCCTTTTCTATCTCGTGCAGGGCTGGGGTTTTGCTGAGATAGTGGCAGGTAACATGCTGACATCTTCCAGTTCTGACGAAAGATCTTCAACGTGAAATGTTAACTCTGTTTCTCTCACCACAGATGCTGTCTGGCCTGCTGAGTATTTCCAGCATGTTCTGTTTTTATTACAGAATGAAAGTGGTCCCTTATCACCAACTAGAAAAAGATACATCACAAGCAGCAGAGACCTGCCTTCCCCAGAAAAATATAAACTTCCAAAAAAGTAAGCCAACAGACAAATCTAAATTAATTCAGTCCAAGTACTGCTGTAATCGATCTTGATGATTGAGCAGGTTAGGATTGAAGACAGAATAGAATTTGAATCTGGTTTTGTTCATTAAATAGGCGTAGCTGGAAGAGATTATTAAGCAGCCTGCAGTCACTGGAGCCACATTTGCAGCTGGTTAACAGTGACCAACATGTTCAAAGAATTACAACATTCTGCCAATTAGCCAACAGAAACCTACCTGAGCTGTAATTGGCATCTGCATCATGGAGACAAGACTTTGCTGTTTATATTTCATTTTAATAACTGTCAGTTGTTTAAGCACAATTTGCTCTCTCAGCAGAGCAGGTTGATACATCAAAGGCTACTTTTATATGCAGGGTGGGTTTTACGAGAATTTAAGTGCACTGCTCTGCCACATTTACGTCTGATCAATTAGGACTGATACCTCCTGGAAATTCTGCTTATATACATTAAGTGAGGACACAAAGGGATATGGAAGGGATTAATTATGAGAAGCTTCATGTTCAAATAGCTTGTCCAAGGTCATACATGAAAAATAGCTTCCTCAAAATGATATTGGAGAACTTCCACTGATGTTGCAACTAAACCCAGCAATATTCAGTGCCATTAGGAGAGAAAATGAAGAAAGAGAGAGGGAAATAAAGCTCTGTGTCTTGAGAAGACAGGTCTCTACTGCTTGTGATATGCCTATTGCTCATCAGTATTAAGAATGTAGCCAGTCTCCCTATAATCTGGTTGCAAAGTGGGTATTGGTATCCTGCACATACACAGACCGGCTGTGATATTTTGGACACCGTGTGTGAATGAAGTGCTCGTGACATATCATTAGCAATGATTGATGTCATGACACCCCGACAGGGAACCACCTCACGCATTTACCGGTGTTGCAGTGTGGAAGAGAAGGAAAAGAAAAGTTACCTGGTCGATGACGAGGGTGAAGATGGAACCACATCAGACGAACAAGGCTCATATCTCAAAGTATCAGGTGTCACAAGCAAGCCTGTGCTCTCTGGCAATTGTGGCTCATCCTGATGTGCTTCTTGTGTGCTGCAGTCTGTGTCCTGGCACTTCTTAATATCCTCTCCTGCAAGAAAAATTTGCTAATTAGTCTCAATAGAATCTGTGCGAGTCAATGCTTAACAATAATTTCTCTCACCATGCAGCCTACCCCAACAACCACAGTACACAGCCAGGAGGCATACTTCTCACTCTTTAATGACCATAATACTATTTTTGCACTAATATGAACATAGGAGTAAGTACTTTTCTTTTTTCTACTTCTATAATATTGTTGGAAAATTACATCATCATAATTTTGGGGAGCACCATTGACCAGAAATTCAACTGGACCAGCCATAAAAGAGGGGGATGATGCCCCGACGCTGAAGTTAAGGAGGAAGAGTGTGAAATATTGGATGGAATAAACATAGTAAGAGAGGAAGTATTAAGGGGTTTAGCATCTTTGAAAGTTGATAAATCGCCAGGACTGGATGAAATATATTCTAGGTTATTAAAAGAAGCAAGGGAGGAAATTGCAGAGGCTCTGACCATCTTTTTCCAATCCTCCCTGGCTACAGGAGTGGTGCCAGAGGACTGGAGAACTGATAACATTGTATCATTGTTTAAAAAGGGAGGAAGAGATAAACTAAGTAATTACAGGCCAGTTTAACCTCGGTAGTGAGAAAATTATTATTAAAAATTCTGAGGGACAGGATAAACCTTCATTAAGAAAGACACAGATTAATCAAGGACAATCAAGGACAATCAGCATGGATTTGTTAAGGGAAGGTCATGTCTGACTAACTTGTTTGAATTTTTTGAGGAGGTAGCAAGGGGGGTCGATGAGGGCAGTGTGTTTGATGTAGTCTACATGGATTTTAGCAAGGCTTTTGACAAGGTCCCACATGGCAAGCTGATCAAAAAAGTAAAAGCCCATGGGATCCAAGGGAGAGTGGCAAATTGGATCCAAAATTGGCTCAGTGGCAGGAAGCAAAGGGTAATGGTTGTCGAGTGTTTTTGCAACTGGAAGGTTGTTTCCAGTCGGGATCCACAGGGCTCAGTACTCGGTCCCTTGCTTTTTGTAGTATATATTAATGATTTAGACTTAAATGTAGGGGACATGATAAAGAAATTTGCAGATGGTACAAAAATTGGCTGTTTGGTTGACAGTGAGGAAGAAAGCATGAAAATATCGATGAACTGATCAATTGGCCAGAAAAGTGGAAAATAGAATTTTATTTGGAAAAGTGAGCTAATGCATTTGGGGAGGGGCAACAAGGCAAGGGAATACACAATGAATGGGAGGATATTGAGAGGAGGAACAGAGGGACATTGGAGTGTATGTCCACAAATCCTTAAAGATACCAGGACAAGTCAATAAGGTAGTTAAAAAGACATACGGAATGCTTTCCTTTATTAGCCGAGGCACACAATATAAGAGCAGAGAAGTTATGCTAGAACTGTATTCAACACTAGTTAGGCTATAGCTTGAGTACTATGTACAGTTCTGGTCACCACATTACAGGAAAGATGTGATTGCACTAGAGAGAGTGCAGGAGATTTACGAGGATGTTGCCAGATCTGGAAAATTTTAGCTATGAGGAAAGATTGGATCGACTGGGTTTGTTTTCTTTGGAACAGAGGAGGCTGAGGGGAGATTTAATTGAGGTGTATAAAATTATGAGGGGCCTAGATAGAGTGGATAGGAAGGACCCGTTTCCCTTAGCAGAGGGGTCAGTAACCAGGGGGCATAGATTTAAAGTCGTTTGAAGGATTAGGGAGAGGGGAGATAAGAAAAAACGTTTTCACCCAGGAGGGTGGTGAGGGTCTGGAACTCACTGCCTGAAAGGATGGTATAGGCATAAACCCTCATCATATTTAAAAAGTACTTGGATGTGCACTTAAAGAGCTATGCCTACAGGGCTATGGACCTTGTGCTGGAAGGTGGGATTAGGCTGGATAGCTCTTTATCGACTGACACGAACGCAATGGGCCGAATAGCAATGTTCTGTGTCATAATGTTCTATGAAAGTGACGTGGCTACTAGAGCAGGTCAGAGGCTGGATATTCTGCAGTGAGTGTCTCACATCCTAACGCCCCCCAAAGCCTTTCCATTGTCTACAAGGCAAAAGTCAGAAGCATGAGGAACATACTCTATTTCCCTAGATTGGTGCAGCTGCAACAATACTCAAGATGCTCAACACTATGCTGGACAAAGCAGTCTGCTTGACTGGTACCCCATCCACTGGCTTAAACCATTCATTCCCTCCACCATTGGCATACCGTGGCTGCAGTGTGTGCTATCTACAGGATGCTTTGCAGCAACTCGCCAAAGCTTCTTCAGTAGCACTTCCCAAACCAGCAACCTCAAATACCTCATCATCATAGGCAGTCCCTCGGAATCCACTCTAAACATGAGTTCTTAGGTGGCTGAACAGTCCAATGCGAGAACCACAGTCTCTGCCACAGGTGGGGCAGATAGTCGTTGAGGGAAGGGGTGGGGAGCCTGGTTTGCCGCATGCTCCTTCCACTGCCTGCGCTTGATTTCTGCATGCTCTCGGTGACGAGACTCGAGGAGCTTAACGCCCTCCCGGATGCACTTCCTCCACTTAGGGCGGTCTTTGGCAGGGACTCCCAGATGTCAGTGGGGATGTTGCACTTTATCAGGGAGGCTTTGAGGGTGCCCCTGTAACGTTTCCGCTGCCAACCTTTAGCTCATTTGCTGTGAAGGAGTTCCGAGTAGAGCGCTTGCTTTGGGAATCTCGTGTCTGGCATGCGAACTATGTGGCCTGCCCAACGGGAATGATAAAGTGTGGTCAGTGCTTTAATGCTGGGGATGTTGGCCTGGTAAAGGACGCTAACGTTGGTGCGCCTGTCCTCCCAGGAAATTTGTAGGATCTTGCGGAGACATCGTTGGTGGTATTTCTCCAGCGACTTGAGGTGTCTACTGTACATGGTCCATGATTCTGAACCATACAGGAGGGCGGGTATTACTACAGCCCTATAGACCATGAGCTTGGTGATAGTTTTGAGGTCTTCAAACACTCTTTTCCTCAGGCGGCCAAAGGCCGCACTGGCGCACAGGAGGCAGTGTTGGATCTCGTCGTCAATGCCTGCTCTTGTTGATAGGAGGCTCCCGAGATAAGGGAAGTGGTCCATGTTGTCGAGGGCCGCGCCGTGGATCTTGATGACTGGGGGCAGTGCTGTGCGACGAGGACAGGCTGGTGGAAGACCTTTGTCTTACTGATGTTTAGCGTAAGGCCCATGCTTTCGTATGCCTCAGTAAATACGTTGACTATGTCCTGGAGTTCAGGCTCTGTGTGTGCACAGACGCAGGCGTCGTCCGCATACTGTAGCTCGACGACAGAGGTTGGGGTGGTCTTGGATGTGGCCTGAAGACGGCGAAGGTTGAACACGTTCCCTCTGGTTCTGTAGTTTAGTTCCACTCCAGTGGGGAGCTTGTTGACTGTGAGGTGGACATGGCAGCGAGGAAGATTGAGAAGAGGGTTGGGGCGATGACGCAGCCCTGCTTGACCCCGGTCCGGACATGGATTGGGTCTGTGATGGATCCATTCGTAAGGATCATGGCCTGCATGTTGTCATGGAGCAGGCGGAGGAACTTTTGGAGGCATCTGAAACGGAGGAGGCCGCTCCATAGACCCTCGCGGTTGACAGTGTCAAAGGCATTTGTACGTTCGAAGGCCATGTATAAGGGCTGGTACTGTTCGCTGCATGTTTCCTGCAGCTGTCGCGCTGCAAAAATCATGTCCGTTGTGCCCCGTAGGGGGCGAAATCCACACTGCGACTCGGGGAAGAGCTCCTCGGCCACAGGGAGAAGACGGTTGAGGACTCCTCTAGCGACGACTTTCCCAGTGGCTGATAGCAGGGACATTCCTCTGCTATCACTATACCAGACAAAGCAGTCCGCTTGACCAGCACCCCATCCACAGGCTTAATTATTCATTCCCTTCACCATTGGCATACTGTGGCTGCAGTGTGTGCTATCTACAGAATGCTTTGCAGCAACTCGCCAAAGCTTCTTCAGTAGCACTTCCCAAACCAGCAACCTCCAATACCTAGAAGGACAAGGACAGCAGGTGCATGGGAACACCATCACCTCCAAGTTTTGCTCCAAGTCACTCGTCACCCCAACTTGGACACATCAGCAAAGCTGGCATTTATTGGTCATCTGTAGTTGCCCTTGAGAAGGTGGTGATGAGCCTTCTCGAACCGCTGTAGGGCGTGTGGTGAAGGTGCTCCCACAATATTGTTAGGTAAAGCATTCCAGGATTTTGACCCAGTAACAATGAAGGAACGGTGATATGTGTCAGAATAGAATGTGACTTGGAGGGGAGTAATGGATATCCGGGAATGAGTTACAGACTGGAATTTAATTGATGGTTTACATTTAAAATAACAGATATCCATGAATAAATTACAGGCTGGAAACGAATCGAGCGGTTTGGATAGTGTAGATATAATATATTGGAAATAAGTTACAGGCTGGGATCTAACATCTCTAAGCAAGCGGTTTCTGGGGCCGAAATTGCCCACCACCCCAAACGAGTCGGACCTACCGTCTTTGAACAGTTTCGTCCACCCCAGTGGATGGGACGGACAATCGGAGAAATTCAGATGTTGGTGCTTTATTTTTTTTTAAAAGCGCGGCGGAAGTGGCCGTCACTAGCGGCCGGAAGTGGAGGTGGGGCGGAAGTGGCCGTCACTAGCGGGCTGGAAGTGGAGGTGGGGCGGAGTGGCCGTCACTAGCGGGCTGGAAGTGGAGGTGGGGCGGGGTGGCCGTCACTAGCGGGCTGGAAGTGGAGGTGGGGCGGAGTGGCCGTCACTAGCGGGCTGGAAGTGGGGGCGGGGCGGAGTGGCCGTCACGAGTGGCCGGAAGTGGGGGCGGGGCGGAGTGGCCGTCACTAGCAGCCGGAAGTGGAGGTGGGGCGGGGTGGCCGTCACTAGCGGGCTGGAAGTGGAGGTGGGGCGGGGTGGCCGTCACTAGCGGGCTGGAAGTGGGGGCGGGGCGGGGTGGCCGTCACTAGCGGGCTGGAAGTGGAGGTGGGGCGGAGTGGCCGTCACTAGCGGGCTGGAAGTGGAGGTGGGGCGGAGTGGCCGTCACTAGCGGGCTGGAAGTGGGGGCGGGGTGGAGTGGCCATCACTAGCGGGCGGGAAGTGGGGGCGGGGCGGAGTGGCCGTCACGAGTGGCCGGAAGTGGGGGCGGGGCGGAGTGGCCGTCACTAGTGGGCCGGAAGTGGAGGCGGGGCGAAGTGGCTGATGCTGTAAGGCATCAGTGCCGCGCCGATGGCGTCACTGCGCTGGCGCGTCACAAAGTCCCTCCCCTTCAGTTAAGTAGGAGGGACGCTGCGAGCTCTGCAGCCAATTTAGAGGCAAACTGAGCCACCAGGGAGGGTTTCGACTGGACTAGCGGCCTGGCACCCAGGAGGGGATTGCCAGCCTGCCTGTTGACGGCCCGGCGGAACCCGTGGCCATAATTGTCGGACTGACCTAGCAGTCACCACCGTCACTATCCCATGCATTATAGAAAATTGGAAAGATCGCCAGCAATCCAGATAACAGGAAATAGGTGGCAGTGCCGTTAAGCCATAGTGATGGCACCGACACAAAAAGCTGTCAGTGGCACCCAGCAATTCCGGAAAGGAGCAATTTCGGGAAGGGGTTGGCCCCGAACGGTAAGGGATCAATGTGTACACGCTGAGGCGGTCCCCTACACCGCTTCAAAACTGAGGAATTTCTAAAATGGCGGCATCTCCACGGAGACTCGCCGGCCAGTCCGCACCGACCAATGGCCACCACTTTCAGGCGACCACGGACCTTATAGAAAGGGGCAATTTCAGCTCCTCTGTCTCTTGAACCCTGAGTTTTGCTGCACACTGAAGATCAGTATTAGCGGTTTTGACGGAGGGTCGGTGTGTGGGAATGGCTCCGTGGCAACTATCATTGTGTCTGTATCTTTGCTGAGCAAGGTCATTCAGTGAAGAATTAACCGCAATTTACGATGGAGAGTTTATCAGCAATGGTAGAGCCTATAAAAAGCCACATATCTTTGAAAGTTGAAAAGGATTTTCAAACCTTTCCAAAAGAGTTCCGCAATGGTATTACAATCATTCGCTCAAGCAATTATGACAAAATAAATTATTCACCCCCTCCACTCAGACTTATTAAAGCATTGTTAGAAAAATTATTCTTGAAACATAGCACACAGGAGATAAGAGCATTGCAAAGGCCTAATTATCTGTCCAAGAACAGTGTCCTGCTGACGGTCAATCAATCCCCTTCACACAGGCGAGGCTTCCCGTTATCCAAATTGCTGGCAACCTTTATAATTTTCCACAATGCATGGGATAGAGTGATGGTGGTGACAACCTGTACAAGTGACCTATAAGAAATGGTTTGAGTTTTTAAAATGTGACCAAATCAGTAGGGACCACTGCTTTACAAATGGCATTTCTCCATTTTGCTATATATTTTTAATAAACACTATTAATTGCCCTCCAGTAACTGAGCAATTGAGACTTGGCAGTGGCTGACATTGGTGTCAGTTCTGAGCTCAAAGTTACTGCACTGATGCAAAGTCGATGGTAGTATAATAAGTATATCCTCTTGTTGAGACAATTGATACTTGAAGGGTAAGAGTGGGTCACAGCATCTCCACTGGCTTTTACATGTGTGATGATGTACACCCTGCTAAATCCGATATTGTGCCAACTTCCTTAATTTACCTCACACAATATCTCTGCTGCGAGGCTGATTGCATTTGTGGTAATGGCTGGTGTATCTGGTCTAAACTGTCCAAACCTAGAAATAATCCATCACCCAAGTCCTCAAAAGAAGTGGAACCCAGTGCATTGGTCTGAAGAGGAGGAGGAGGGAGGGGTTAGAATTTTAACTCATGCTCCTCAGTGCAGGTGAAACAACCGTGCCCAGACTTTGAATGTGCAAAGAGACAATTCTCTATCATTCAATGATTTTATTAGGCTAAGGACCTTGTATAATGGGTTTTATCCAGCTACCATACTGTAGTGGCTCGAATACATAACAGTAAGAATTGCTGTTTTTCCAGTACATTTTTAATTTGTGTGATACCTTTGATTGAACTCAAAGTTGCCTGCACAACCCATGTTCTTCCCCCGATATATAACTCGAAATACATTCTTCAGACACAAATCAAATTTGGAAGGGAAAACGTCCATACTTGCATAGCTGGGTGCTTTTCACGGCTTAACTGGATATTCTGTTATTTCTGTGAAAATTCCACACACTCACCCTGTAATGTCTGTAAGCTTGTAATGGTTGTAGCTCCACATTATGGATGTGGACGTATTGTGTACTGCAATTGCACAATTAATAATTAAACAGAACCAGGCAGATTTCCGGATGCTTCCAAGAGAGCTGCCTGCCATGTAGGAAGCTGTGTGTGCTGTGCTCTGTGAATATATCACATTTGGCGATTAAGATGGGATTTTTCGGATGATTTAAAGCTTAAATTTTGTTGGTAAAGGATTCAGCCAGCCGAGAGAGAGACTTTGGAAGTTTCTGTCTTTGGAAAAAAGCTACAAAAATCCGAAGTAAAATACAGCACACGGTGTGAACAGCTAGAGATTAAAATGGCAGGTGTAATCGGACATTTGGGGGAATATAGACACGAACGGGAACATTTTAAAGCGTATGTGGAACAGCTAGAAATGTATTTCACTGCAAATAACATAATCGAAGTTCCAGACAATGCAGTCCAGAAACGGGCTGTGTTGGAACGTAAGAAAGTGATTTTCGTGTCGGAGGCAGGTCCGGCATTATATGACACTCTTGTAAATCTGCTTGTGCCTGACGAGCCAAAGGACACAACGCTTAGAGATTTTAACGAAGCTGGAACAGCACTATAACTCCAAACCGTTAGAAATTGCTGAAAGCTATCATTTCGGGATTCGGAATCAAAAGGCTGATGGAAGTATCAGTGATTACATCGTTGCATTAAAAAAAGCTATCGATGCACTGTAATTTTGGAAACTTTCAAAACCGAGCATTACGGGATCGTTTTATTTGTGGGGTGAAAAATGATGCGATCAGAAGGAAGTTATTGACGACGGATGACTTGACTTTTGAGATTGCTTGTCTGACAACGAAGTCGATGGGCATGGCCGAACAATATTCCCGAAAATTAATTAATAAATACGGTCGTCAGTCAATTGAGGTAAATCACCTGCAGGTTCAAAGTAAAAGATGGTGGGGGCCCAAAGTCTCAGAAACTGGAAATTCTAAGAGCGTCGAAGTCATGCTATAGGTGCCTGGGACAACACATTGCTCAAAGTTGTCCATACGTGAAGGCAGAGTGTTTCTGCTGCAAGAAGACTGGGCATCTTGCGAAGGCATGCCAACTGAAGGGTAAACCAGCTTTTAAAGCTATGAGTCCAGCGTTCAAAGCTATGAGTAGAAATCCCAAGAGACGACATAGCATGTAAAAACAACAACAGGACGAGGAGCTGTTAGAGTTACACGTCATCAGGAGCACGAGGTTAACGGACAGCGATTCGGAAAGCATCAAAATCCACATAGGTGTTGCGGGATTCAAGATACCAATGCAAATTGACACGGGTGCATCCGTGAGTGTCGTACCAGAGTCGCTGTACCTCGACAAATTGCATGATTTCCAACTGGAGAAATCCAAGATAGAGCTGCGAGGCTACTCGGGAGAGAAAATTCCTGTGGTAGGTCGTATCACTGTACCGGTGAAATATAAAGATCAATTTCAGAACTTGCCTCTAATAATAGTGAAAGGAGACAAGCCTGCTTTACTAGGAAGAAATTGGTTGAGCTCACTAAAGCTGGATTGGAGTAAGATTTTCTGTGTGGAAGCGAGATTTTCATCAATGGATGAGGTTATCAAGAAGTTTCCGAAGGTGTTCTGCGAAACGGGCAGTCCGATCCAAGGCTTCAAGGCGCATGTCAGGGCACAGAAGGACGCTAGATCGGTTTATTAGAAGCCAC
The DNA here is from genome assembly GCF_044704955.1 of Pristiophorus japonicus. Lineage (NCBI taxonomy): Eukaryota > Metazoa > Chordata > Chondrichthyes > Pristiophoridae > Pristiophorus > Pristiophorus japonicus. The sequence continues at coordinate 91,527,223 of NC_091988.1, read as the reverse complement.
GTTCCGTACCATATGCACTCAAGGAGAAAGTTGAGCAAGAACTCAAAAGTAATTGGGCTACACCCATTGTTGTTGTACCTAAGTCCGATGGTAAGGTAAGATTGTGTGGTGATTATAAAGTAACCGTAAACCAGGTTCTAGAGAGTAATGTCCCCAATACATTGCCGAATATAGAAGATTTGTTCACAACACTGACAGATGGTCAGATCTTCATAAAACTGGATCTTACGAATGCCTACTTACAGCTTGAACTAGATGAGGAGTCCAAGTCATGTTTGACTATAAATACTCAGCTAGGCCTATATCAATTTAATAGGCTACCGTTTGGAGTGTCTTCCGCCCCTGCCATATTTCAAGGGATGATGAACCAGATTTTGCAAGGTATTGAAGGGGTAGTATGTTATTTGGATGACATACTAATTTCAGTACCAAATAGGCAAATTCATAATAACATATTGAATGAAGTCCTCAAATGGCAAGAGAAGCACAGAGTACGAGTGTCTGTTCGTAAGTGTGAGTACTTAGGGTACAGAGTAGACAAAGATGGTTTGCATCCAACCATGGAAAAATTGGATGCGATCAGAAATGCACCCACTCCCAGGAATGTCACTGAACTTCGTTCATTCTTGGGTCTTTTGAACTATTATGGGAAGTTCCTACCAAAATTGGCTACAGTATTACCATCCACTGAATGAACTTTTGAAAAAACAGGTCCATTGGAAGTGATCAAAAGAATGCGATACAGCATTCAAGGAGTGTAAAAGCAAATTGGTAGAGAGCACCATGTTAGTTCACTATGACATATCTAAGGAGATTAAGCTAGCATGTGATGCCTCTCCGTATGGAGTTGGGGCAGTAATCTCTCATGTATTAAGTAGTGGGGAGGAGAGACCAATTGCTTTTGCTTCACGCACTCTCAGTGCCAGTGAGAGTAATTATGCGCAAATTTGAAGGGAAGCTTTGGCATTAATCTTTGGGGTCAAGAAGTTTCACAAATACTTGTATGGTCATAAGTTTACAATCGTTACGGACCATAAACCCCTAACAGCAATCCTCCATCCAAAGTCCCCAGTTCCAACATTAGCTGCAGCCCGAATGCAGAGATGGGCTTTGATTTTATCAGCATATACATATGATATTGAATACAGATGATCAGCTGATCACAGTAATGCTGATGCAATGTCTAGATTGCCTTCCCATCACAAGTTACACCCGATAGGGAAGAAGTGTTTATTTTTCATACATTGATGAACTGCCAGTCACAGCTGAAGAGATTAGTGGAGCAACCAAACGTGACCCAGTGATGTCAAAGGTATGAGTATATTGCAAATGGACGGCCAAACCAGGTAACAGACAAAGTACACATCCATTCTTCATTCGTAGAAATGAATTATCAGTCGATAAAGATTGTATCATGTGGGGTGCAAGAGTGGTTATACCAAATAAATTCAGGTCCAAATTATTAGGAGACCTCCATGACCAGCACCTGGGAATGTGCTTGACCAAGAGTTTTGCATGCAGTTATTTATGGTGGCCAGGTCTTGATAAAGATATAGAGTACATCGTGAGTCAGTGTACGACATGTCAATCGGTAAGCAAGCAACCACCACCAGTACCATTACAGCCATGGAAACACCCTCCCAGGGTGTGGCAAAGGCTACATATTGATTTTGCTGAGTTAGAAGGACAACAATTGTTCATTGCGATTGATAGCCATTCGAAGTGGGTTAAGGTGTTTCCAATGTGGCAAATAACAACAAGTAAAACATTGGACATTTTGCAAAAATTATTTTCTTCATTTGGCCTCCCTGAAGAAATTGTTTTGGATAATAGACCACAATTTCATTCAGAAGAATTTGCACAATTCACGAGCAAAAATGGTGTGAAACATACCAAGGTTCCACCATACCATCCTGCTTCGAATGGTGCAGCAGAGCGCACTGTACAAATTGTAAAACGTGCCCTTATAAAACAAATGTTAGATCCAAATCCAACATTTTGGCTAATTTGCTAATTTTTTGATTACATATCAAAATACTCCTCATACAACTACTGGTAGAACACCAACAGAGTTGTTTCTCAAACTACAGCCACGAACCAGATTCTCGTTGTTAAAGTCAAATTTGGCACAGTCCGTAGAAGAGACACAATTAAGACAGAAAGAGAATCATGATAGAGGTAGAGTAAAAGAGAGAAGTGTGAAATTAAACCAGAAGGTGAGAGTGAAGAACCATCACCATCAATGGTTAAAGTGGTTACCAGGAAGAGTGGTGAAGTTATGTGGTCCTCGCACATATTTGGTAAGGATATTTGATAATGGACAGGTTAGGTTTGTTCATATTGATCATATTTTACCTACAGACATGGAAGGAGTTGAAGGTGGGAATGATTCAATTATTTCTGACTCATCAGATAGTTTTGATACACCAGTAGCAAATCCTAAATCCAATGGACTGGAAACAAATCCAGGAGAGAATCAGAATGAAAGTCTGAGTCCGAGTCAGGAAAACAAAGAGTCTGAAGTTAGAGTGAGTTCAAATGAAAATCAAAGAAATTCCATGGAGGAAAACGTTCCTCAGGATGAGCCTCGAATGAGTTCAGATTCAACACCGTGTGTGGAAGGTTCTGTTCGAGAGCGAAGGTATCCTCTTCGAAACAGAAAACATGTGGTCAAGTTAAATTTGTAAATATGGAAAAAAATAAGTTTATATCCTGTGTTATGTATAAACATGAAAGTTATGTATGATGTTTGTTATAACTTCTTCATTAAGGAGGGAGAAGTGTAATGTCTGTAAGCTTGTAATGTTGTAGCTCTACACTGTGGATGTGGACGTATTGTGTACTGCAATTGCACAGTTAATAATTAAACAGAACCAGACAGATTTCCGGAAGCTTCCAAGAGAGTTGCCTGCCATGTAGGAAGCTGTGTGTGCTGTACTCTGTGAATTTATCACACCGCACTGTGACACATTACCAGAATCCTAGTGTCAACAGTGAATCATTATGGAATGGGAACATTATTTGCAACCCACTCAGCGTTCATTCCCACATGAAATAGGCATCAAACTCACCCTGGATTCAACACTCAAGGGCTAAGCTTTGATGCTACATTCACATCAGTTCCTTAATCAGGCGTGGTCTGCACTGGCCACTGTATGGAGTTTGGAGCAGTGCAAGACATCCAACATAAGCCGAGTACCAGCCTGGGGTTTGCCAGTGTGAAGCAAGGATCAAGAAGAAACTGTACAGTATGTTGCAGGTTTTTACGAGAATTTTGGGTCTAGCTAAACCCTGACTACAATATGCTCTCCCGATTATGAGTATTTTGAGTTATATAACAGGGGGAAAAACATGGGTTGTGCAGGCAACTTTGAGTTCAATCAAGAGTATCACAACTTAAAAATGTACTGGCAAAACAGCAATTCTTACTGTTATGTATTAGAATTACTACAATATGGGAGCTGGATAAAATCCATTATACAAGTTCCTTCGCCTAATAAAATCATTGAATGATAGAGAGAAGTACTTACCTCGAGAAAAATCCACGGGCCAAAGCAGAACGAAATAGAGCATGCTACTAACTCTCTCGGCACTTCAACATCCGCTTCCTTACTCCCAGTAGCCCTGATCTCCTCCTCAGTAATGACCAGCTCCTGCTTGGAAGGGGAGAGTAGTGCTGTCGGGAGCACAGTTTGGTCTGTCTGTTTCACAGTTGTATATGCCATTGGATTCTTCCAAGCAGCCTTTTTTTTTCCATCAGGAGCTGCTTCTCATTTGGACAGCAGGCTAGATCTATCTTGTGCTTTGGACAGCTCCCACAACAACACTTTGACTGATGTACAGCTTTACACATGAAATAAGTTCAACAATATTATGTCAATGACTGAAACTGCTTTTAGCTTGATTTTATGTTGATTCTGACAAAAATGAAAGCTTCAATAACTGTACATGGTTAAAAATTAAAAAGGACACCAAAACTTAAAGACAGCAAATCCAATTTACCTTAGCTCCCAGTGGAATTACAATATAAAGAGTACTCATGTCTGGAATTGTGTCGATTAAATTTGCTTTGTAAAAGGCCGACTGACATTGGACCCAAGTATGCAAGATTAGATGAAACTTTGATGAGCAAAATTCAATGCCGCCTTGAAAAACAAACTCCATGTTCCATTTACCTGTGATAATTGGACATTGTTCTTCAGCTTCCCTGTCCTTTTCGGTCTTCACGTTCTTTTCCTTTGTTTTCCATCTGTTCCTCACCTCAGCAACCAGCCTTTGAAACTCCTTCTGGTGCTTCACACCTGCAATGCAACAAATCAAAAAATATTTGAATATTTGCACTACAACTAAGAGAGCAATCCTGATATCCTATTTTGGTAATGTCGGAATAACTCTATATGGATGGTGGTAGTGAATGGCAGGACCTCGCCACATAGTTAACTACTGATTGAGGGAAGAATTGAGGACAGACATTCAAATAGCCATCAGAATTGAAAGAACATAAGAACATAAGAAATAGGAGCAGGAGTAGGCCATTTGGCCCCTCGAGCCTGCTCCGCCATTCAATAAGATCATATCTGATCTTGGCCTTAACTCCACTTCCCTGCCCGCTGCCCATAACCCTTGACTCCCTTATCATTCAAAAATCTGTCTATCTCCACCTTAAATATATTCAACGACCCAGCCTCCACAGCTCCCTGGGGCAGAGAATTCCAAAGATTCACGACCTCAGAGAAGAAATTCCTCCTCATTTCCATTATTCTGAAGTATGCCCCTAAGTTCTAGATTTCCCCATGAGGGGAAATATCCTCTCTGCATCTACCCTGTCAAGCCCCTTCAGAATCTTACACGTTTCAATAAGATCACCTCCCATTCTTCTAAACTCCAATGAGTATCGGCCCAACCTCTCAACCTTTCTTCATAAGACAAACCTGTCATCTCAGGAATCAACCTTGTGAACCTTCTCTGAACTGCCTCCAATGCAAGTATATCCCTCCTTAAATAAGGAGACCAAACTGTACGCAGTACTCCAGGTGTGGTCTCACCAACACCCTGTACAGCGTAATAGGATTTCCCTACTTTTATACTCTATCCCCCTTGCAATAAAGGCCAACATTCCATTTGCCTTCCTAATTACTTGCTGTACCTGCATACCAACTTTTTGTGTTTCATGTACAAGGACCCCAAGATCCCTCTGTGTCTCCCTTGTAATCTCTCCTCATTAAATAATCATTAGTTTTTTTAATTTTTCCTACCAAAGTGGATAATCTCACATTTTCCCACATTATACTCCATTTGCCAAATTTTTGCCCACTCACTTAACCTATCTATAACCCTTTGCAGATTCTTTGCATCCTCCTCACAATTTGCTTTCCCAGCTATCTTTGCCTCATCAGCAAATTTAGCTACATTACAGTCGGTTCCTTCATCCAAGTCATTAATATAGATTGTAAATAGTTGAGACCCCAGCACCGATCCCTGTGGCACCCCACTAGTTACAGTTTGCCGACTGGAAAATGACCCATTTATCCCGACACTCTGTTTTCTGTTTGTTAGCCAATCCTCTATCCATGCTAATATATTACTCCCAACCCCGTGAGCTCTCATCTTGTGCAGCAACCTTTTATGTAGCACCTTATCGAATGCTGTCTGGAAATCCAAATATGCCACATCTACTGGTTCCCCTTTATCTAACCTGCTCGTTACATCCTCAAAAAACTCCAGAAATTTGTCAAACATGATTTCATAAAACCATACTGACTCTGCTTGACTGTATTACGAGTTTCTAAATATCCTGCTGCTACTTCCTTAATAATGGACTCCAGCATTTTCACAATTGCCCAATCCCAAAAGATCTTGCTAGCTCTAGAGAGCGGTGAGGGTGTGGGGGGGGGCTCTGAACAGATTTGATGTCTATACCCAATTATATCGCTCGATACAGATCTCTACCTGGGGTTCCATTCAAACAGATCACTGGTGGTATACTTTACAACCATAATCCACCCTCTCAAGGAAATGTATCGCCCTCTGGACTTCAGCTCCATACCTACCCATGTGGCTAGAGGAGCTGATGTATGAGGGCACTGAGAGGAATTCCATCCTTCCTGTCACAAGAGAAAAGGAGACACAGGGCTATAAGCAGGATCTCATTTTAAATGCATCAGATATGCCTTGCCAAACGCCCCTGCCATATTTTACTTAAATATCCTTACATTTGCATTGTATCATCTGTGATTCCTATTCATAGTTGATTCCATCCATCCCCGTTCTCTGCTGTGATTCTATTTGTTGCCAGATACTGGTGTCACCAGGATTCACAAATATTCTCTCGCTCTCCACCCGAGAGAAAGCCATTAAAAGGTCGGGAGTATCACAGCCTCCAAAATATGAGGGAAAGGGATTTATTAATAGAAATTGATAAAATATAATAAATATGATAAGAGCCTTTTTACTTTTGCTATGGAGGCCACTTTTAAGAACATTCCCCTAGCTTCTCTCACTTCAGAGTGAGAGATAATGGGAACGACATTGAATCCTGGCACCAACAACCAAGAGCAGGAACACTATGATGCAGGAATTCCACGCATTAGGAGCCAGTGCCACTTGCATTGGTCTCATGCAACATAAAAAGAATTCAAGGCTCCCTCTCCGCCACCCACCCCATTCAGGCACCACAAATCAGGTGCAGCATAGAATGGATGGATGATAAGCCTCTGTCAACATTACCCTAACCTCAGAAAAGTACCGTTTATCTAGGTCCCAGAAGTAAAGGCATAGTGTTCAAAAGCAACTGTATCACCCAAATCAAAGAAGAAACAGTTAATGCATTTTGCAGCTACTTTAATGTTCTCTTCAAAAGGTCCTATATCTCCTGCCAGAGAAATTGTTTCCACTGGCAGGAGGGTCTGTAACCAGAGGACACAGATTTAAGGGCCCTGAATTCACAGTCGGCGGCGTAGCTAAGGAGTACATCGCCGACATCGGAACAAAATCCGCACTTACCTTGTGCGAACCCGCCTTCGAAAAGTTGCTTTCAAAAAGCGTAGTGGCCCACAGATCCCAGGGGTGCATCGTGTATTAGCGAACCTGGGATCACGGAGAGCGGTGCTCCTTTCACTTCCTAACTCTTAGCCAATCGGGAAACAGAGGAGATTGCTAAACAACATTGTAAATATATGTCAATAGAAGACAGAAGTCTTCTACTGGCATATATTTACAATCTACATAGCGTTTAATAGCCATTCTTAATTAGAAATGTTGGTTGAAGGGATTTAAAAAGGTAGGTATATATATTATAGTTATGCCAGATATACATTTAATCAAACATCTTTCATACCTTTGTATAAATAATAATACTGCATTTGTCAGATATACAGTTCTTACCTACTCAGTATTAGATTAGATGCTCCATTCTCTGAACTGTGCCCATAAAGTAGCAAACCCCAGTACAAAATGTTTCTATAAATCAGTAGTTTTTTGTTATTGTAATATGTTGAAAAATAATCGGCACGCACAAACTTTGCCCTTAAACCAATATATCCAATCTTTAGAATGCCTATTGCTGGTGTTTACTGTGATTAATTTCTGGGTTCAAAACTCAATGGGGAAGACTTTGACTTTGGTGTCAACCGTGGCTCAGTGGGTAGCACACTCGCCTCTGAGTCAGAAGGTTGTGGGTTCAAGTCCCACTCCTGAGACTTGAGCACAAAAATCCAGGCTGACACTCCAGTGCAGTGCTGAGGGAGCGCTGCACTGTAGGAGGTGCCGGCTTTCAGATGAGATGTTAAACCGAGGCCCCGTCTGCTCTCTCAGGTAGATATAAAAGATCCCATGGCACTATTTCAAAGAAGAGCAGGGGAGTTACCCTGAATGTACTGGCCAATATTGAACTCTCAATCAACTTTGGTCATTTTCATATTGCTGTTGTGGGAACTTGCTGTGTACAAATTGGCTGCTGCGTCTCCCACATTACAACAGTAACTACACTTCAAAAAGTTTTTCACTGACTGTAAAGCGCTTTGGGATGTCCGATGGTTGTGAAAGGTGCTAAATAAATGCAAGTCTTTCTTTTCTTTCTTTCATGTGTGTCTGGCCAGTAAATTGTTAAATCAGAAAATGATGGAAACATTCATCATAGGCAGTCCCTCGAAATTGAGAGGGCTTGCTTCCACTCTAAAAATGAGTTCTTAGGTGACTGTACAGTCCAATACGGGAATTACAGTCTCAGTCACAGGTGGACAGGTGGGACAGTTGTTGAAGGAAAGGGTGGGTGGGACTGGTTTGCCGCACTTTCCTTCCGTTGCCTGCGCTTGTTTTCTGCAAGCTCTCGGCGACGAGACTCGAGATGCTCAGTGTCGTCGCGGATGCTCTTCCTCCACTTAGGGCGGTCTTTGGCCAGGGACTCCCAGGTGTCGGTGGGGATGTTGTATTTTATCAAGGAGGTTTTGAGGGGGTCCTTGAAATGTTTCCTCTGCCCACCTGGGGCTCGCTGGCCGTGTTGGAGCTCTGAGTAGAGCGCTTGTTTTGCGATTCTTGTGTCAGGCATGCAGACAATATGGCCCACCCAACAGAGCTGATCGAGTGTGGTCCCATGGATCAGTCAGCAGTTGCCAACTAATACAATTTTCTCATCCCTCGCTCCCCTTACGCTGTGCCACAGGCTCCTGCACCTGTTTGCACCAGACGTAAACATTTTCAGGGTAATTAATGTGCAGTAGGTGGGCGATTAACCCAATTTATTGCCAGCACGTTACCAACCGCAAATTCAGGGCCAAGATATTTGGGAAAAAATCCAGGGGGGAAAATGAGGAGAATGTTTTTTAACAGAACAATTTGTTATGATCTGGAATGCACTGCTTGAAAGAATGGTGGAAGCAGATGCAATAGTAACTTTCAAAAGGGAAATGGATATATACTTGAAAAGAAAGCATTTGCAAGGCTATGAGGAAAGAGCAGGGAGTGGGACTAATTGGATAGCGTTCAAGGGCTAGCACAGACATGATGGGCTGAATGATCTCCTTTTGTGCTGTATGATTCTAATGGGGACTGGGTTGTACAATAGATCACCACGATACTTCCATCTCTAGCTGCTGATTTCAAACCCGGTCACAACAGATGGGATCAGTCTGTTTGGCTGTAAAAGGCCTTAGATAAAATGAGTTAGTCAGTCTCAATCCAGCTATTAGTAGGGATATGCCCACAGCACAAATTTTCTCCATAATTTACAATTAACTCATATGAGAAGCCCATATGGATGGCTGTTTTGGAGAATGTATTGATGCAAAAAGACCCTCTTTTGAGGCTAAAGCAATTTGCTGGGGTTAAGTAGAGGGAGCTTTACAATGCATCTAATACATCTGCGACAAAAATGATAATTTTTTTTTGTCCAGTTATTGTGGTAACTGTCACTTTAAAACTCACAGAAATGTTCAGTGTCAGAATGCTTGGGCTGAGAAATTGGTTGGGAAGATCTGCCGGCACAAACTAGATGCAGGAACGGGTAGGCTTGTTCGTGGCTGATAATAAATTGGCTTTATATCTTTCACTTCAAACAAGGTCTGTTATGCCATTTTGTCTGCTTTTGAAGACTGAAGACAAATCTTAAGATAGTGCAGTAGCTAACAGCAATAACCAAATGTTTCCTGGGCATGTGTCCAAAACGTTACTTAGATTTCCAGGCATTACAGGCACACTCACAGGTTTAAGGGTTGAGACTCACCTGCAAGAGTGATTTGAATAGGACGGCCAAAATTATGTCGATTATGGTTTTTAACATGACCCAAAAATGTAACACCGCCCTATATCTACAAAACAAATATTTAAAATATGCCACTTTCTTGAGCTAAAAAAATTCTAATTATCTAGTCATTTAAATTAAGCGATTTTGAATTTACAGAAGTACACTGTAAATTGTAATGTTTCAAAATTATGTTCTTCCTTAGAACAGGTAGACATATTCACAATAAAAGGCTATACAGGTTGAACCTCTCTTATCCGGGACTCTCTTACCCGGCCCCAACCCCCGTCCGGCACCATTCCCGGCCGCTGGGTGGCGCATGCGCAGATAAATTTTGTTTGTACTCACCAATATTCTCTGCTCTCCTGAAAACGGAGACTCCTGCCTTGGGTCCGATTCTGAAGGCACTGATTGCCTAAGTGGCCTTGAGGGTGGATATTCAAGTCAGGTGAAGGGAGAAAGAGAGAGGTTCAACCTGGACTACTAATAATTATATTTTTAATTAAGTTATAAGTAAAAGCTTGATAAGTTATTTAAAAAAAACATATGTTTAAACCCCTAGTTAGTTTTTCACTTTGCCAAGCTTGGTCACTATCTTTCTCCTCGATGTCGGGAACTTCTGCAACCAGAGCCGGCAAAGCTCCGCTTAAGGTGGGCGGGCTTGGTCTTAGTGCAATCCGTGTGCTGAGCCGGGATCGTGTCGAGTCCCATCGACTGCCTCCTGGGCTGGTCACGCCATCAGCGTTCCTTCGGGGTCGGGCCGCGTCCTGGGCTAGCTGCTCCTCCCCTCCCCGCTGCCGTTGGTGCTCCCTTTGCTGTCGGGCCATGACCTGGGCTAGACGCTCCTCCGCTCCACTCCCTGCTGCCGCCGGTGCTCCGCCTGGGGTCGGGCCAGCGTCCATCACCTGGGCTGGCCTCTCTTCCGCTCCCTGCTGCCATCAGCGTTCCTCCCGGGTCGGGCCGCGTCCTGGGCTGGCCTCTCTTCCGCTCCCCGCTGCCATTCCCTCAGGGGTCGGGCCGGCGGGCCGCGTCCTCGGGCTGGCCGGTCCTCCCCTCCCCGCTGCCCTCGGCCAAACAAAAAGAAAATACCTCTTCATTACTTTCAATGAGTCTTGGAGATCGTGGGGGGGGGGGGGCGGGAGTAGATTGTGAGGTCGGGGATATCGGTATCCGGGCTGGCAGTTGTAAAAAACGGTAGAACATGTGACCTCCCCTCGTTTGGCAAAATCCCTCCTCCGGCACAGGCCGGGTCCTAAGGGTGCCGGATAAGGGAGATTCAACCCTTATTATGTTGTCTTTATTCAATTACCATAGCTAAAAACTACTCTATACTTTGCAAAAAGTGATGGCTTACAATGTGTGTTCTTCCCTTTAAGTAGTGTCATTTAAAGTGAGGTGAGTGCGTAGGTGGCTCAGCCTGAACTCTCCGGCGGACGCAGGATACTGTGTACAGGAGATACAGCTGCAGAGTTTCTGTCTTGATGACCACTTATGACAATTGAAGTACATTAAAAGTACTAAGTGACACAACAGGACAGCATGCTGCAGCTCCTAGCCACACATTGAGGTTAGTCTAAATTGTTCTCTTAAACTTAAGGAATTATATTTACTGATGCAAGTGATAGAAAGATTATCAATAATTTCTATATGCCTTATTTAGAAGTAGGTTGCACAAGAGGAACCTTTTACAAACAGCAGGAAAATGTGATTAAACTGTACTGTACAAAATTGCAGAAGTGGACAGGCACCGGATAGAAAACGCGGTCCACGTATAGGTGTCTCACTGGACTGCTTCAAAATTCCTGATCCATTTTCCTCAAAATAAATCACCAGCTTAATATTAGATTGATACCAAATCCCAGGGAGTCTTTTTATTCAGGTCTTCAGACTGCAGTTGACTCAAAATGATCACATTTCGGCTCTTCAAAGAACTACTCTCCGTACAATGCTGTAATCTGCCTAGTCAATTTTTAACTTGACAATCAATAGGCTGTGCCACTTATCAGTTTTTATTTCAAATGAAAGTCCACAGGCTCAAAAGCTCAGTTTAATTGTCCACTTTTCTTAAATGTTCTTTACTTCAATATATAGAAGAAAAACATTGGCCCAGCATTTGCTGGAGCAGGGCATCTCGTGGCATACCCCACTGGTTAGACTTTTTCCCTCATCCTGCAGCTCGAAGAGTTTCTGCCTCATAAGTTGCTGGAAGTGCAAGGTCAACGGGGCATCTGGGAACTTGGTAAATGACTGAACCCACAGTGTATCTCCTTAAGGATTTAAGGATTGAGAAAGACGCGGGAACGACGGAGAGCGAAATAGGGTGAATTAAGAATCAAAGCAGGTACAGAAAGGGAAATAAAGAGAGGGAAAGATTGGATTGAGAGGAAAAAAAGAGAAAGGAAAAGTAACGAATAAAATTTTTTTTTAAATCTCCAACAATAATTTACTACCAGGAGTTCGGGCAGTCACAGCAGCAGTCAGGAGCAGCGGGAGATCGAGGATCGAGGCCGAAAAAAGGCCAGGAGTTCGGGCAGTCGGAAGAGCCAGCTGGTGCAGGGACAAGAGTAAACAAAGTAGTAATAAGAAATCGAAGTGTGACGTCACAGCCAAGCGGGTAAGTGATTGGCTGGTGGATTGGTGAATATTTAATCTTTTTCATTTTCTTTTCTTATCAGTAGGTAATCTTTGGCATTGTTGCCAAATTAAGTTAATTTAAGGGTTAAGTCATGACAGGAGAGCTCAGACCCATGTCATGCTCCTCCTGTGCTATGTGGGAAGTCAGGGACGCTTCCAGTGACCCTGACTACTTTGTGTGCAGGAAGTGTGTCCAGCTGCAGCTCCTGACAGACTGCATTGCGGCACTGGAGCTGCACATGGATTCACTCTGGAGCATTCGCGATACTGAGGATGTCGCGAATAGCACGTTTAGTGAGTTGGTCACACCGCAGGTAAAGGTTACACAGGCAGATAGGGAATGGGTGACCATCAGGCAGAGCAGTGAAAGGAAGGTACTGCAGGGGTCCCCTGTGATCATCTCCCTCCAAAACAGATATACCGTTTTGGATACTGTTGGGGAAGATCAGGGGAAGGCAGCTGCAGCCAAGTTCATGGCACCATGGGTGGCTCTGCTACACAAGAGGGCAGGAAAAAGAGTGCGAAAGCTATAGTGGTAGGGGATTCTATTGTAAGGGGAATAGATAGACGTTTCTGCGGCCACAATCGAGACTCCAGGATGGTATGTTGCCTCCCTGGTGCAAGGGTCAAGGATATCTTGGAGCGAGTGCAGGACATTCTGAAAAGGGAGGGTGAACAACCAGTTGTCGTGGTGTATATAGGTACCAACGATATAGCTAAAAAACGGGATGAGATCCTACAAGCTGAATTTAGGGTGCTAGGAGTTAAATTAAAAAGTAGGACCTCAAAGGTAGTAATCTCAGGATTGCTACCAGTGCCACATGCTAGTCAGAGTAGAAATAGCAGGATAGTTATGATGAATATGTGGCTTGAGGAATGGTACAAGAGGGAGGGATTCAAATTCCTGGGACATTAGAACCGGTTCTGGGGGAGGTGAGACCAGTACAAACCGGACGGTCTGCACCTGGGCAGGACCAGAAACGATGTCCAAGGGGGAGTGTTTGCTAGTGCTGTTGGGGAGGGTTTAAACTAATATGGCAGGGGATGGGAATCTATGCAGGGAGACAGAGGGAAGTAAAAAGGGGGCAGAAGCAAAAGATAGAAAGGAGATAAGGAAACGTGGAGGGCAGAGAAATCAAAGGCAAAAATCAAAAAGGGCCACATTACAACATAATTCTAAAAGGACAAAGAGTGTTAAAAAAACTAGCCTGAAGGGTCTGTGTCTCAATGCGAGGAGCATTCATAATAAGGTGGATGAATTAACTGTGCAAATAGTTGTTAACGGATATGATGTAATTGGGATTACGGAGAAATGGCTCCAGGGTGACCAAGGCTGGGAACTCAACATCCAGGGGTATTCAATATTCAGGAAGGATAGACAGAAAGGAAAAGGAGGTGGGGTAGCGTTACTGGTTAAAGAGGAGATTAATGCAATAGTAAGGAAGGACATTAGCTTGGATGATGTGGAATCTATATGGGTAGAGCTGCGAAACACCAAAGGGTAGAAAACGTTAGTGGGAGTTGTGTGCAGACCATCAAACAGTAGTAGTGAGGTTGGGGATGGCATCAAACAGGAAATTAGGGATGCGTGCAATAAAGGTACAGCAGTTATCATGGGTGACTTTAATCTACATATAGATTGGGCCAACCAAACTGGTAGCAATATGGTGGAGGAGGATTTCCCGGAGTGTATAAGGGATAGTTTTCTGGACCAATACGTCGAGGAACCAACTAGAGAGTTGGCCATCCTAGACTGGGTCTTGTGTAATGAGGGAGGATTAATTAGCCATCTTGTCGTGGGAGGACCCTTGGGACAGAGTGGGCATAATATGGTAGAATTCTTCATTAAGATGGAGAGTGACACAGTTAATTCAGAGACTAGAGTCCTGAACTTAAAGAAAGGTAACTTCAAAGGTATGAGACGTGAATTGGCTAGGATAGACTGGCAAATGATACTTAGAGTTGATGGTGGATAGACAATGGCAGTCATTTAAAGATCACATGGATGAACTACAACAATTGTTGTAGTTCATCCCTGTCCGGCGTAAAAATAAAACGGGGAAGGTGGCTCAACCGTGGTTAACAGGAGAAATTAGGGATAGTGTTAAATCCAAGGAAGAGGCATATAAATTGGCCAGAAAAAGCAGCAAACCTGAGGACTGGGAGAAATTTAGAATTCAGTAGAAGAGGACAAAGGGTTTAATTAGGAGGGGGAAAATAGAGTATGAGAATAAGCTTACAGGGAACATAAAAACTGACTGCAAAAACTTCTATAGATCTATGAAGAGAAAAAGATTAGCGAAGACAAATGTAGGTCCCTTGCAGTCAGAATCAGATGAATTTGTAATGGGGAACAAAGAAATGGCAGACCAATTGAACAAATACTTTGGTTCTGTCTTCACGAAGGAAGACACAAATAACCTTCTGGAAATACTAGGGGACCGAGGGTCTAGCGAGAAGGAGGAACTGAAGGACATCCTTATTAATCAGGAAATTGTGTTAGGGAAATTGATGGGACTGAAGGCCGATAAATCCTCAGGGCCTGACAGTCTGCATCCCAGAGTACTTAAGGAAGTGGCCCTAGAAATAGTGGATGCATTGGTGATCATTTTCCAACATTCTATAGACTCTGGATCAGTTCCTATGGATTGGAGGGTAGCTAATGTAACACCACATTTTAAAAAAGGAGGGAGAGAGAAAACAGGGAATTATAGACCGATTAGCCTGACATCGGTAGTGGGGAAAATGTTGCATTCAATTTATTAAAGATGTCATAGCAGCGCATTTGGAAAGCAGTGGCAGGATCAGTCCAAGTCAGCATGAATTTATGAAAGGGAAATCATGATTGACAAAACTTCTAGAATTTTTTGAGGATGTAACTAGTAGAGTGGACAAGGGAGAACCAGTGGATGTGGTGTATTTGGACTTTCAAAAGGCTTTTGACAAGGTCCCACACGAGAGATTAATGTGCAAAATTAAGGCACATGGTATTGGGGGTAATGTATTGACGTGGATAGAGAACTGGTTGGCAGACAGGAAGCAAAGAGTAGGAATAATCGAGTCCTTTTCAGAATGGCAGGTGGTGACTAGTGGGGTACTGCAAGGTTCAATGCTGGGACCCCAGGCATTTACAATATACATTAATGATTTAGACGAAGGAATTGAAGGTAATATCTCCAAGTTTGCAGATGACACTTGTTGTGTCTGTAAGAACTCTAGTATTGACTCCACGAGGCAAGGTATTGTACTTGAACTGTGGTGACCTTAGTCCATTTATTACAGCTCCTGAGTGAGGGTACAGCATAGTGAGCTCCCTTTTATACCTGGTTACCCATCGTGTACAGGTGACCCATAGTTCTCCACCAGTTGCACCCTTTGGTGGTACAAGCATAGTGTATACAGTGTGAAGGTACGTCCAGTAGTCTTAAGTAACTGTACATTGAGTATACAGGAAGTATACCTATATTATACATACACAACAACACTAAGCTGGGTGGCAGTGTGAGCTGTGAGGAGAATGCTAAGAGGCTGCAGAGTGACTTGGACAAGTTAGATAAGTGGGCAAATGCATGGCCGATGCAGTATTATAAAGATAAATGTGAGGTTATCCACTTTGGTGGCAAAAACAGGAAGGAAGAATATTATCTGAATGGTGACAGATTAGGAAAAGGGGAGGTGCAACGAGGCCTGGGTGTCATGGTACATCAGTCATTGAAAGTTGGCATGCAGGTACAGCAGGCGGTGAAGGCAGCAAATGGCATGTTGGCCTTCATAGCGAGAGGATTTGAATATAAGAGCAGGGAGGTCTTAATGCAGTTGTGCAAGGCCTTGGTGAGGCCACACCTTGAATATTGTGTACAGTTTTGCAATCTGAGGAACGACATTCTTGCTAATGAGGGAGTGCAGCAAAGGTTCACCAGACTGATTCCCAGGATGGCAGGACTGACATATGAAGAAAGACTGGATCGACTAGGCTTATATTCACTGGAATTTAGAAGAATGAGAGGGGATCTCATAGAAACATATAAAATTCTGACGGGATTGGACAAGTTAGATGCAGGAAGAATGTTCCCGACGTTGGGGAAGTCCAGAACCAGGGTCACAATCTAAGGGTAAGGGTAAGCCATTTAGGACCGAGATGAGGAGAAACTTCTTCACTCAGAGAATTGTGAACCTGTGGAATTCTCTACCACAGAAAGTTGTTGAAGCCAGTTCGTTAGATATATTCAAAAGGGAGTTAGATGTGGCTCTTACGGCTAAAGGATCAAGGGGTATGGAGAGAAAGCAGGAATGGGGTACTAAAGTTGCAAAAATGATCAGCCATGATCATATTGAATGGTGGTGCAGGCTCGAAGGACCAAATGGCCTACTCCTGCACCTATTTTCTATGTTTCTATGTTTCTACCTGCAGGCAAATGTAATGCACACGCTGTGATTAATGTGTAACTGATCCAGCAATTTGTAGCGAGGAAAAGATACCCTGTGAATTGCAAATTGGTACAGATGCTGGACGATTTGGGTCACTCCGCCATTAGCCTTATGAAAACGACAGCTCCCCATAACCACCCCATGAGTTTTAAGAAATTGCTCCATTTGTACATTAATTGCCAATTAAACTCGTTACAGAAAGTTAGGGCTGATGCTTAAGTACCTTATTAACGCCAAGATTCATGTTCCTGCAATGCCACTCAACCTCTCCGGCCGAGAAAGGGAACAATTGAAACTGGAGTCTGATTCCAGTTTCTGCAAATTGGCTGCAAATTCAGGCCCCTCATGCTTAATCCGGTGTTCTTTCGTGTGAAACTCTTAGTTCATTCCCGTCAATTGCATTGATCTCGACCATCTCCACTGACACGACAACAATCATCAACATTTTGTGCTCAATTTCCCTCATGCCCGTTTTCTGGCGTATTGCCAGAGTTATGCCCATTTTTCTAGGCCATAAATGCACCGCAAATAATTTGTGAAAATTTCCCCGATGTATAATTCGAATTTGGCACCGCGCATCGTGTCCAGTCGCCTCGGGGGTGGTGGGGCTGCTGTCTGCGCTGTATAACGATGCTGCGTCTTCTGTGCATACGCGGAAAAAGGACGTTACATTTTTGACGTCATTGCAATGGGCGCGCATGTGCAGTACAGTTCTGAGTTGGCAATGGCCCATTTTTAAAGAGCCAGTTGTGTGTGTGAGAACGTAGAGTGCTGTGTGAGGGCATTGGAAAAATCGCAGTTGCAGCAGTACAAGATGCAACGTGGTGCAAGGACCAAAAATTTATTACAAGAAGAACTGGAGGCACTAGTTACTGTGATTGAGAACAGGTGGCAGGAGCTGGACACCAGCAGAGGTCACATAAAAGTTCAACCCAAAGAAATGAAGAAATGCTCGAACCAAGTTGCAGAAGACTACCATGCAATGGTGACCACCACAAGATCGGAAGGCCAGTGTAAAAAGTGGCAGGACCTTGGTCAAGTAGTTGGTGTAAGTAATATTTTCATTTATTCAATGGAATTGTAAATGTGACCATCTGTATGTCCCACCCAGCAGAAAGACATCCTCTTTAAAAAGTTAGGTTTTCATCTTTGCAGAGGAAGGTGGCACATAATAAAAGGGAAAAAACTTGAACAGGAGGAGACCCAGCAAATTGCACCCACTGATACCCTTGGAAGATAGGGTCGCTGCTTTGATGGGTCGTGCCTGGAAATAAGCAATCACTACTGCACTAGCTGGGCCTACACTCGAGGGAGAGGGTAAATCCTACAAATTCATCATGGTCCTTCAGATCAGCCTGCTGCCTGGCCTGCGATGTGTGGGCCTACTCAGAAGAACATAATAAATAGGAACAGGAGTAGGCCATATGGCCCCTCGAGCCTGCTCCGCCATTCAATATCATGGCTGATCCGATCATGGACTCAGCTCCACTTCCCCGCCTGCTCCCCATAACCCCTAATCCCCGTATCAATTGAAGAAACTGTCTATTTCTGTCTTAAATTTATTCAATGTCCCAGCTTCCACAGCTCTCTGAGGCAGCGAATTCCACAGATTTACAACCCTGAGAGGAAATTTCTCCTCATCTCTGTTTTAAATGGGCGGCCCCTTATTCTAAGATCGTGCCCTCTAGTTTTAGTCTCCCCCATCAGTGGAAACATTGGGCACAAGTTTCCACAGGATAAAAAACGTGCGCCCCTCTGAGCTGGGCGCCCGTTTTTCGCGCCTAAAACGGCGCCAGAAAAAAAACGCGCTATTCTCGAGCGCTTTGCAGCTCCTTGTCTGTTTGGCGCGGCGCCCAGGGGGGCGGAGCCTACACTCGCGCCGATTTTGTAAGTGGGAGGGGGCGGGTACTATTTAAATTAGTTTTTTTCCTGCCGGCAACGCTGCGCGTGCGCGTTGGAGCATTCACGCATGCTCAGTGTGAGAAAAAACATTGGCACTCGGCCATTTTTGTAGTTCTTTGTAGCTGTTTAATTTTTGAACATTTTTTAATAAAAGCAGATTGCCATCAGCACTGAGGCTACCCTTCTCACTGTCTCCTTCCCCTCCCTCCCCTCCGCGGCAACAAACAGCTGTCTTCTTCCCCTCCCTCCCCTCCACGGCAACAAACCGCTGTCTCCTTCCCCTCTCTCCCCTCCGCGGCAACAAACCGCTGTCTCCTTCCCCTCCCTCCCCTCCGCGGCAACAAACCGCTGTCTCCTTCCCCTCCCTCCCCTCCGCGGCAACAAACTGCTGTCTCCTTCCCCTCCCTCCCCTCCGCGGCAACAAACTGCTGTCTCCTTCCCCTCCCTCCCCTCCGCGGCAACAAACTGCTGTCTCCTTCCCCTCCCTCCCCTCCATAACAACAAACCGCTTTCTCCTCTCCATCCCCCCTCCCGCTCAGCGGCACGAACGGCTGCAGAATTCTCCCTGGCTGAAGCACTTTCACACAGGTAGGAAGATGATTTATTTAATCTTTTCTTTGCTTATAAATGTTTATTCAGGTTGGATTTATTTGTATAATATTTGTAGAAGTATAAATAAGGATTTATTGGAGAATTTAATGAGTTCCCTCCCCCTCCCTCCCTCCCCACCTCGTTCTGGACGCCTAATTTGTAACCTGCGCCTGATTTTTTAATGTGTAGACAAGGTTTTTTCAGTTCTACAAAAATCTTCACTTGCTCCATTCTACTTTAGTTTGGAGTACGTTTTCACTGTGGAAACTTGGAAATCAGGCGTCAGTGGCCGGACACGCCCCCTTTTGAAGAAAAAATTCTGTTCCAAAGTAGAACTGTTCTACCTGACTAGAACTGCAGAAAAAAAAATGTGGAGAATTGCGATTTCTAAGATAGTCCGTTCTCCACCAGTTGCTCCTAAAAATCAGGCGCAAATCATGTGGAAACTTGGGCCCATTCTCTCTGCATCCACCTTGTCAAGCCCCCTCATAATCTTATACGTTTCGATAAGATCACCTCTCATTCTTTTGAACTCCAATGAGTAGAGGCCTACTCAACCTATCCTCATAAATCAACCCCCTCATCTCCAGAATCAACCTAGTGAACCTTCTCTGAACTGCCTCCAAAGCAAGTATATCCTTTCGTAAATATGGAAACCAAATCTGCATGCAGTATTCGAGGTGTGGCCTCACCAATACCTTATATAGCTGTAGCAAGACTTCCCTGCTTTTATACTCCATCCCCTTTGCAATAAAGGCCAAGATATCATTGGCCTTCCTGATCACTTGCTGTACCTGCATACTATCCTTTTGTGTTTCATGCACAAGTACCCCCAGATCCCGCAGTACTGCGGCACTTTGCAATCTTTCTCTATTTAAATAATAACTTGCTCTTTGATTTTTTTTCTGCCAAAGAGCATGACCTCACACTTTCCAACATTATACTCCATCTGCCAAATTTTTGCCCACTCACTTAGCCTATCCATGTCCTTTTGCATATTTTTTGTGTCCTCCTCACACATTGCTTTTCCTCCCATCTTTGTATCGTCAGCAAACTTGGCTACGTAACACTCAGTCCCTTCTTCCAAGTCGTTAATATAGATTGTAAATAGTTGGTGTCCCAGCACTGATTCCTGCGGCTACCCACCAGTTACTGGTTGCCAATCAGAGAATGAAGCATTTATCCTGACTCTATGTTCTCTGTTAGTTAGCCAATCCTCTATCCATGCTAATATATTACCCCCAACCCCGTGAACTTTTATCTTTTGCAGTAATCTTTTATGTCGCATTTTATCAAATGTCTTCTGGAAGTCCAAATACATCACATCCACTGGTTCCCCTTTATCCACCCTGTTCGTTACATCCTCAAAGAACTCCAGCAAATTTGTCAAACATGACTTCCCCATCATAAATCCATACTGACTCTGCCTGAACGAATTTTGCTTTTCCAAATGTCCTGCTACTGCTTCTTTAATAATGGACTCCAATATTTTCCCAACCATAGATGTTAGGCTAACTGGACTATAGTTTCCTGCTTTTTGTCTGCCTTTTTTTTTTAAATAGGGGCGTTACATTTGAAGTTTTCCAATCTGCTGGGACCTCCCCAGAAACCAGGGAATTTTGGTAAATTACAACCAAAGCATCTACAATCCCTGCCGCTACTTCTCAAGATCCTAGGATGCAAGCCATCAGGTCCAGGGGATTTATCTGCCTTTCATCCCATTATCTTACTGATTACCACCTCCTTAGTGATTGTGATTAAGTTCCTCCTCCCCTATAGCCCTGAGACTATCCACTGTCGGAATATTGTTAGTGTCCTCTACCATAAAGACTGATACAAAATATTTGTTCAAAGTTTCTGCCATCTCCATGTTTCCCCATTACTAATTCCCCGGTCTCGTCCTCTAAGGGACCAATATTTACTTTAGCCACCTTTTTCCTTTTTATATCCCTATACAAACTCGCGATCTGTTTTTATATTTTGCGCTAGTTTACTTTCATAGTCTATCTTACCTTTCTTAATCATTTTTGTTAGTCATTCTTTGCTGGCTTTTAAAAGCTTCCCAATCTTCTGTCCTCCCACTAGTTTTGGCCACTTTGTATGCCCTTGTTTTTAAATTGGACACCATTCTTTATTTCTTTAGTTAGCCACGGATGGCTATCTTTTCTCTTACACCCTTTCCTCCTCACTGGAATATATTTTTCTTGAGAGTTGTGAAATATCTCCTTAAACGTACACCACTGTTCATCAACTGTCCTACACTTTAATCTATTTTTCCAATCCATTTTACCCAACTCTTCCCTCATATATTCATAGTCTCCTTTATTTAAGCTTAGTACGCTGGTTAGAGATCCAACTTTCTCACCCTCCATCTGAATTTGAAATTCAATCATGTTATAATCACTCATTCCGAGGGGATCCTTTACTAGGAGACTGTTTATTAATCCTGTCTCACTACACAGGACCAGATCTAAGATAGCCTGCCCTCTGGTTGGTTCCGTTATGTACTGCTCAAGAAACCCGTCCCTTACACACTCTATGAACTCCTCCTCAAAGCTACCCTGACCAATTTGATTTGTCCAATCAATATGGAGGTTAAAATTACCCATGATTATTTCTGTTCCCTTTTTACAAGCCCCCACTATTTCCTGGTTTATGCTCCAACCAACATAGTTGCTACTGTTCGGGGGCCTATAGTCTACGCCCACCAGTGACTTTTTCCCTTTATTGTTCCTTATCTCCACCTAAACCTGTTTCAACACCCTTATCATTTGAGCCAATATCGTTTCTTACTCTTGCAGTGATTCCATCCTTTATCAATAGAGCTACCCCACCTCCTTTTCCTTTCTGTCTGTTTTTCCGGATTGTCAAGTACCCCTGAATATTTAATTCCCACCCTGCCCCTCCTCTGCTGCTAACCATTTGACTGTTCTGTTATATTTTGCTGAACTAGAGGCCAACCCTGACAATGCAGAAGATGATTCAGATGCGGACAAGCCTGAAGAGGAGAACATCTTCCAATCCAAGAACCTCCAGACCAAGAACATGGGGATGAGGGGAAAGGGATGGAGCTGGATGAAGCTCCCACTATTGTACTAACTTTGGAGGAGGTGCCGCTCATTGCGGTGACAGTCCCTTCTGTGACTAGTGGTTTGAGTGCTGGTAGGATATTCCATGGTTTCACACCTTCCAAGGTTGCGGGTCCCAGTGGTGGGGTGCAGTGAGGCACATCCAGGGCCCCACCGTCGCAGGCTGCGGGTCCCAGTGGTGGGGTGCAGTGAGGCACACCCGTAGGGAGGAGAGGCTTAGAAAAATCGTAACTGAGTTACGCTGGCGCAGATCGCAGGGGGAAACAAAAGCCTAAAAAACGGCGCGCGCCAAAAAAACGGCGCAAATGACCAGGGAAAATTGAGCCCTTTATCCATGCTCAAAATATAGCTCAAACTGTTCTCTCCACACATGACCGAAACCCAGAGAGAATCTATAAGTGTACTGCAGGGAGATTCCCACAGTTCAAGTGAATGCAGTATGCAAATTTCACACATCAATTACACTTTACTGAAATCCAAGTGACAAAACTGCATTCACTCAGCACTGAAGTTTTGTTAACCTCGTGAAAACGGCTGCTCCCCTCAACCTCCCCGTGAGTTTCAAAAAATTGCTGCATTTGCACATTAATTGCCAATTAAACTTGCCACAGAAAATCAGAACTGGTACTTAACAGCGCAGGTACCTTTTTAATTACAAGATTTTATGTTCCTGTTTTGCCACTCAACCTCTCCAGCTGAAAACTGTACAGGTGTCACACGCAAACATGAACTGAACTAGGTAATAGCGGGTTAGTGCACTCGCCTGATTTGAAATTGAATATACTGTAAATCTGTTGCAGGGCACATGCATGAAGGCATAAAACAAACCCTTTGTTCATGCATGCTATCACTTCCAAGATCCTGAGCTAAGAAAGAAAGGAAGAGAAGAAAGAACTTGCATTTATATTTTAGATCTTTACAACAAAGGATTTCACAGCCAATTAAGTACTTTTTAAGTGTAGGTGTTGGCTTGAGGGATAAATATTGGCCAGGGCTTTGGGAGAACTCTCCTGTTTTTCTTCAAATAGTACCCTGGGATATTTTGCTTCCACTTGAGAGGACGGGGATTTAATTTAGCATCTCATCTGAAAGATGGCATCACTGATAGAGCAGCACTCCCTCAGTACTGCACTGAAGTGTCAGAATAAATTATGTCCCTGGAGTGGGACTTGATGCCCAACATTCTGACTCAGAGGCGAGAGAGCTACCATTGAGCCAAGACTAGAGACCAATCCATGTGCAGCCACAATCCCAGACAGGATAAGGAGGTTAATTTGATTCAAACTTTTTCTCTTTGTGGAATAATTGAATGGTTTGAGGATATTATTTTTTTTTAGGAAGCTAGAATTTTTACCCTTATACTTTGACACTAACTGATTGCAGCTTTGCTTCCCACAGAGATACCAGTTTAATTCAGCTCTAAATGCTACAGTAGCTGAACTTTAATCTACTTCTGTTTTCTGTGTGTATTGTCGTCACTGCTGAGAATTCTACCCAGCAATGTTGCATTTTGGTGACGTAGGAAAATACATTAGTTATAGAAAATACAGTTAGTTAGAATGGACTAATAAGCACAATAAACCATTAAATGCCATTCTGTAACCCATCACGACAAGAATCTGTGGGCAAGGCAAAGACCAATTCTGCCCCCATTCTTTTACTGCGGGGGAAGCAACTAGTTTCCATTCTCCACTGCTTGGATTAAGTCACTCTGGGGCTACCATACAAAATGAAACTTAAAAAAGGTAAGGAAGTTAAGTCCTTGCTCCTGACAAATGCCAGAGACTTCCACTGAAAAGTATGGGGCAAGGGTGGGATTAAACTCGGTAAAAACACAGAAAATGATATTGGCGAAGACTTGCATTTATATAGCGCCTTTCATGACCTCAGGCGTCCCAAAGCACTTTACAACCAATGAAGTGCTTTTGAAATATAGTCACTGTTGTAACGTTGGAAACACAGCAGTCAATTTGTACACAACAAGCTTCCACAAACAGCAATGTGCTGATGACCAAATAATTTGTTTATATGTTGTTGGTTGAGGGATTAACATTGGCCAGAACATTAACATTGGCCAGTGAGGACTTTACTGCTCTTCTTCGATAAAATGGCATGTGATATTTTACGTTCACCTGAGAAGGCATACAGAACCTTGGTTCAACATCTCATCCAAAAGATGGCACACCTCTGACACTCATTACTGCACTGGAAGGTCAGCCTATATTATGTGCTCAAGTCTCTGGAGTGGAACTTGAATCCACACCCTTCTGGCTCATAGGAGAGAGTGCTACCACTCAGCCACAGTTAACAACTTAAAAGTTTAAGGTTAGGAAACATCAAGGTGGCACAAGAATGGTAATTCTCATACAATTCATCGTACTCAAAGCTGCAACACCTTACATGACTGTTCATTAGCACAACACACTGGGATTTAACAAGTCTAGTAGGACAATCATCAAGACAGATCAAACTAATTCCTCAACAGGGAATTGAAGAAATGCCAAGTTAATTAAGTGAATATAAGTTACGCTAACAGATTGATTTGATTACACTGAAGATGCCCGACAGTTAATTACAGAAATTAAACCATTGTCTAGCATTAGCACGAATGAATTACATCAGCAACACCATGAGTGATGTGCTGTATCCTTCAAACTTCAAGGTGGAGGGTTTATAGCTCATGGGATTTTACATTGCAAGGATTAAGCCGGGAATCGCCACAATCCATATCGATTTACTTTCAGTAGTCTAACTTTGCAGAGGTGGGTTGGTGTGCAGGTTCATATATTATGATTTAAAAAAAATCTTCCAATGGTCTCCTGCCACATTCTACGCAAAGAGAACAGACTTGCTTCAAGATTTCTGCCAACCAGTGTTCTGAAACTGGGTGGTAGGAGAGATCCAAGAAGACACTAGACAGGCCCCCACACCCACTGTGACTTTTCCCAGCTCCCACAAGAAGCAGTGGCTCTCTGCTTTCCCACAGAGGCAAGGCTAAGACTCGTAGCTTGGTGTCAGAGAAGGGACATGCAAACCTGCATCCCAGCTTTTGGTACCCTTATCTGCATTTGTGTTATACACGGTTCACATTGGAGCGAAGGAAGAGCGCTATGTTGCAAAGCATCAAGGAGAGGAGTCGAGGGTACAGAGTGGCAGGACTAATGACAGACACTATCGCACACCCAGGATCAAAGTGGGGCAAGAAAGGCAAAGCAAGAAAGACACAGCATTCGGTGATAAGGAGGCAGACAGACGTTTTATGGAAAGTTGTTCTTGGGATGGGGGCAGCACTGGCAAGGCTACATTTATTGCCCATTCCTTTTTGCCCTGAAAAGATGTTTTTTTTTGGGGGGGAAAGGAGTACTCCAAGAACTGCTGCAGTTCTTGAGCAGATAGTGCTCCCACACTGGTGTTAGCTAGGGAATTCCAGGATATTGGGCTCAATTTTCCCCAATGCCATTTTTTGATGTATTTCAAGAGTTACGCCCATTTTTTTGGGGCCCTACTACTCCAAAAAAAAAGTGAGCTTCCCCGTTCGAATTTTTGAAATTCGTCCTTTAACTTCTGGGGATGGAGCCGAATGTCTGCGCCGAAAAAAAAGGATGCCATCCTCCCTTCTGCGCATGCGTGAAAAATAATGACTTTTTTATGTGACTGCTACGGGCGCGCATGCCCAGTACACCTCCCAGTCAGCATTCAGCCATTTTTAAAGAGCCAGTTGTATGTGAGAACTTAAATTTTGAGTGGTGTGTGAGAACTTAAAATCGGAGCTGCAATATGCAACTTGGCTCAAGGACCAAGAATTTCTCACAAGGCCCTGGTTACTGTAATTGAGGCCAGATGGCAGGAGCTGGATACCAACAGAGGTCAAATAAAAGTTTCACCAAAAGAAACGAAGAAACGCTGGAACCAACTTTCACAAGATTATTGTGCAATGGTGACCACCCCGAGGTCTGGAGGCCAGTGCAAAAAGTGGCAGGACCTTGGTCTCGGAGTTAGTGTGAGTATTATTTTCATTTATTCACTGGAATTGCAATTGCAAATGTGACCATCTGTACGTCCCATCGAGCACAAAGACACCCTCTCTAAAAAGTGATACTTTCATCTTTGCAGAGCAAGGTGGCACACAACAAAAGAGAGAGAACTCGAACAGGAGGCCCGGCAAATCTGCAGCCACTTACATCATTGGAAGAAAGGGTCGCTGCTTTGATGGATCCTGCCTGGAGAAAAGTAACCACCACTGCACAAGGGAGAGGGTAAGGACTGCAAATTCCACAGTCTGGCTTTGCTAAATATTAAGTGCTGCGCGGGCTAGCCATGCTTCTGTTCATGGGGATGTCTCCGTCAGCCACACTTCGGTTGATGCAATGTGCTATCATTCATCGTGGTCTTTCAAATGAGTCTGCTGCCTGCGCTGTGTGAGCCTGCTCATGCCACCCTGCCCCCTCTTCTGCTGCTAATCATTTGTCTGTTCTGTTATATTTTGCAGAACTTGAGGCCGATGCAGAAGAAGATTCAGACACGGACGAGCCTGAAGAGGAGAACATCTTCCAGACCAAGAGCATGGGTGCGAGGGGGAGGATGAAGCCCCCACTGTTGTAATCACTCTGGAGGAGATGCCGGTGCCGTCCATTGAGGCGCCAGCCACTTTCCTGAGTGATACGAGATTTGGGACATTTCATGGTTTCACACCGTCCGAGGCTACTGGTTCCAGTGGGATGCAGCGAACCACACCCAGGGTGAGGAGAGAAAGGAGAGCTCGACAGCGCTCTCCTAAGGTGCAGGATATAACAGATGTGGTTCAGATGATGGCAATGAGTGGGGAGAGCACTGACCTTACGCGATCACTCCTGGACACCATCAGTGGAGGCGGGGGTGGGGGGTGAAATGCGAACACTATCCAGGAACATTACGGATGGAATGTCGGTGAACATGTAGGAGGGAATGTCGCAGGTAGTTGAGACTCTGTCGGGGCACATGAGGGAGGGAATGTCGCTGGTAGCTGCTGCAATAAGGGAACACGCCCAGACCCCGCGGCCATTGACAGAATCAATTGCCACTCCCACTCCAATCCCCAGAACAGCCTCTGAAGAGACCGAAGCCGGGCCTTCCACATTACCGCCTGCCCACACCCCCCATCAAGAAGTGCGCATTACCCGAGATGCTCGAAAGAATAAGCTTGGTACCAACCCGAGAAACGCTGCGCCACCGCCTGAGGGTAGGGGTGAAATCAACAAACCCAAGCACAGCGGGCGGTCTTAGAATAAAGTGGAGGAGAGATGGGTGCGGCCTTTCTTTGCTGCTGTTGATTATTGTTATTATTATTGTTGTTACTGTTGTAACTGTTCTCAAATTAAACGTTTTTGTAAGTGATGTAAATTTACAAGTTTAAAAGTTTGTAAGTGATCTTAACTGAATACTTTAAAGTTGGATACAAGAATATTTCTTTTAAACTTAAGTACAAACAAGTGTTAAACTTTTGAATAAAATATATTTTAAATTATAACTGAATCATTTACATTATTTGTCCCATTATTAACACAACTTTTTGAACGAAAAGAAGAATTATTTTCATTATTTGTTCCATTAACACAACACAACATTACGGAACAGGTTCAAACAGTAAACATGGTCAATTTGGAATAGTTGCCGATGAGCCTTCACTCAGCAAAGTGTTAACGGATGAGCTGCTGGCGTAAGGCTCGAGCAATCGTTTAAGGGGCACGACAGCCCGCCATCCTCTGCCGTCATGCTCCAGGTTCAGGTAGTTGCACGGCTTGCTCATCCTCCTCCTCGTCATCTGCATCTTCCTCCTCATCAGGTACTCTCACCTCAAGTGGGTCTTCTACTACCAGCTGCTGCTGCCTCATGATGGCTAAGTTGTACAGCATGCAGCAGACAACAGTGAACTGACCGACAATCTCGGGAGTATTGCAAGTAGCCTCCGGAATTGTCCAGGCATCGGAAACGCTGCTTCAAGATGCCAACGGTCCTCTCGATTATGCTGCGCGTCACAATGTGCGACATGTTGTATTCCCGGTCAGCTCCTGTCTGGGTTATGCGTAGGGGCATCATGAGCCAGGTGGTGAGGCCGTACCCTTGGTCCCCCAGCAGCCAGCTCTGTCCTTCTGGCTGCTGCTGAAACAAGGCAGAATTCCTGGGACATTGGAACCGGTTCTGGGGGAGGTGGGACCAGAACAAACTGGACGGTCTGCACCAGGGCAGGACCGGAACTGATGTCCTCGGCAGACTGTTTGCGAGTGCTGTTGGGGAGGGTTTAAATTACTATGGCAGGGGGATGGGAATCTATGCAGGGACGCAGAGGGAAGTAAAAAGGGGGCAGAAGCAAAAGGTAGGAAGGAGAAAAGTAAGAGTGAGGGGCAGAGAAATCAAGGGCAAAAATCAAAAAGGGCCATAATACAACATAATTCTAAAAGGACAAAGAGTGTTAAAAAAACAAGCCTGAAGGCTCTGTGCCTCAATGCGAGGAGCATTTGTAATAAGGTGGATGAATTAACTGTGCAGATAGCTGTTAACGGATATGATGTAATTGGGATTACGGAGACATGGCTCCAGGGTGACCAAGGCTGGGAACTCAACATCCAGGGGTATTCAATATATCGGAAGGATAGACAGAAAGGAAAAGGATATGGGGTAGCGTTGCTGGTTAAAGAGGAGATTAACGCAATAGTAAGGAAGGACATTAGCTTGGATGATGTGGAATCTATATGGGTAGAGCTGCAAAACACCAAAGGGTAGAAAACGTTAGTGGGAGTTGTGTGCAGACCATCAAACAGTAGCAGTGAGGTTGGGGATGGCATTAAACAGGAAATTAGGGATGCGTGCAATAAAGGTACAGCAGTTATCATGGGTGACTTTAATCTACATATAGATTGGGCCAACCAAACTGGTAGCAATACTGAGGAGGAGGATTTTCAGGAGTGTATAAGGGATGGTTTTCTAGACCAATATGTTGAGGAACCAACTAGAGAGCAAGCCATCCTAGACTGGGTCTTGTGTAATGAGGGAGGATTAATTAGCCATCTTGTCGTGCGAGGCCCCTTGGGGAAGAGTGACCATAATATAATAGAATTCTTCATTAAGGTGGAGAGTGACAGAGTTAATTCAGAGACTAGGGTGCTGAACTTAAAGAAAGGTAACTTCGATGGTATGAGACGTGAATTGGCTAGGATAGACTGGTGAATGATACTTAAAGGGTTGACGGTAGATAGGCAATGGCGGACAGTTAAAGATCACATGGATGAACTACAACAATTGTCTGGCGTAAAAATAAAACAGGGAAGGTGGCTCATCCATGGCTAACAAAGGAAATTAGGGATCGTGTTTAATCCAAAGAAGAGGCATATAAATTGGCCAGAAAAAGCAGCAAACCTGAGGACTGGGAGAAATTTAGAATTCAGCAGAGGAGGACTAAAGGTTTAATTAGGAGGGGGAAAATAGTGTATGAGAGTAAGCTTGCAGGGAACATAAAAACTGACTGCAAAAACGTCTATAGATTTGTGAAGAGAAAAAGATTAGTGAAGACTAATGTAGGTCCCTTGCAGTCAGAATCAGATAAATTCATAATGGGGAACAAGGAAATGGCAGACCAATTGAACAAATACTTTGGTTCTGTCTTCACTAAGGAAGACACAAATAACCTTCCGGAAATACCCGGGGATCGAGGGTCTAGCGAGAAGGAGGAACTGAGGGAAATCCTTATTAGTCAGGAAATGGTGTTGGGGAAATTGATGGGATTGAAGGCTGATAAATCCCCAGGGCCTGATAGTCTGCATCCCAGAGGACTTAAGGAAGTGGCCCTAGAAATAGTAGATGCATTGATGGTCATTTTCCAACATTCCATGGACTCTGGGTCAATTCCTATGGATTGGAGGGTAGCTAATGTAACCCCACTTTTTAAAAAAAGTGAGAGAAAACAGGGAATTATAGACCGGTTAGTCTGACATCAGTAGTGGGGAAAATGTTGGAATCAATTATTAAAGATGTAATAGCAGCGCATTTGGAAAGCAGTGACTGGGTCGGTCCAAGTCAGCATGGATTTATGAAAGGGAAATCCTGCTTGACAAATCTTCTAGAATTTTTTGAGGATGTAACTAGTAGAGTGGATAAGGGAGAACCAGTGGATGTGGTGTATTTGGACTTTCAAACGGCTTTTGACAAGATCCCACACAAGAAATTAGTCTGCAAAATTAAGGCACATGGGATTGGGGGTAATGAATTGACGTGGATAGAGAACTGGTTGGCAGACAGGAAGCAAAGAGTGGGAATAAGCGGGTCCTTTTCAGAATGGCAGGCAGTGACTAGTGGGGTACCGCAAGGTTCAGTGCTGGGCTCCTAGCTATTTACAATATATATTAATGACTTAGACAAAGGAATTGAATGTAATATCTCCAAGTTTGCAGATGACACTAAGCTGGGTGGCAGTGTGAGCTGTGAGGAGGATGCTAAGAGGCTGCAGAGTGACTTGGACAGGTTAGGTGAGTAGGCAAATGCATGGCAGATGCAGTATAATGTGGATAAATGTGAGGTTATCCACTTTGGTGACAAAAACAGGAAGGCAGATTATTATCTGAATGATGACAGATTAGTAAAAGGGGAGGTGCAACGAGACCTGGGTGTCATGGTACATCAGTCATTGAAAGTAGGCATGCAGGTACAGCAGGCAGTAAAGAAAGCAAATGGCCTTCATAGCAAGCGGATTTGAGTATAGGAGCAGGGAGGTCTTGCTGCAGCTGTACAGGGCCTTGGTGAGACCTTGAGTATTGTGTGCAGTTTTGGTCTCCTAATCTGAGGAAGGATATTCTTGCTATTGAGGGAGTGCAGCGAAGGTTCACCAGACTGATTCCTGGGATGGCAGGACTGACATATGAAGAAAGACTGAATAGACTAGGCTTATATTCACTGGAATTTAGAAAAATGAGAAGCATATAAAATTCTGATGGGATTGAACAGGTTAGATGCAGGAAGAATGTTCCCGATGTTGGGGAAGTCCAGAACCAGGGGTCACAGTCTCAGGGTAAGGGGTAAGCAATATAGGACCGAAATGAGGAGAAACATTTTCCACCCAGAGAATTGTGAACCTGTGGAATTCTCTACCACAGAAAGTTGTTGAGTCCAGTTCGTTGGATATATTCAAAAGGGAGTTAGTTGTGGCCCTTACGGCTAAAGGGATCAGAGGTTATGGAGAGAAGGCACGAGTGGGGTGCTGAAGTTGCATGATCAGCCATGATCATATTGAATGGTGGTGCAGGCTCGAAGGGCCAAATGGCCTGCTTCTGCACCTATTTTCTATGTTTCTATAGCGCTCTCGCATAGAATGACCGCATCATGGGTGCTCCCAGGATATCTCGCATCAACTGCCATGATGCGATGCATGTCATCACAGACGAGCTGCATATTCATGGAGTGGAAGCCTTTTCTGTTCCTGTACATCTCGGAATCCTCCAAAGGAGTGCTCGCAAGGCGATATGGGTACAATCAATGCAGCCCTGTACCTTGGGTAAGCCAGCAATCCTGGAGAAGCCCACAGCCTTGTCACGCATTGCCTGGGCGGTCATGGGGAACTTTATGTAATCATCGCTCCGGGCATATAGTGCAGCAGTCACCTGCCGGATGCAGATGTGTTGCACGTTGAGAAATGGTGCACACATCTCCCGTTGTGTCCTGGAATGATCCAGATGCATAAAAATTAAAGTGCAGCTGTAACCTTCACTTCAACTGACAAAGCAGTCCTCCTGACGCTTCTAGGGTGCAGGTCTGCTTTTATTAACTCACAGATCTTGGTTGTAACTTATTTGCGGAAACGCAGCCTTCTTATACAGTCTGCATCATTTGTGCAGGTATGAATGCCTACTTCGATATATCCAATGTGGGCAAGGCCTCCTGCCCATCATCCTATGTGCTCTGAGGTTCCTCAGGTGATGATGCCTAATCAATATTCTCCTCCGCAGCACCATAATGCAGAAGGCTTGCACGAGGTATAGCATTGTCAATATTGTCCCCATAATTTAATTGTAGCTTTGCAAGAAGCTCAAAACAGCAGGACAAAGCACCTTCTTTCCTCTCTCTCTCTCCAAGGTGCATGCCCTAGTCTGCGCATGTGCAATCGGCTTGCTTAGAACGGGAAGCTAGGCATTTAACGAAGACAAGTATAATGCAATTCTTCAATTTTTAATTCTTTTTTTTCCAAAGTACATCCCACCACAGAATCTCTCCTCACCGGGCTCGAGGGTCGGAGCATCGGCCGGCAGAATCGCTCCCTCGCCTGTACACAGAGGATCAGCCACCTCCCCCCACCCCTCAGTTCTCATTCCTTATATAAATGGCTGGCAGTTCAGTTCAGCTTCCACCCCACCCGGGCTTCTTTTGAAGTTGAGCCCCGAGCCCATGTCCGGGCAAGGGAGTGATTTTGCCAGCCGAAGCTCCGATCCTCGAGCCCGGTGAGGATATGTTTGGTGGTGGTGTGGTACTTTGAAAAAAAACCTAAAATTAAAGAATTGCATTAGACTTCCATTTTCTTCCTTTAGACTTTGAAATAATTAAGATTTATGATGCATAATCTTTGCCTTCTTGACTCCCGCCAAAACTTCACTTAAAAATAATGGCGTCGTTCTGCGCCAATTTTTTAATGTGCGCTGCTTTTTCTTAAGTGCCGAGAAGTTTTTTGGGAGTGGTCACATACGCCGACCTAGGAAAAATGAAAGTTGGCCAAGCTTGCTTAAATCTGAAAAACTGGCGCAGACATCAGGTCATGCCCCCATGACGCAAAAAAACGTAACCTAAAAAAAATCGTACCTAACTGAATTACGCTGGCGCAGAAACTTTGGGGAAACTTGAGAGATTTTAATTTACTCCAAAAAAAAGGGTACCCACCAAAAAAACGGTGCAGATAATTGAGCCCATTGACTCAGCATTGATTAGCGAATTGCGACATATGCTTAAATATTGGTAGCAGTGACCATTGCCTAGTCCTTGTGGAGACGAAGTCTCGTCTTCACACTGAGGTCACCATCCATCATGTTGTGTGGTACTACCACCATGCTAAATGGGATAGATTTAGCAGCTCAAAACTGTCCATCCATGAGGCGCTATGGGCCATCAGCAGCGGCAGAATTATATTCCACCACAATCTGTAACCTCATTGCCCGGCATATCCTTACTCTACCATTACCATCAAGCCAGACGATCAACTCTGGTTCAATAAGGAGCGTAGAAGAGCATGCCAGGAGCAGCACCAAGTGTACCTAAAAATGAGGTGCCAACCTGGGGAAGCTGCAACACAGGACTATATGCATGCTAAACAATGGAAGCAGCACGCTATAGACAGAGCTAAGCGATCCCATCACCAACGAATCAGATCAAAGCTCTGCAGTCCTGCACATCCAATCATGAAGGGTGGCGGACCATTAACCAACTGACGAGAGGAGGTGGCTCCATGAACATCTCCATCCTCAATGATGGCGGAGCCCAGCATACACGTGCAACAGACAAGGCTGAAGGGTTTGCAACCATCTTCAGTCAGAAGTGCCGAGAGGATGATCCATTTCAACCTCCTCCTGAGGTCCCTACCATCACGGAAGCCAGGCTTCAGCCAATTCGATTCACTCCATGTGATATCAAGAAATGGCTGAGCGCACTGGATACAGCAAAGGGTATGGTCCCTGACAACATACCGGCTGTTGTGCTGAAGACTTGTGCTCCAGAACTAGCTGCGGCTCTAGCCAAGCTATTCCACTACAGCTACAACACTGGCATCTACCCGACAATGTGGAAAACTGCCCAGGTATGTCCTGTCCACAAAAAGCAGGACAAATCCAATTCGGACAATTAACGCCCCATCAGTCCACTCTCAATCATCAGCAAAGTGATGGAAGGTGTCATCAACAGTGCTATCAAGCAGCACTTACTCAACAATAACCTGCTCACTGATGCTCAGCTTGGGTTCCGCTAGGCCTAATGGACTCCGGACCTCATTACAGCCTTGGTCCAAACATGACCAAAAGAGCTGAATTCTAGAGATGAGGCGAGAGTGACTGCCCTTAACATCAAGGCAGCATTTGACCGAGTGTGGCATCAAAGAGTCCTAGTAAAATTGAAGTCAAAGCGAATCCGGGGAAAAACTCTCCACTGGCTGGAGTCATACCTAGCTCAAAGGATGGTGGTTCTGGTTGTTGAAGGCCAATCATCTCAGCCCCAGGACATCGTTGCAGGAGTTCCTCAGGGCAGTGTCCTTGGCCCAACCGTCTTCAGCTGCTTCACCAATGATCTTCCCTCCATCATAAGGTCAGAAATGGGGATGCTTGCTGATGATTGCTGATGATTGCACAGAGTTCAGTTCCATTCGCAACGCCTCAGGTATTGAAGCAGTCCATGCCCGCATGCAGCAAGACCTGGACGACATTTAGGCTTGGCCTGATAAGTGGAGAATAATATTCACGCCACACTAGTGCCAGGCAATGACTATCTCCAACAAGAGAGTGTCTAACCATTTCCCCATGACATTCAACGGCATTACCATCGCCAAATCCCCCATCAACAACATATTGGGGTCAGCAGCCACATAAATACTATGTCTACAAGAGGTCAGAGACTGGGTATCCTGCTGCAAGTGTCTCACCTCCTGATTCCCCAAAGCCTTTCCACCATCTACAAGGCACAAGTCAGGAGTGCGATGGAATACTCACCACTTGCCTGGATGTGTGCAGCTCCGACAACTCTCTAGAAGCTCGACACCATCCCCTGGACAAAGCAGCTCACTTGATTGGCACCCCATCCACCACCTTAAACATTCACTCCCTCCACCACCAGCGCCCCATGGCTGCAGTGTGCACCATCTACAAGATGCACTGCAGCAACTCGCCAAGGCGACTTCGACAGCACCTCCAAAACCCATGACCTCTACTACCTAGAAGGACAAGGGCAGTAGGCCTCCAAGTCACTCACCATCCTGACTTGGAAATAAAACTCCATTCCTGCATAGTCGCTGGGTCAAAATCCTGGAACAACCTCCCCAACAGCACCGTGGGAGTACCTTCCTCATGTGGATTGCAGCGCTTCAAGGAGGCGGCTCACCACCTTCTCAAGGGCAATCAGGGATGGCAATAAATGCTGGCATTGCCAGTGGTGCCCACATCCCAGGAACAAATAAAACAAGTGACTTGATGGGTAATTTGGAAATGATGGTGTTCCTACAACAGTGCTGTTCTTACCCATGGTGGTAGAGATGGGCAGGGGAGAGAGGTGCTTTCGAAGCAACCTTTGCAAGTCACTGCACTGCAATTTGTAGGTCATACAACTCGCAGTGTCAGTGCACTGGTGATGGAGGGAGCAGATATTGAGTTCAATGGCAGGGATTCTAATCAAACATACTGACCTGTCTTGGGTGGTGCCCGGCTTCCTGACTGTTGTTGCAGCTGCTCTCATCCAGGCGAGTGGTGAGTGCTCCACCACACTCCTGACTTGAACCTTGTAGATAGAGAAACTTTATGGGGCTACAATATGAGTCACTCATCACAGAGTACCCTGCCTGTGTCATTTTTTTGTAGCCATGGTGTTGCTATGACTGGTTCAGCTAAGTTTATGGTCAATGGTGACACTCCCCCTCCCCCAATCTGTTGATGGTGGAGGGCTTGGTGATTGTGGTGCTAGTGACAGACAGGGGAAGATGGTTGGACTGCCTTGTTCAAAATGGCCAGTATCTGGCATTTACATGACACAAATATTACTTGTCAGCCCAGGCCTGGATGTTGTCCCAGTCCGGTTGTCGGCTGGCATGGGCTGTTTCATTATTGGAGGAGTATAAATGGAGCTGAACTCTCTTGGAATCATCAGTGAACAGTCCCTCTACAGACCTGATAAGTGAGGGAAGATCATGATAAAGCAGCTGAAGATAGTTGGGCCGAAGACATTTCTCTGAGGAACTCCTGCTGTGATGCATGGCTTCCGATGACCATGGTCATCTTCCATTGTGTCTGGTGCAACTCCAGCCACTGAAGATTTTTCCCTTCAACTCCCATTAAACAGTTTTGCTCGGGCTCCTTGGCACCACACTCAGTCAAATGCTCCCTTGATTCCACCATTACAAAAATAAATCTCTCCATGTAACATGGGAGAGTAGTTATTTTCCTTTACTGCCCACAGTGAATGCCAAGAACTTCAAAAAACATTAATTTGCATTTTTCCTTCTTCATCAGGTATAACTACTTCGTGTTTCCAAAAGGTTTAACTATACATGTTTAAATCAGAACTTTTATTCAGAACCAAACCCAGAAAATCTTCTGGTCCAGATTTTCCAAAGGTGAGGCACAGCTAAGTCATAGAGACCTATTACAGCACAATCGAGAGAAAATTATGGAGTAAGTGACTTATGCCAGTAATTACACTCCATATTTTCCTGGGACTTTTGCTCCGCCACTACCCCTTGCCGAAAACAGTTAGAAGATAATTATCATTGCTCTGCTCCCATTCAAATCAACGGTGCTTGTCATTTTCCTGCATTTAAACCAGTTTTTACGCCGCCACCACTTAGACTTATAAGAAATGGTCAAAGTGGGCTGACAGTAGGGTGATTTATTGCTCCAAGATTGGGTTTAAACTGCTAGTTGTTAAACATGTATTACTGTTGCCAAGATTAAACAGGTAGGATCTTTAGGGTGTCCACTTCCTGTGCCTCGGATTGTCAATTTTAATATAGCCACACCATATGTCCGGAGCTCATTCAATTTAGGAGATTGTTTTCGGAAGTTAAGTGACCCCTCCTCTGTTTACCAACCTAAGGTGTGGCATTTACAGGTGCGATGGCTTCAAAAGGCGCGACGTGACAGATCCACATACCAGCTATCAACAAGACTGGATGCCACAAATGCGGATGTCACAAAACAATGTTATTTCTTATTTTCTGCTCTGTGTTTAACCTTCCTGCACCATAAAATGTCCTAAGCCGAGAGGATAGGCTATGACCAGCCACTCATCGGTACACAGGAGCCCCACCCCACAATAAGGACGCAGCTGGGTCAAAATCCTGGAACTCCCTACCTAGCACCACTGTGGGAGCACCTTCACCACATGGATTTCAGCGGTTCATGGCAGTGGCTCACCACCAGCTTCTCAAAGGCAACCAGGGATGGGCAATAATGCTAGTCTTGCCTATACTTGACTATTCCAACGCACTCCTGTCTGGCCACCCACATTCTACCCTATGTAAACTTGAGGTCATCCAAAACTTGGCAGCCCGTTTCCTAACTCGCACCAAGTCCCGCACACTCATCACCCCTGTGCTCGCCGACCTACATTGGCTCCTGGTTAAGCAACACCTCGTTTTCAAAATTCTCATGTTTACAAATCCCTCCATGGCTTCACCCCTCCCTATCTCTAACCTCCTTCATCCTCACAACCACCAACCACCCCCCCGCCCCGAGATGTCTGTGCTCCTCAAATTCTGCCCTCTTGAGCATCCCTGATTATAACTGCTCAACCATTGGTGGCCATGCCTTCAGCTACCTAGGGCCCAAGCTTTGGAACTCCCTCCCAAACCTCTCCGCCTCTCTTTCCTCCTTTAAGACGCTGCTTAAAACCTACCTCTTTGACCAAGCTTTTGGTCATCTGCCATAATTTCTTCTTTTGTGGCTCGGTGTCAAATTTATTTGTTTTGTCTTAAAACACTCCTGTGAAGCACCTTGGGATGTTTTACTATGATAAAAGCGCTATATAAATACAAGTTGTTGTTGTTGCCAGCAATGTCCATATCCTGAAGAATGATTTTAAAAAAAGGGAGACCTTGGTCCCCAGGATAACTTTGCACAACATTGTGATTGAGATTGGAAAATCCCCCAAGTGGATGAATACATGCATCATTGCTCTACTGTGCTATACCAAGTTAAACCCATTTCAAACATTATTTAATGAAACAAACCACATAATGGGCTCAAGTTTCGGCTCGAGTTACTCCTATTTTTTTGGAGCAACTAGTTTAGAATGGAGTATCTTAGAAATTGCAATTCTCGGCATTTAGTTTGCTCCAATTCTAGTAAGTTAGAATAGTTCGTTTTAGAACAGTTTTTTTTTTCAAAAGGGGGCATGTCCAGCCACTTACGCTTGTTTTGCAAGTTTAGGCAGCAAAAACTTACTCCAAACTAACTTAGAATGGAGTAAGTGCAGATTTTTGTACACTGAGAAAAACCTTGTCTACACTTTATAAATTAGGTGTAGGGAACGAGAGATGGGGGGTGGGGGAAGGGAAGTTTACGAGCATTAAACACTTTATTTGTAAAAGTTAAGCGTTATCATCAATTATAAATGATAAATAAATCAATAAATCAACTAATAAATTAAAAATTAATAAAAAATAATTTTAAAAATCAATAAGTAAAAAATAAGGTTTCTACTCACCTACTGCAGCACCGGGAGCCCGCCAACAGCGTGCTGGGATGGACCCCCTCAGGAGATGCCAATTGGGCGGGTCCCGCCGCCGAGCATCACTTTGGGGGGGCCTCGCTGGCGACCAGCACTTCGGGCGGGCCCCGGCCGGCGACCAGCACTTCGGGCGGACCCCGGCCAGCGACTAGCACTTCGGGCGGACCCCACCGGCGACCAGCACTTCGGGCGGGCCCTGCCGCCAGGAGATGCCGGACGGGCCGCCAGGCAAGAGGTAAGTACTGTCAGGCCACTCGCCCGGGATAGGGGCGACATCCTTTCGACCCAGGATAGGGTTGTCGCCCGGAGACAGGACGCGCTGGGAGGGCCAGGTGCTACTGCGCACGCGTGCAGCTGCCGGCACTGTTTTTGGCGCAGGGCTATAGCTCCGCCCCTAGCAGCTCCTGCTATGCCGCGACGAGCTGGAAACTGGCCTACAGATATCGGAGAATCGTGAGATAAGTATTTGGCGCTTTTTCAGTTCTACAAATTAGGCAGGCCTCTCCGATGTGCGCCGTTCTAGTGGGGGTCCGAAACTTGAGCCCATAGAAACCTAGACACTCATTTCAAAAAGCTAAAAATGAGGAGAGCTTGGAAGAGCAATGCATCAAGTAGTCATTGTGCAAAGCCAACAATTCTGAAAACAAAACTATTCAAACTTCCCTCAGGAGGTTTAGATGATTACAGTACAGGTATTGACACAATCTTCAGCACAGCAAGTCTCTATGCTCAAAGGAAACCCATTACTGCTGCACACACCCACAAAATGAAATTCATTTTAGGCGGCAACTAATGAAATGAGCCGGGAGTTGCAATTAGTTTCATTCAGTAAAGCCTAATGCTTCAGTGATAAATTTCAACAGGTAAACCGTGAGTGCTAATGAAAGTTACAATCTGTCACTTATGTAGTGATCTGCAGACAGTTGCTCCCATGCCAATTTCCAATCTGACTCAAGAATGACGTGCACAGAACATCAAAAAAAATCAGAACCGACTGCGTTCCTTAAAAGGGGCACTGTTGTTGTAGGAAAAAGATTTTGGAACGCAAGAACTTTTAGGAATAAGAAAAGGCAACATTAGACACATTTCTTTCTCATAGACCAACTCCACTTAGCGGCCTTTTCACTAGATCAGTCCATACCTGGAGTACTGTGTACAGTCCTGGTCTTCTTAACCTAAGGAAGGATATACTTGCCTTAGAGGGAGTGCAACAAAGGTTCACTGGACTGATTTCTGGGATGGGGGGATTGTCCAATGAGGAGAGATTGAGGAGACTAGGCCTATATTCCCCAAGGATTAGAAGAATGGAAGGTGATCTCATTTAAATATATAAAATTCTTAAAAGTGCCTGACAGGGTTAACGGTGGTAAGGTGTTTCCCCTGGCTGGGGGAGTCTAGAAATAGGGGTCATAGTCTCAGAATAAGTGGTTGGCAATTTAGGACTGAGAGGAGGAGAAATATCCTCACACAAAGGATTTGAATATTTGTATGTTCTGCTCCAGAGGGCTTTGGACGATCAATCCATTGTACCCGTATATACTACCCACTTGCTTTTGTTTCGATAGCTTGTTCCCAAATCTGTTTTGCTTTATAAGTAAGCAAGCTCCATCTGATGTCTCTTCTTACTTCTAACTTCTGATTTATCTTCTGATTTATTAACTTAGGTTAATAATGAAGGATTGAATCCTTCGTCACAGTGAACAGCTTGCCTGATCGATTTTGTGAATTCCCTTCAGCCAGCTTTGCCACGCACTCTGACATTCCAACTACACGTAATCCATTTTGTTTATTGATTCCCCTCAGGTTGCCCACCTAATTGGGCGGCCTGGGAAGCGAGCAGAAAATATCCGCCTTTCCTTTGGCTGGGCTGCAAGTCAGCAGCACGTGTGCAGAAATAGTGGCAAATCACACACGCACAAAATGCAACCACAGGGACCATTCTGAGCTCATGCATGTTGGTTGTTCTGTGCTCGTGGGAGTGGTCCCGAAACTCAAAACCTGTTGGTATGGTGGCACTCAACAAAAAGTTATTAACACTGATCCAAGTTCACACGTGAAGAATGGCTGTTTGGGCGTGGTATCAGAAGACTGCTGGTGCCCCTGGAAACTTTGGAATTTCCTACCCTAGAGGCCTATGATGCTCAATCGTTGGAGTATATTCAAGACTGAGATCGATAGATTTTTGGGCACTAAGGGAATCAAAGGATATGGGGACAGGGCAGGAAAGTGGAGTTGATGTAGACATTCAGCCATGATCTTATTGAATGGCGGAGCAGGCTCGAGAGGCCGAATGGCCTACACCTATTTCTTATGTTATATTCACACCTCAGCAAGAGTCACCTGCTTCAAGAAAGGTAAGGTCAATTTTCACTGATTTTCACAACTACATTCCTGTGTTTTAAAATTATTTCAGTTTTCACTGATTTCCTCCCAAATACCGGCAGATTTCCAACCTGCAGAGCTTCCTGGAATCTACGTTTTTGGCTCTGCGATCTTTTCAGTTGCCCATAGAATGCAACTGATGTGGAAAGTAGTGTTTTCTCTCCGCTCTTCTTCAAAACACCAAAGAACCTGATGGCTTATATTCACTGTGTGGTGTGGTACAGAAAGCAAGTCCCAGGTTTGATTACTGTAATCTAAGCCAGGGGAGCTATTGGGTGCTGCAATTAGCCTCAACAACCCTGGGCTGGGAGAAAGGTGGGGGGGGGGGGGGGGCGGGGAAATCAGCAATTCCCACTCCTGACCATTATCGAGGGACTCCTAGAAAATGTGTGCCGTGGACATTGGGTGAAAAATTTTGAAGAAGAGCAGGGGAGTTATCCCTGGTGTCCTGGCCCAAATTTATCCCTCAATCAACAGGGACACCAGCCTGCTGTGTGCAATTCACTGTCACGTTTCCTACATTACAACAGTGACTACATTTCAAAAGTACTTCATTGGCTGTAAAGCGCTTTGAGCTGTCCTGAGGTCGTGAAAGGCGCTATATAAATGTACGTCATTCTTTTTATCCCTAGTTGCCCGAGAAGGTGGTGGACCACCTTCGTCTTGAAGCGCTGCAGCAGCAGCTTAATACAACTGAGTAGGCCACTTTAGAGGGCATTCAAGAGTTAACCATATTGGTGTGAGACTGGAGTCACATATAGACCCAGACCGGGTAAGGACGGCAGGTTTCCTTCCCTAAAGGACAATGGCCGGAATTTTCTTTACCTGGGCGGGTCCAGTGCGGGCGGTCGGTATGGCAGGTCGCAACCCCGTTCTTGCTTCCAAAAATTGACTCTGCGTTAATGGGGCCTATTAAGCCCACCCTGCGTGTTACCCGGCCCTATTAAATGGTGCGAGTCTGATTGTCATCCATAACCCGTTTTCAGCTGGGATGTTTAACGGAGCGAGGGCATCATTGCATTTGGAGGTGTATCTAGGAGTGTGCAATCACTGCACTGGGGGCTTTGATATGCTTATGGAGGGAGTCAGAGCATGCAGGGAGGTTCTCGTCCCTTCCAGTGGAAGGAAGAGACCACCCCAGGAAACCAAAAGAGCCTGGCCTAAAATTGCAGAGAAGTTGAACAGTAGGGATGTGGTCAGGAGGACCTGGGTGCAGTGTCAGAAATGTTTCAATGATCTCATTGGATCAGGAAAGGTGAGTACAAAGCCACACTCAACTTCATCCTGCTGTATCTCCCATCACATCCCCATCATCCTGCCTTCCTGACCCTACTCCTGCACATCTATGGAGAATAGATGGCTATCTATAGATAATAGATGGCTATCTATGGAGAATAGATGGCTATCTACAAACAATGATCAGCCATGATCTTTTTGAATGGCGGAGCAGGCTCGAGGGGCTAGATGGCCTACTCCGGTTCCTAATTCTTATGTTCTTATGTTCAATAGATGGCAGAGGCTCATAGACCTCCTGTCTAGAAGGGATGTCAGAGTAGACATGGGTCCTCATGGCCCCACTGATGTGCAACAAGGTGCTCTCCAGCTCCTTGCTAGCAGGGAAGTGTGGGTGGCCTATGAGAAGGATGATGGTGAGCAGGAAGTGTGGGCTCCTCTCAAACGCTTGCATTTCTTCTCCATTGCCACCCCCTCAGTCAGAGCCCCAGATGCTTTCTCGGACAGCCGAGTCTGCACCTGCACAGTCGCAGGAGGGCTTTGGCGGGGGGCCCCTCTCAGGCTCCAAAACCCAGAGGACATCCAGCAAGTGTGTCTAAGCAGCTGCAGCAGGGAAGTGAGCAGCAACCTCTGCTGAAGCCACAGGGGTAGCACCTCTTGGAAGCACATGGAAGAGAAAAATGACACATAAGTAGATTCACAGGGGTAGTCATTGGGTATTTTATTCAATGTTAACTTCAAGTTTCCAAGGTGAGACAGTATCAACGGCACCCATGCTGATGGAACAGATGGCAGGTCAAGCAGAGATGAGAGAAGCAATGTGTCAATGGTGTGATAGGTTGTACCAATGATGAGACTAGATGGCGACTTTGCTGCGAACACTTGAAACCTGTAGAAAGCTCAATCTGTGCTGGGACTGCAGCCAGCAGCAGCTTCTGCCTGAGGAAAGTGACCAGCTGCGAGGTGGGAGCTTTTATAGTATATTTTATGCTGTCATCTAATCAGCTGGAGAAATGGCCACTCAACACCTGCCCCAGGCTGACAGACATGGTTTCCGAGTTGCATGAATCCCGTGGGCAGCCAGGGGAATTTGAAAGGTAGGCTGAAAAAGGCGCTCAAGGTTCTCTGAACAAGGTGATAACAATTTGAATTAGGTCGCCGGCCTCTGCCGGTCGGGTCACTGCCGCACCTGCAAACGTACCCGAGGGAAAGGCGCGTGGGGACGGGATGACGGCCGGTTCCCGACACTCTCCAACTTATTTTAAATTTCCCACCCGACCCAGCTCCGATCGCGCCCACATGGGCCCCACAAAATTCAGGCCAACAATTCGGTTTTTATGACAATCTGACAGCTTCATTTGAACTGTATAACAGATTTTTTCGAAACCGAATTCAAAATCTCTAACTGCATTGTTCTCTGGATTACCAGTCGAGCACCATAGCAACTGTGCCACTGTACCCCAAGGTGATGAATAGGAAAGATATGATTCTATGATGGCTGGTGAGGAAATTAAAAGCATTAATATCACAAAGAAAACACACTCCGCACAAAGGGTAGTGAAAATCTGGAACTCTCGTCCCTAAAAACCTGTTGCGGCTGCGGGCCAATGGAAAATTTGACATATTTTTGTTAGGCAAGGGTATTATCAGTTACGGAACACAAAGACGGATAGATGGAGTTAAGACACAGCTCAGTCATGATCTAATTGAATGACGCAACAGGCTCGAGGGGCTGAATGGCCCACTCCCGTTCCTACGTTCCTAACATGCAAATGCCCAAGATGTTGAGCGGTCATCCTAAGGAAAAGCAAGAAAATGAGGGAAGCTGAAAAAAAACCCACAGAAAGCCCGCAGTGCCAGTCAGAAATAAATTAAATGCTGGGCAATGGGGGATGTAGCTAAAATCTGAAGTCATTAGAGTCAATGCAGCCCTCTGTTTTACAGAATCTCAAGAGAAAGAAACCATTCCTGAAGTTTCCATTGAGTTTAGGTCAGAGTGGGAAGAGGGGGGGCTGAAAGAGAGGGATGGAATTAAAGGATGGAATTAAACAAAAGGGTCACCTAATCTGTGTTTGGTCATCATCATCATCATCATTATTATAGGCAGTCCCTCGAAATCGAGGAAGACTTGCTTCCACTCTAAAAGTGAGCTCCTCCCGGAGTCGCAGTGCGGATTTTGTCCCCTACGGGGCACAACGTACATGATCTTTGCAGCGTGATAGCTGTAGGAAAAATGCAGGGAGCAGCGCCAGCCCTTATACATGGTCTTCTTCAATCTTACAAAGGCCTTTGACACTGTCAACCGCGAGGGTCTATGGAGCGTCCTCCGTTTCGGATGTCCCCAAAAGTTTGTCAACATCCTTCGCCTGCTTCACAACAACACGCAGGCCATGATCCCTACCAACGGATCCATTACAGACCCAATTCACGTCCGGACCGGGGTCAAACAAGGCTGCGTCATCGCTCCAACCCTCTTCTCAATCTTCCTCGCTGCCATGTTCCACCTCACAGTCAACAAGCTCCCCGCTGGAGTGGAACTAAACTACAGAACCAGTGGGAAGCTGTTT
Organism: Pristiophorus japonicus; assembly: GCF_044704955.1. Lineage (NCBI taxonomy): Eukaryota > Metazoa > Chordata > Chondrichthyes > Pristiophoridae > Pristiophorus > Pristiophorus japonicus. Next base: position 91,482,230 of record NC_091988.1, on the reverse strand, counting down.
AACTATGCCGCCTCCAGCCCAGGTTCAAGATCACCCCAACCTCTGTCGTTGAGCAACAGGATGCGGACGATGCCTGCGTCTGCGCACATTCTGAGGCTGAACTCCAAGATATAGTCAATGCATTCACTGAGGCATATGAAAGCATGGGCCTTACGCTTAACATCCATAAGACAAAGGTCCTTCACCAGCCTGTCCCCGCCGCACAGCACTGCCCTCTAACCATCAAGATTCATGGCGCAACCCTCGACAACGTGGATCATTTCCCATATCTCGGGAGCCTCTTATCAGCAAAGACAGACATTGATGCGGAGATTCAACATCGCCTCCAGTGCGCCAGTGTAGCCTTCGGCCATCTGAGGAAAAGAGTGTTTGAAGACCTGGCTCTCAAATCTACCACCAAGTTCATGGTCTACAGGGCTGTTGTAATACCTGCCCTCCTGTATGGATCTGAGGCATGGACAATGTATAGAAGGCACCTCAAGTCGCTGGAGAGATATCACCAAAGATATCTCCGCAAGATCCTGTGGATCCCCTGGGAGGTCTGTCCTCGTCCAGGCTAACATCCCCAGTATTGAAGCACTGACCACACTCGATCAGCTTCGCTGGGCAGGCCACATAGTTCACATGCCAGACACAAGACTCCCTAAGCAAATGCTTTATGTGGAGCTCCGTCATGGTAAACGAACCAAAGATGGGCAGCGGAAGCGTTACAAGGACACCCTCAAAGCCTCCCTGGTAAAGCGCGACATCACCATGACACCTGGGACACCCTGGCCGAAGACCACCCTAGGTGGAGAAAGTGCATCCGGGAGGGCGTTGAGTTCTTCGAATCTCAACGCAAAGAGCGTGAAGAGGTCAAGCGCAGACAGCGGAAGGTGCGTGCGGCAAATCAACCCCATCCACCCCTTCCCTCGACGAATGTTTGTCCCACCTGTGACAGGGTCTGTAGCTCTCGTATTGGACTGTTCAGCCACCAGAGAACTCACTTTGGGAGTGGAAGCAAGCCTTCCTCGATTCTGAAGGGCTGCCTATGATGATGATGTTTGGTCATCATAATCATCATCATCATAAGCAGTCCCTCAAAATCGAGGAAGACTTGCTTGCACTCTAAAAGTGAGTTCTCGGGTGACTACAGTCCAATACGAGAATTACAGTCTCTGTCACATAAAGGTTTGGTCATATAAAGGAGATGGCACCATGAACAGCATATACAGTACGCAAAGTTGGAGGAAGTACATTCAAACTGCTGTCTCATGCAGTGGGAATGGTCGGGGTCCCGGAAAATGGTGCGGAAAGAGGTGAGTGAGCACCCGCTGTGATTGTATGAGAAACGGAAACTGGGGTGGTGGAATAGTGACCAATGGTATCCTCTGTTAGTGAAGGAACCATTAGTAGTGCATGGAGTTCCCATGTAATATTATGATGCTTGTGCTCAATTAGCACCCACAGCAGCATAACTTCTGCACATAATGCACTTGCTCACATAACAAAAATTAAATTTAAAATTAAATTGTTGTGCATGTAGCACTTTGAAATGTTTCTGAAAGATGTCCGTAAAGTAGCACTCTCGCCTCTGAGTCAGTATGTTGTGGGTTCAACCCCCCACGCCAGAGACCTGAGCACATAATCTAGACTGACACACTCTAGTGCAGCACTGAGGGAGTGCTCATCTTTCGGATGAGTCCTTAAATCCCATCTGCCCTCTCAGGTGATAAAAAGATCCCGTGGCACTATTCGAGGTAGAGCTGGGGAGTTCTCCTGGGCCAGTATTTAACCCTCAACCAACATCACTAAAACAGTTAGCTGGGTCGGTAATTTTGTTGCTATTTGTGGAAGCTTGCTGTGCGTATTTTGGCTGGCACGTTTTCAACATTACAAAAGTGGCAACACTTCAAAAGTACTTAATTGGCTCAAAAGCCTGTTGGTACACCCGAAGGTCATGAAAGGTGCTATATAAATACAAGTCTTCATTCTTCCTGTTTACATCTATCTCTTGAGTTGTTCTGGTAACACCCACTCCTGGTCACAGGTAGGTGGGAATCAAGAGTTGCTCTGTCATTACTACTTACTTGCTCTACAACACCATCACCAACTGTATGGCAAAGAGGGCATATCTGAGCTCTTTAAAACCACACCCATCCATTTTTCTGTTAATGGATCGTTCTCAGACTCAAGTAGAATCATACAGCACAGAGATGAGGCTATTCGGCTTATCATGCCTTTGAATTATCCAATTAGTTCCACTCCCCTGCTCCTTCCCCGTAGCCCTGCAAATGTCTTATTTTCATGTATCCATCCAATTCCCTTTTGAAAATTACGATTGAATCTGCTTTTGGGCAGTGCATCTCAGATCATAACTCACTGCATAAAAGATCATCTCTACATCTCACGTCTGATTCTTTTGTCAATTACCTTAAATCTGAGTCCTCTGGTTACTGACCCACCCACCAGTGGAAGCATTCACCCTATCTACTCTATCAAAACCCTTCAGAATTTTAAATCATAGAATTATAGAAATTTACGGCACAGAATAGGCCATTCAGCCCATCGTGTCTGCGCCAGCCGACACAGAGCTGTCCAGCCTAATCCCATTTCCCATCTCTTGGTCTGTAGCCTTGTAAGGTTACGGGACTTCAAGTGCACATCCAAGTACTTGTTAAATGTTTCTGCCTCTACCACCCTTTCAGGCAGTGAGTGCGAGACCCCCACCACCCTCTGGGTGAAAAAAATTCTCCTCAAAACACCTCTAAACCTTCTACCACTTACTTTAATCCATGCCTGCTGGTTATTGACCCCTCTGCTAAGGGAAATAGGTCCTTCCTACCCTGTCTATCTAGGCACCTCATAATTTTATACACCTCAATAAGGTCTTCCCTCGGCCTCCTCTGTTACAAAGAAAACAACCCCAGCATCTCCAATATTTCCTCATAGCCAAAATTCTCCAGTCCAGGAAACATTCGCGTAAATCTCCTCTGTACCCTCTATAGTGCAATCACATCTTTCCTGTAATGTGGTGACCAGAACTGCACGCAGTACCCTAGCTGTGGCCTAGCTAATGTTTTATACAGTTTAAGCATAACCTCCCTGCTCTTATATTCTATGTCTTGGCTAATAAAGGCAAGAATTCCATATGTCTTCTTAACCACCTTAACGACCTGTCCTGCTACCTTCAGGGATCTGTGGATGTAATGGTCGGACCTTTTCGTTCGATTATGGACACCGTAGTTGTCATGACGCTTTCCTGCCACTGGGTGGCGTTTTCCGATTGGACAAACAGAAAGCAAAAAGAGAGAAAGAACCAGGAGCAAGCAACCATTTTAGCTAGTGCTGTCTGTAACTTTGCTGATTAGAAACTAATCTTCTTTAGTAGCAAACCTTCCCAGAAGTACAGTTATATAAGTAATTTCTCCTTATCCAATTGTTCTGGAATTGTTGTATTTTATATGTGATGTACAGTAAGAGATAAGTAACTTCTCTTTATTGCTGGATTTATTCGATTGTTCCTGTTGAATTACAAGAATGCTAGATATGTCAACAGTTTATCAACAGTTTCACACTGCATTATTAAAAGATTTGGATTCTGATGCTCTGACCTTTAGCCATATTTCTTGGTGTAGTGTTGAAGCTAGCTGGAGAATTAGAGTTATGCTCATGGTACGCTACACTGACAGAAACCGGTACAGTGGAAATGCACGCCAAGGTCCCTCTGTTCCTTCACATTTCTGTTTCCCACCATTTATTATGTATTCCCTTGCCTTGTTAGCCCTCCCCAAATGCATTACCTCACATTTCTCCGGATTGATTTACATTTGACACTGTTCTGCTCACCTGACCAGTCCATTGATATCTTCCTGCAGTCTACACTTTCTTCTTCATTATCAACCACACACCCAATTTTTGTAGCGTCTGCAAATTTCTTAAGCATACCCTCTACATTCAGGTCTATATCATTGATATATATCACAAGCAGCAAGGGACCCAGTACTGAGCCCTGCGGAATTCTACTGGAAACAGCCTTTCAGTCACAAAAACACCCACCAACCATTACCTTTTGCTTCCTGCCTCTGAGTCAATTTTGGATCCAACTTGCCACTTTGTCTTGGATCCCATGGGCTTTTACTTTCGTCACCAATCTGCCATGTGGGATCTTATCAAAAGCCTTGTTAAAATCCATATACATTACATCAAATGCACTACCCTCATTGACCTTCCTTGCTACCTTCTCAAAACATTCAATCAAGTTAGTCAGACACCATCTTCCCTTAACACATCCATGCTGACTGTCCTTGATTAATCCGTGCCTTTCTAAATAAGATTTATCCAGACCCTCAGAATTTTTTCCAATCATTTGCCCACCGCTGAGGTTCGGCTGACTGGCCTGTAATTACTCAGTCTATCTCTTCCTCCATTTTTAAACAATGATACATGTTAGCTGTTCTCCAGTCCTCTGGCCACCACACCTGTACCCGGAGAGGATTGGAAAATAATGGTCAGAGCCTCTGCTGTTTCCTCTCTTGCTTCTATTAACATCCTGGGATACATTTCATCCAGGCCTGGGGATTTATCCACTTTCAAAGATGCTAAAACCATTAATACTTCCTCTCTCACTATGGGTTCAATTTTATCCGAGCCCATTTTTTAGCGTACTTATCCGAGTTGCGCCGCTTAAGTACGTCCAGAGATGCTCCAGAAAAAAATGTTCCAACTTTTGCCGCTGTCTGGCCTCCTCTTCTCTGCAGCTGCGCAAGCTGGCCAGTCGCCTCGGGGGGTGGAGTCTGCGTTCTGCGCTGGAAAATGTGCCGGGACATCTGCACATGCGCAGTGGAGAATAGTGATGGCTGCGCATGAGCAGTAGCGCTCTGAGTCGCGTGCCTTCCGTGCTGCAGATATGAGGAGCCCTCGCATGAAGTGCAGTCTTCAGGGCCAGTTCCACGGGCCTCTGTTTGCAGTGCGATAAGCCAGGACGGTCATACTGACCAGGACTGCACTGAAGAAACCTCAGCCATGCACCCGAGTCTTATCCAGCCTGTCTCTGAGCTGAGCACAGTCTCTCGGTGCTGGGCACGACACTGCTGCAGACGTGCAAGGAAACCAGACTTCTAAAGCAACTAACAGTAAGTATTTTATTCTGAAGATTCTTAATCGGAGTTGCTTTTAATTATGATCAGTCCTGATAGCTCTGCTGCCTATACTGGAGCTGAGTGTGCAGGAACATACATACAGGCTGCAGACCACAGAGTTCCTCTTCTCCCAAACCAGCCTCTCCATGAGTTGCTCCCTCCCGCCCCTAGTCCAGGCCGAATGGCCTCCCGGTGTATTCTCCCGCTGCCTTCCCGGGCTGAGTGCAGAAAGGTGAATTGGAGTTTGATGCTGAAGGTAGAACTTTAATTTTTTATTTCTTATTATTTTAATTGTGCGAAGGAAGGATGGTTTTGCAAGTCTGTTCCCTAAGGCTTGGTTGGTTCAGGTCCAGGTCCTCTCCACTTCCTGCCCCTAGCCCAGGCCGAATGGCCTCCGATGTACTTACCTGCGCCGATTTCTTTAACTCTCCGCAAGGGTTTTCTCAAGTGGCCACATACGCTGGCCTAAGTAGAAATGGAGTAACTATTAGCTGGCCAAAGTTGCCTACATGGCCAGAACTGGCGTAGGTGGCTGGTAATGCCCCCTTATGAGAAAAAAAAACCTAAAAAAAATGTAACTAAGTGAGTTACGCTGTTGCAAATTGATTGGGGAAACTGGGGAGTTTTAAGTTAGGCCAGAAAAAGAAGCCTAGTCCAAAAAAAACAGAGCTACTCCTGGGGAAAATTGACCCCTATGTTTATTTCATCTAATATGTCACAGTCCTCCTGCCTGATTGCAATGTCTGCATCGTCCCTCTCTTGATTCATTAAGAACCATACCCACGTCTCCCAACTCCACTCACAGGTTACCTTTATGGTCTCTACTTTTTCTTTAGTTCCTCTGGCACCACACCCGGCCTTGCTCCTCTTCTTCTTAAAGTATTTACGTAGCATCTTTGTGTTTCCCTTGATTTTACTTGCTAATATTTTTTCATTACCGCAGTACCTCTATATTAAATCTCCCTGTAACCTTCTCTACTCTTGAGAACAATCCCAGTTTCTCTAGTCTCTCTACACATAACCAAAGTCGTGCATTCTTGGTAAGATTCTAGTAATTCTCCTCTGCACCCTCTCCAAGGCCATGCTATCCTCAAGCATTTCAAGATTTATGTTGGAGTTGGTTACAGAAGGCATGAGAGCATTTTTACTGCAATAGTCTGAAGTATTTATGAGCCTCCAAACCTTTAAACAGTACCAATAAAACAATCTACTCACGATATTCTTTGTGGACTTCATCGATTTCTTCTTGTGACTGGTCCTTTGTGAATTTCAACACCTAATAAAAACAAATGTATTAGCATGGATAGAGAATTGGCTGGCTAACAGAAAGCAGAGAGTAGGGATAAATGGGTCCTTTTCGGGTTGGGAATTGGTGGTTAGTGATGTGCCACAGGGATCGGTGCTGGGACCACAACTGTTTACAATATACATAGATGACCTGGAAGAGGGGACAGAGTGTAGTGTAACAAAATTTGCGGATGACACAAAGATTAGTGGGAAAGCGGGTTGTGTAGAGGACACAGAGAGGCTGCAAAGAGATTTAGATAGGTTAAGTGAATGGCTAAGGTTTGGCAGATGGAATACAATGTCGAAAAATGTGAGGTCATCCACCTTGGGGGAAGAAAACAGTAAAAGGGAATATTATTTGAATGGGGAGAAATTACAACATGCTGCAGTACAGAGGGACCTGGGGGTCCTTGAGCACGAATCCCAAAAAGTTAGTTTGCAGGTAATCAGGAAGGCGAATGGAATGTTGGCCTTCATTGCGAGAGGGATGGAGTACAAAAGCAGGGAGGTCCTGCTGCAACTGTATAGGGTATTAGTGAGGCTGCACCTGGAGTACTGCGTGCAGTTTTGGTCACCTTACTTAAGGAAGGATATACTAGCTTTGGAGGGGGTACAGAGACGATTCACTAGGCTGATTCCGGAGATGAGAGGGTTACCTTATGATCATAGATTGAGTAGACTGGGTCTTTACTCGTTGGAGTTCAGAAGGATGAGGGGTGATCTTATAGAAACATTTAAAATAATGAAAGGGATAGACAAGATAGAGGCAGAGAGGTTGTTTCCACTGGCCGGGGAGACTAGAACTAGGGGGCACAGCCTCAAAATACGGGGGAGCCAATTTAAAACCGAGTTGAGAAGGAATTTCTTCTCCCAGAGGGTTGTGAATCTGTGGAATTCTCTGCCCAAGGAAGCAGTTGAGGCTAGCTCATTGAATGTATTCAAATCAGAGATAGATAGATTTTTAACCAATAAGGGAATTAAGGGTTACGGGGAGCGGGCGGGTAAGTGGAGCTGAGTCCACGGCCAGATCAGCCATGATCTTGTTGAATGGCGGAGCAGGCTCGAGGGGCTAGATGGCCTACTCCTGTTCCTAATTCTTATGTTCTTAAATCAAAATCGTCTTTTCATTCTCCTCCAGAAAGATTAAATAAAATTGCACAGAAAGCATTAAACGAGACTCACACTCTCACTTGTTTTGCTTTCAAGTTGAGCTCGAGTATTTTCATTCCTTTCAATTTCTTTAGCGATCTCTTCGGCTGTTTGAAAAATATAATTGAAATGATTTTAGGCATGAACTAGCCAGAAAAGACTTCTCAATCCAAATCTAAAAGGTGCTTGTTCAACATCACCACCAGGATTATCAGTTTACTGGAATCAATTCAATACAGGGCAAAAAGTCACACTTGCATCAGCAATACCTTAATGATGATGATGAAGAATATATTATACACTTCTTGTGTGATTCATCAATATCACTTCAAATTGCTCCCATTGAAATTCTGCATTACTCTGATGCTGGACAGTTCTAAATGCTCTCTGTGCACAGCTCCAAAATAACATCTATAATTGCACTGCCGAATGTGTTTCATAGCTCAGAATGAAAATTTAATTTCCACCATTCGTATTTATAGTAGCCCAAGTGACAACACTGTTTTCCTTGAGATGGGATGGCGGGGGTGGGGTTAAGAATGTCCAACTCCAGCCAGGTCACTGAGGACAAGAAGGGAGAAGCAATTCTTGGGCTCCTCCTGATGGGCAGCTATAGAATGGCATTGACAGTAGTCCAAGAGGAGGCTGCTCACTTCCACTAATGGTCAGTAACTGGGGTACAGCAGGTAAGGCTGGGTGGTCAGGCAAAAGCAGGTGAGCACTGAATAAATTAGATGTCTCTGCACAGGTTTTGAAAACTAAAGTCACATTCTATTTGAGCGAAGCTAACAATTTAACTTCCTGAATCAAAATGTTTTTCTCCTGCACACAGGATTTTTGGATTCCAATTTTTAAAGATGGCCACATGCAAATTGTCCGACTGGGCAAATGCTCAGTACTCAGAAATGTAACAGATGTCCTGCTTTCAATTGTAAGCAGACAGCGTGTCTGATGCGATTTGCAGAATTTTCTCTCCTTCCCACTATGTCAACCATCTGCACAAGTAATTATCTATCAAAGTTTACATTTGTTGTAAAATTTCCCTCTGCCACACAATTTTCTCGTCTTCTCGCCTGTCTGTGGGCAGCCCTCACCCAAGTGGTCTAGGCAATGACTCTCTATGGACAGCCCAGACCAGGGTAGCCTAGACAATGACTCTCTATGGGCGGCCCAGACCGGGGTGGCCTAGACAATGACTCTCTGTGGGCGGTCCAGACCGGGGTGGCCGAGACAATGACTCTCGATGGGCAGCCCAGACTGGGGTGGCCTAGACAGTGATCCTAAGCTGGCTATTCAACAGCAGAGGGCATAACAGTCAATTCTGATTCTGTGCTCACCCAAAGTTCATGCACATGCACTTTCTAGCAGAATTTCCTGGACAGCAATCTAGGGGCTGGAAATTCGAGTGATTGTCTCCGTTATAGCTCAGGCCGATTTTATGCTCACTGCCCTAGCTGAGATGAACTTTAAAAAAAATGAATTCAGGGGATGTGGGCGTTGCTGGCAAAACCAGCATTTATTGCCCATCCCTAATTGCCATTGAGAATAAACTGTACTGGTGCCGTCTAGGTTCTATGCAGAGAGGGGGCGGGGGATGAACTTTTATTTATGGTTTATAAATAACATTGTTCAAAAATGTTTTATTAATCAGAGAACATTATTAGGGTAAATGAACAAGATTTACGAGATTTACTGCCAGAGAAGATTAAGTTTTATTTTTCAGGAGTGGAGTGGGGACTAAAGGTCACAAAATATTATTTAATTTAAACAAATACAGCATGTGATTTATTGCTAACAATCCACCTACACGCAACGCTCCAAAGCATAATGCAGTTTCAAAAGCAGTGATTTGCGAAGGAGATCAGAAGGAGACGGGAGAGGGAAAACCAATAAAATGTCCAGCCTTTGATTTGACTCAGTTTGCATGTTTTGTGGCAGATGAAATCAGTTAAAAGAGTTTTGAGCTGAGCACCAAATAAAGCTCAGATCAGCATTATCGGTCTGTAATAAAGCCCAGATCAGCATCATCGGTGTGTTATAAAAGCAGAAAACAATCGAAGGTCTATCAATAACCAAAAGAACGAAAAGGCAGGTAGAATATTCCGGGTGTAAACCCTTTGGTCGGAACCCAGTCCATCTCTACCCGAAACCTACATTAGCTCCCTGTTCCGGCAGCGCCTCAATTTAAAAATTCTCATCCTGGTTTACAAATCCCTCCATTGGCCTCGCCCTTCCCTATCTGCTTGGAAAACTGCACACAACATTCCAAATGTGATTGAATTCATAACTTACATAAGATTGAAATAATTTATCGGATATTGGAGATATTTTAGATTCTCTTGGCTTGCACGTGAAGATAAAGAGGAACAATACAGGATTAATTTTGATTGGAACTCAGCTGCTTATTAAAAAAGATTCTAATTAAGAACAAAGTTACTGAGGTAACCTGCGACTGGTCATTGTTATATTAGGGGAAACATTCACAGATAACCCCAAGCCTGTTAATTTGCTGAAAGGAAGAAACCCACAACAGGTTGTAGCAATACCAACTACCCTTTTGACGATCACATCACTTACAAACACGTAACTGGACAGAGAGCTCGGTATAAACTCAGTCCAACTTCTTTTTAAATGTCAGGGAAACCAAAAGTCTCAGAAGATAGCATGCCAATGATGAAGTCTAACAGAAATCCAATAAAAGAGTTTATTATCTGAGGCAGATGTTGGTGCTTGCTGACACACACAGACAGGTATGTGGAAACAAAGATACTAAAGCTGATTGTGTATTGAACGAGGTTGTTAACTGTGCCACTGGCTACCAATGCGCAGGTCTCTCGCAGTTAGTCACCAAGACCCAGTCACCGTTTAAAAAAAAAAGGGAATCTCTTAAATTTATCTTGGGGTTGCTGCCGGCTGCACAGCACTTGTGCCGCAGATGCCGGCGGCACTAGCTTGGCACACATCCCAATATAAAGGCAAGTTAAGAACAGAGTCTGTCAAGCAGGCTGATTGTGTTTGGTGACAATTTGATTGAAGCTTTAAAGATGGTGATCAGCTGCCGCTCACGGAGTAATGAAAGGCAGGATCACTCCTCCACCACCGAGAATCTGGCTGCAATCGTCAGTCACGCTTAGAATTCACATTCCAGTCAGATCAGTAACGTTTAAAGAAAGTTTACACTTGATAATTCAATGGCACTAAGATTTTGAATTATCCAATCATGTGATTTAAGCAAATAACACAGCAAAGTGGGAATTTAGTGCTAAGTAATTGAATTCATTTGAATTGAGATTGTATAAAATAAATTCTTCCTTCAATATCAACCAGTATTCCTGCAGCCTGGATGCTGCAGTGTGCTAGTGGCTAGCCTTTCATCTCTGGAGCCTGGGTTCATATTTGGTTGCGGTTTCTCACCTACATGCTGCCCCTCAGCGACATCATCCGAAAACACGTCAAATTCCACATGTACGCTAATGACACGCAGCTCTACTTCAACACCACCTCGCCATGGTCTCTAATTTGTCATGCTGCTCGTCCGACATCCAGTACTGGATGAGCAGATATTACCTCCAAATTAAATATCGGGACAATCGAAGCAATTGTCTTCGGTCCCCGTCACAAACTCCAATCCCTAGCCACCGACTCCATCCCCGCCCTGGCCACTCTCTGAGGCGGAACCTGATTTTTCACAATCTTGCCATCCTATTTGACCCTGAACTGAGCCACCGACCCAATATCCTCTTCATTACCAAGTCCGTCTATTTCCACCTCTGTAACGTTGCCCGTCTCCATCCCTGCCTCAGCAACTCTCATCCATGCCTTTGTTGCCTTGAGACTCGATCATTCCAATACTCTGGAGGCAAAAATGCCATTTACAGCTCCTCTAGATCTAACTTTTGTTTCTTTACTTGTCCCATTACCACCTCCTTTTGCCTCGCACCATCATTCTATTTGTCATCTAATCTCTCCTGCCTTCCGTCCTATCACAGACCTTACATTTTGTTCTTTCCTCCCCTTCCCCCACCCCTTTCCCTGCCTCTGTACTTGCTTAAGACCTGTTAAATCTCTAACTTCTTCCAGTTCTGACAAAAGGGTATCGACCTGAAATGTTAACTCGGTTCTCTCTCCACAGACGCTGACTGACTTGCTGAGTATTTCCAACATTTCCTGTTTTTATTCCAATGCTCTCCTGGGTGGCCTCCCACCTAGCACCCTCTGTAAATCTGAACTCATCTAAAACTCTGCTGCCCGTATCCTAACTCACACCAAGTCCCATTCACACATCACCCCTGTACTCACTGACCTACATTGGTCCCCGATGCGGCAAAACTTCCGATTTTAAAATTCTCATCCTTGTTTTCAAATCCCTCTACGGCCTCACCCTTCCCTATCTCTGTAACCTCCTCCAGCCCTACAACCCTCCAAGATCTCTGCGCTCCTCCAATTCTGGCCTCTTGCACACCCACAAATTTCTTTGCTCCACCATTGGTGGCCGTGCCTTCAGCTACCAAGACCCTAAGCTCTGAAATTCCCTCCCTAAAACTATTCGCCTCTCTACCTCTCTTTCCTACTTGAAGCAGCTCCTTAAAAATGACCTCTTTGACCAACCCGTCCTAACATCTCATATAGCACGGTGCAAACATTTTGTTTCATAATTGCTCCTGCTTTATTACGTTAAAGACTTTGTTTTCTGGGATGAGAGTTTCCTCTCTCTGCTTGTTGTTAGGATGTAACAAGTTGGACAGCCACAACCCATATCTTGATGGGCATGTGCACCAACAGCACAAAATTGCCCATCATTTGGTGCTACTGGCTACACCCACTTTTCTACAGTCCCTTTAGTAGATAGAAAGAAAGAAAGAGAGAAAGAGAGACAAATTGTGCTAGTTTTCAGAAGTGATTTTTTTTTTGCTCAGGTTTCTGTTCAAACACATTTCCGTATCGCTGAAAATAAAATCTGCCATGAACCAGCACAATCAGGCAGCGTTTTAGAATGCAATTTCCTTTTTGCATAACAATATATTCCTTGATATATTTAAGAGTGGTAATCCAGTGCAGTTTTATTTATACAGCTGAAAGGTGGTTCTCCCTGGATCAGGAAGGTATATGCTTGCTTTTTTGGAAATAGGAGGTGGGTGGGGTGGCTTGACCCATCCACCTCCACGGAGGTGTGTGGGGGGCCTGACCCATCCACCTCCATGGCACGAACCTGGTATTGCAGTACTTCCAGGAATGGTGCAGTGGCTCTAGGCCTTTTGGCTAAGAGCATTGGCGCAGAGTGATCCTTGAATGGGCCCAAGGTGACCTCTGGCGTTTGTGATTTGACAAAGAATTGGAACGATTGGCTACGAATTTCCAAAAAAAAAAAATACAGCTGAAAGTGGGTTTATCACAAAAAATAAGCATTTTTGATCAGAGTGTCTGGTCCATCAACTGCGAGCAACCCGATTTTAAATAACTGAAAATGACTATACAGAACCTAGTTGCAACACAAAAGCAAAATACTGCGGATGCTGGAATGTGAAATAAAAACAGAAAATGCTGGAAATCTCAGAGGGTCAGGCAGCATCTGTGGAGAGAGAATCAGAGTTAACGTTTCAGGCTGACGCCCCTTCGTCAGAACCTAGCATTTAGTTACTTAGTAAAATAAAATATTTTAAAGCTTTTAAAACGGCCTAGTAGTGCCCTTGCACCAAAAAAGCTTAATTTTAAGCACCTCCTTGAAAGCCCGCAAATGGATGCAATTAGTGGAAGTTCGCTACGGCGATTAATTCAATGTATGGGCTTGGTCAGTTTTTGTGAGCGGGACCGGCTTCCAGGTGATGTTTTTTAAAATAGTGCAAAAGATCGCAGAAACTCGATCTGCGCTAGACGCAATTTACGCTTGAAAGTCCGATCTTTTGCGCTGGTTTGGCCAATTGGAAACTCCAAGCCACTGTTATAACGTAGGAAACACGGCAGCAAATTGGCGCACAGCAAAGTCCCACAGACAGCAATGTGATAATGACCAGCTCATCTGCTTTTCTATGACGTTGGTTGAGGGATAAACATTGACCAGGAGACCAGTGAGAACTCCCCTGCTTAACCTCGCTTGGTAAGTTGTTCTAAATACCGAGTTATCTTCTCGTTGAGGCAATGTTTTCTTACAGCCCATCTAAAACTACTCTCATCAGACTATACTTACACCCCCTTGTTCTGCTAACCCGCAACAAACCAAAATGTATCAAAAGTAATCCTCTACATCCACAAGTAACCAATCAAAAAAACCCACATTGGCCCGGATTTCACAGGGCCTATGATCATGTATGCACAGCACAGCCTATTCGGCCGTAAGTGCTCTGCAACTTCCGGGTTTCCCCATGTGCTGTACATGCACGAAAACCCGAAGCTTGTATTTCAGCGTGACAGACCATCCGCATACGCAGGAAATGGGCATTCGCTGGCAGAGAGTTGGGCTATTTGTCTGACTACTGCCCAGCGAATGCCCACAAAACTCTTACGCCAGGTAAAAGCAGACCCCGTTTAAATAAATATTAAAATACATTTTTTTTTAAATCATTTAAACATTCAAAAACCTTAAAAATTAGTTTAGATTATTTTTGACCCTTTTAAAAATGTTTATATTTTTTTTAAACTAAATTTTTGTTTTAGGTGTTTAATTATATTGTATTTTCATTCATTTTAATCATGTGATGATTTATTTTTATTTAGGTTGTGTAAAAATGTTTTTTTTTAATGTTATTCCTGTTATGCTTATGGGGATTCCGTACGTAAACAGAATCAGCATAATGGGAATCCCCCATTGTGATTGGTTGGACCTGCCCACTTGATCTCAGGGATGCTTGTGAACGTGGGCCTTTACGCAGGCTCACGAGGGCAAGAGTCCAAAGATACAGAGGCACCAGGTAGGTGCATACATTTCTTGCGGATCGGAGGCAATTTCAGATCCAATAATTTGAATACCTTCTTCCTACCTCTCCTCAGTCTTCAGCTCTCCAAGTAAGATCACAGGTCTGTGAGTCCATCACTTATTCTCTGTTCCATTTATCATTCTCGTAACTTTTGTCCGTACCTTGTCCAGCTAAGTTCCTTCCTTCCACTCGTGTGGGTTCCACGGCTGCACACTATATTCCAGATGGGCCTGACCAACACATAATACAGCAGCCGGAGAAACTCCTTCGATCTATGCTCTATTGCCCTTCTCTACACAATCTTGCTTTATTGACAGCAGTAAGTGTTATGTATTTAACCTTGGCAACTTGTATCACACCACCACCAGAGGACCTACCTGTTGGAGCCCCAAGGGATCCCAGCATCCCTCGGGAGCACTGTATATAAGCAGGCCACCCACGCGGTACCTGCACTCTGGAGTTGAATTAAAGGAGCTAAGGTCACACTTACTCATTGCTCACAGTACTTAGTTTCATCCTTTATTACAAGCGTAACAATTGGCGATGAGATAACGAACAACCGCATGAAAATGCAAAGAACAGTTGGTATCCTGGAGAAGTTTTCAGAAGAGGACGATTGGGAGGACTTCATGGAGAGACTCGACCAATACTTCGTGGCCAACGAGCTGGGGACGAGAACGCTGCCAAACAAAGGGCGATCCCCCTTACCACCTATGGGGCAACAACCTATGGCCTCATGAAGAATCTTCTAGCTCCGGTAAAACCAACAACCAAGTCCTATGAAGAATTGTATACGCTGGTCTGGGAGCACCTAAATCCTAAGGAAAACGTTTTGATGGCGAGGTATCGGTTCTACATGTGTCAACGGTTGGAGGGCCAGGAAGTGGCGAGCTACGTCGCCGAACTAAGTCGCCTCACAGGACATTGCGAATTTGATAGATTCCTAGAACAAATGCTGAGAGACTTTTTTGTGCTTGGCATTGGCCATGAGGTAATCCTTCGCAAACTATTAACTGTTGAAACACCAAATCTGAGCAAAGCCATAACGATAGCCCAGGCATTTATGTCCACCAGTGATAACACCAAACAAATTTCGCAACAAAAAGAGGTTTCGGCCAGTACTGTGCACAAAGTAACGTCATTTTCCAGCAGGAATATACATGGCAGAATGTACACGCCAGCTGCTGCACGACCTCAGATGACCCAGAGTCCGCCATCAATCATTAATGCGAGGCAGTTAACACATTGTTGGCATTGTAGAGGTGATCATCGGGTCCATCAATGCTGTTTCAAGCATGATGCGTGCAACAGCTGCAGAACAATGGGACACCTCCATTGAATGTGCAGGTGAGCTGCAAACCCTGCAAACCACCACGTTGCAGAGGAGGATCAATGCACGGTGTATCAGGCTGAACTAGAGACTTGAACCGAGAAGGCAGAAGTGTACGGGGTACACATCTTCACCACGAAATGTCCACCAATAATGTTGAAAGTTGAACTGAACGGAAATCCAGTATC
Organism: Pristiophorus japonicus; assembly: GCF_044704955.1. Lineage (NCBI taxonomy): Eukaryota > Metazoa > Chordata > Chondrichthyes > Pristiophoridae > Pristiophorus > Pristiophorus japonicus. Next base: position 91,466,245 of record NC_091988.1, on the reverse strand, counting down.
CATGGAACTGCACCACTGGTGCGAGTCAGTCCATAATGAGCAAAAAGGCCTTTGACAGGCTGTGGTGTAACAAGGCACACAGGCCCAAGCTCAGTCCCATTCACACCAAGCTACGAACTTACACCAAACAACTGATCCCTGTAATTGGTAATGCAGAAGTCAAAGGCTCTTATGAAGTAGCAGTGCACGAACTCTCACTATGGATCGTGCCAGGGGATGGGCCCACACTGTTCGGCAGAAGCTGACTGGGAAAAATCCGCTGGAACTGGAACAACATCCGAGCGCTTTCGCCTGTCGATGACGCCTCATGTGCCCAGGTTCTGAGCAGATTTCCATCGTTGTTCGAGCCAGGCATTGGAAGTTTCTCAGGGGCGAAAGTGCAGATCCATTTCGTTCCCGGTACACAACCCATCCACCACAAGGCATGGGCGGTACCGTATATAATGCGAGAGAAAGTGGAAATTGAGCTGGACAGGCTGCAGCGAGAAGGCATCATCGCGCCGATGGAATTCAACGAGTGGGCCAGTCCGATTGTACCTGTACTCAAAGGTGACGGCATGGTCAGAATTTGTGGGGACTATAAAGTAACGATTAACCGTTTTTCGCCAAAGGTCCAGTACCCGCTACCCAAGGCAGACGACCTATTTGCGACCCTGGCTGGAGGAAAGACTTTCACCAAGTTGGACCTGACCTCGGCCTACATGACGCAGGAGCTGGAGGAATCTTCGAAAGACCTCACCTGCATCAACACGCACAAAGGTCTGTTCATCTACAACAGATGCCCGTTCGAGATTCGGTCGACCGCGGCAATTTTTCCAATGGAACATGGAGAGCCTGCTAAAGTCGGTTCCTCGCACCGTGGTTTTCCAGGACGAAATACTGGTTACAGGTCAGGACACCATCGAACACTTGAAGAATCTAGAAGAGGTTCTAAGTCGGCTAGATTGCATGGGACTCGGGTTGAAATGCTTGAAGTGTGCTTTCCTGGCGCCAGAGGTCGAGTTCTTGGGAAGAAGAATCGCAGCAGATGGCATCAAACCCACCGACGCCAAGACGGAGGCCATCAAGAACGCGCCGAGACCACAGAACGTGATGGAGCTGCGGTTGTTCCGGAGACTCAACTATTTTGGTAATTTCCTACCCGGGTTAAGCACCTTGTTAGAACCCCTACATGTGCTACTGCGCAAGGGAGACGACTGGGTATGGGGGAATTCACAAGAGGCTGCCTTTGAGAAAGCCAGAAATCTGTTATGTTCAAACAAACTGCTTGTTCTGTCTTACCCATGTAAACGATTAGTGCTAGCTTTCGATGCGTCGTAATACACACCCGACCCTGTATGACAACAGGCTAACAAATCGGAGATTTTGCAACCGGTCACTTATGCGTCCAGGAGTCTGTCCAAGACCGAAAGGGCCTACAGCATGATTGAAAAAGAAGCTCTGGCGTGCGTTTACCGGGTGAAAAAAATGCACCAGTATTTGTTTGGGCTCAAGTTTGAGCTTGAAACTGACCATATCGCTATTCTCAGAGAGCAATGGGATTAACACCAATGCCTCTGCCCGCATCCAAAGATGGGCACTCACGCTGTCGGCATACACCTATGTAATCTGCCACAGACCGGGCACAGAGAACTGCGCTAATGCTCTCAGTCGGTTATCATTGCCCACCACCGGGGTGGAAATGGCATAGCCTGCTCATGGTGATGGATGCATTCGAAAACGAAAAGTCACCCGTTACGGCCCGCCAGATCAGGACCTGGACCAGCCAGGATCCTATAATGTCCCTGGTAAAAAACTGTGTCCTCCATGGGAGCTGGTTCAGCGTCCCAGTGGAGATACAGGAGGCGATTAAGCTGTTCCACAGGCGCAAAGATGAAATGTCCTTGCAGGCGGACTGTCTTTTGTGGGGTAATCGCGTGGTCTTGCCCAAGAAAGGCTACGAAGCGTTCATTCGTGACCTACACAGCCAGGCATTGTAATGATGAAAGCCATAGCCAGATCCCATGTATGGTGGCCCGGGATTTAGATTTAGAGTCATGCGTGCGTCAGTGCAACACTTGCTCTCAACTGAACAATGCACCCAGAGAGGCACCACTAAGTTTGTGGTCGTGGCCCTCCAAACCGTTGTCTAGGATCCACTTTGACTTTGCGGGCCCATTTCTAGGCAAAATGTTCTTGGTTGTTGTGGATGCTTATTCAAAATGGATTGAATGTGTAATAATGTCTGTAAGCACGTCCACCGCCACCATCGAAAGCCTATGAGCCATGTTTGCCACACACGGCCTGCCTGATGTCCTAGTCAGCGACAATGGCCAGTGTTTCACCAGTGCTGAATTCAAGGAATTCATGACCCGCAATGGAATCAAGCACGTCACATCTGCCCTGTTCAAGCCCGCATCCAACGGCCAGGCAGTTCAAACTATCAAGCAAAACTTGAAACGCGTGTCGGAAGGCTCCCTGCAGACCCAACTGTCCCGAGTTCTGCTCAGCTACTACACCAGACCCCACTCGCTCACCGGGGCTCCCCCAGCCGACCTGCTCATGGAAAGGGTGCTCAAAACAAGGCTCTCTCTTGTCCACCCTGATCTCCATGATCACGTCGAGGGCAGCGGCATCAACAAAGTATGTACCATAATCGCGCAAATTTGTCACGCGATATTGAGGTCAATGATCCTGTGTTTGTACTCAATTATGGACATGGTCCCAAATGGCTCGCTGACACGGTCATAGCCAAAGAAGGAAGTAGGGTGTTTCAGGTCAAATTGGCCAATGGACTAACGTGCAGAAAGCATTTGGGCCAAATCAAATTGCGGTTCACTAACAGCTATGAGCAACCCGAAGAGGACACCACCAACTTCGACCCTCCAACACACACACAAGTGGCAACCGACATCATGGTTGACCACGAAGCCGAACTCACCATCCCCAGCAGCCCAGAAAGGCCGGCTGCCCAGCGACGAACCAACCAACTCAACCACACCTGCATTTTTACCGAGACGATCGACAAAGGAGCGAAAAGCCCCAGATCATCTCATCCTGTAAATAAGTGTACTACTGACTTTACGAGGGAGTGATGTTATGTATTTAACCCTTGGCAACCTGTATCACACTACCACCAGAGGACCTACCTGTTGGAGTCCCAAGGGATCCAGCATCCCTTGGGAGCACGGTATATAAGCAGGCCACCCACGTGGTACCTGCACTCTGGAGTCGAATTAAAGGAGCTAAGGTCACACTTACTCATTGCTCAGAGTGCTCAGTTTCATCCTTTATTACGAGCGTAACAGTAAGCTCTTGGCTTACAGAATTTGGCCACTATGATTCCAGGTCCCTTTCCTAATTCGTTGTCATCAGTAGTTTCCCAGTAATCCTAAAATCCCTCTGCTTATTTTACATCCTAAAGCCCATGACATTAATCTGCATCTGCCAATTGTTGTCCCGCCTCCCTTACAGTCCAAGTCACTCTGCAGCCCGTCTCCATCATTCCATCATCCACTGTATTAACCACCCCTGCTATTTTGGTGACGTTTACAAACTTTGAGATAAAACGACCACACCCTCTTTCAAATCATGGCTCTACTCATTGCACTCCTTCATCAATGGCCGGGGAGGGTGGGGGGGGATTTTTACTTTCCAGGGTGGATGAGGGTTTAAATAGAGACAACCTGACCCCAACCCACACATTTAACGGAGCTCTCAGGAGGCGTGTTGGTGTCTATAATGTTTTAAGGAGGCTGCTTGCCTCTGTTTTAAATAGTTTTATTTTTAACACCTGCAGGCCAGCTGAAGGGAGGCAAGAAGGCTCGGATCCAGCAGCTGGGCCTATCCAGCACTGCTTGTGGAATAGGAGGGCCAAGCCCCGGAACCTACCTCGGGAGCCGGCGCCTCACAACTTGAGGCTCCTCGGGGAAATCCCCTCCATGCCTTTCAGTTCTGCGCGGAGGGGTTTCCTGTACGGGCTGCTCCTGCACACTCTCCACATTGCTATCCTCATCTACCATCCAGACATGCCATGGCGCACCACCTTGCCGTCCGGAGGAGGCGGGGGTCCCCAATGGAGTGCACTCTATGCGGGAGTCCTCCCTCTATTTATTGGGGACTTGGCCTGGAGAGTGGTGCACAGAGCAGTCCCGTGCAATAAGTTTTTAAGTCAGTTCACGGGCTTCCCAGGCCGCCTGCAATTTCTGCGGTCTGGAAGAGTCCGTGTTCCATGTTTTTATTGAATGCACGAGGTTGCAGCCCCTATTGCATTATTTGAAGGGGCTGCTCCTAAAATTCTGGTTGCACTTCAGTCCCACACTCCTGATCTTTGAGCACCCTGTGCGGAGGGGAGCGGGTAGGTCCGAAGGCCTCCTCTTAGGACTGTTCCTGGGCATGGCAAGGGTGCCATCAGCCAGTCCAGGAAGCGGGCGGTCGAGGTAGTCATTCAGCCCGACTGCCTGCCTCTCTTCCGCGGTTACATCCGAGCCAGTGTGTCCCTGGAGATGGAGCACGCGGTGTCCACCGGTACGCTCACGGCCTTCCGCGAGAGGTGGGCGCCGGACGGACTGGAGTGCATCATCACCCCCGGCAACCAAATTTTAATTTGATGTTTTGTCTAAAGTTTAATTTGTTTATTGTGCCGGTTTTAGTGCCCCCCCGCCCCCCCACCCCACCCCGCCTTTTAACCAGGGGGCACTTGTATAATTTGTGTTTTAGTGTCCTCAAATAAAAACAAAAAACACAAAAAAAAATCCCAAAAAAACAAGGGAGCACTTGTTTGAAAGTGTTTGGTGTGCTCTCCCCTGCACCCCCCACCCCACCCGCCCCCCTTTAATCAGTGGGCACTTGATTTAATTGTTTCCTACAAAATAGTTGTGAAACAGGAGCAGCGGGAGTGCTTCCCCGGCCCAACAAGCATACCTGTTTACACTCCCACATCACTCACAATGCCAGACTTACCTCCAATCTGCTCCCTGGCTGCTTTTCAGACTGTCAAGCTAGCTTGGCTGTCGGGCGGTAAACCGGTTGAAAACATTTTAAACAGGTCCTACCTGCCGTTAAATTCGGCAGGACCTGCGGGAAACCCTTACTTTCAGGATTTCCATCTGCAAATCCTCCCCCTCCCGCTCACTTTGTTAGTATCGGGGCCCTGTTTGCATGAGCACCTCATCAAAAGCTTTATTAAAATTCAACTGAACCACAGACACCATCACACCATCTATCTCTTTAATTACTTTTTTGAAAAATTCTATTCAATTCCCTATTGCCAATCTTTTACCAGTTTGTCCTTAACAATCGATTCGAACATTTTCCCAGGTACTTGCACTAATTTAGTTACAGTTCCCGAGGTCCATCTTTAAATTAGGCAACTGCATTTCCATTCTCCACTGCTTTGGTACCACCTCCTTACTTCAACTGAATATTTGAATGAGCAGTTCTTCCAGGGAGTCCTTAAAGTCTCTAAGAACTCTAGGATGAGTATCATCTGGCCCAGATACTTAATTCACTTCAAGAAAGAAGGGGGAGATAAAACAGGGAACTATAGGCCAGTTAGCCTGAAATCAGTCGTCGGGAAAATGCTGGAATCTATTGTTAAGGAAGTGGTAACAGGGCACTTAGAAAATCATAACATGATTAGGCAGAGTCAACATGGTTTTATGAAAGGAAATCGTGTTTGACAAATTTCTTCAAGTTTTTTGAGGATGAAACTAGCAGGGTAGATAAAGGGGGACCAGTGGATGTCGTATATTTGGATTTCCAAAAGGCATTCGATAAGGTGCCACATAAAAGGTTATTGGACAAAATAAGGGCTCATGGGATTGGAGGTAATATATTAGCATGGATAGAGAATTGGTTAACGGACAGAAAACAGAGAGTAGGGATAAACAGATCTTTTTCAGGTTGGCAGGCTGTAACTTGTGGGTGCTGCAAGGATCAGTGCTGGGGTCCCAGCTATCTACAATCTATATTAATGACCTAGATGAAGGGACCGAGTATAATGTATCCAAGTTTGCTGATGATACAAAGCTAGGTGGGACAGTAAGCTGTGAGGAGAGCACAAAGCATCTGCAAGGGGATATAGATAGACTAAGTGAGTGGGCAGTAAAGTGGCAGATGGAGTATAATGTAGGGAAATGTGAGGTTATTCACTTTGGTAGAAAGAATAGAAAAACAGAATATTTTTTGAAATGGTGAGAAGCTTTTAAATATTGGTGTTGAGAGAGATTTGGGTGTCTTCGTGCAAGAAACACACAAAGTTAGCATGCAGTATAGCAAGCAATAAGGAAGGCAAATAGCAATTTATCCTTTATTGCAAGGGGGTTGGAGTATAAGAGTAAGGAAGTCTTGCTACAATTGTACAGGGCCTTGGTGAGACCACACCTGGAGTACTGTGCACAGTTTTGGTCTCCTTATCTAAGGAAGGATATACTTGCCTTGGAGGCAGTGCAACAAAGGTTCACTAGATTGATTCCTGGGATGAGAGGGCTGTCTTATAAGAGATTGTGCACAATAGGCCTATACTCTATGGAGTTTAGAAGAATGAGAGGTGATCACATCGAAACATACAAGATTCTGAAGGGGATAGAAATGGAGGCACAATTTCAGGATAAGGAGTAGGCCATTTAAGACAGAGATGAGGAGGAATTTCTTCACTCAGAGGGTTTTGAATCTTTGAAATTCTCTGCCCCAGAAGGTTATGGATGCTGAGTCTCTGATTATATTCAAGGCTGAGACAGATAGATGTTTGGGATCAAGGGTTATGGAGATCGGGCAGGAAAATGGAGTTGGGCTGATGATCAGCCATGATCTTATTGAATGGCGGAGCAGGCTCGAGGGGCCGTATGGCCTACTTCTGCTCCTATTTCTTATGTTCTCATCTTATTCAAGAATGCAACCACCAGCTTTGGAATAAAGCTAACTGTATAACAGCTTTCATTCTGACCAACTTAGAACACCCACTTTGCTACAGTCCCTTTACTATTCCGTTTCGTTATATGTAGCAAACTAAAATAGTATTCAACTTTTCGATTATGCCCACTTTTCCACTAATCTTAATATCCTTTTCAGAAACCAATCTTGCAAGTTTTAATTTCCTTTTCCCTTATTGTACTCGGTCAACTGTCAGCTGTGGCTCAGTGTCACCATCTTCTGCCTGCTTCACAATGACATGCAAGTCGTGATCTTGACCAACTGATCCACCATAGACCCAATCCATGTTCAGACCATGGTCAAGCAGGGCTGCATCATCGCACCAACGCTCTTCTCAATCTTCTCAATCTTCCTTGCTGCAAAGCTTCATCTCACTCTCAACAAGCTCCCTGCTGGAGTGGAACTAAACTATAGAACCAATGGGAACCTGTTCATTGAACTACATTACGGGAACGACACTTGCGTCTGCGCACACTCAGAGGCAGAATTCCAAGCCAACATCAACATCTTCACTGAAGCGTATGAAAGCATGGGCCTTAAACATAGAAAATAGGTGCAGAAGTAGGCCATTCAGCCCTTCGAGCCTGCACCGCCATTCAATAAGATCATGGCTGATCATTCCCTCAGTACAACTTTCCTGCTTTCTCTCCATACCCCTTGATTCCCTTAGACGTAAGTGCCATATCTAACTCCGTCTTGAATATATCCAATGAACTAGCATCAACAACGCTCTGCGGCAGGGAATTCCACAGGTTAACAACTCTCTGAGTGAAGAAGTATCTCCTCATCTCAATCCTAAATGGCCTACCCCTTATCCTAAGACTATGTCCCCTGATTCTGGACTTCCCCAACATCGGGAACATTCTTCCCGCATCTAACCTGTCCAGTCCCGTCAGAATCTTATACGTTTCTATGAGATCCCCTCTCATCCTTCTAAACTCCAGTGAATAAAGGCCCAGTTGATCCAGTCTCTCCTCATATGACAGTCCAGCCATCCCTGGAATCAGTCTGGTGAACCTTCGCTGCACTCCCTCAATAGCAAGAACGTCCTTCCTCAGATTAGGAGACCAAAACTGAACACAATATTCCAGGTGAGGCCTCACTAAGGCCCTGTACAACTGTAGTAAGGCCTCCCTGCTCCTATACTCAAATCCCCTGCTCCTATACTCAAATACTCAAAAACTAAACATCTGTAAGACAAAGGTCCTCCACCAACCTAACCCCGCCACACAGCACTGCCCCCCCCCGGTCATCAAAATCCACGGCGCGGCCTTGGACAGCGTGAACCATTTTCCATAACTCAGGAGCCTACTATCAGCAAGGGCAGACATTGATGATGAGGACCAACACCGCCTCCAGTGTGCCAGTGCAGCCTTCGATCGCCTGAGGAAGAGTGTTTGAAAACCAGGACCTCAAATCTGGCACCAAACTTATAGTCTACGGGGCAGTAGTGATACCCACCCTCGTGTATGGCTCAGAGACGTGGACACCTCAAAGAGCTGGAGAAGTACCACCAGCGCTGCCTCCGCAAGATCCTGCAAATCCTGCAAATCCACTGGGAGGATAGACGCACCAACGTCAGTGTTCTCGCTCAGGCCAACATCCCCAGCATTGAAGCACTGACCACGTTCGACCAGCTCCGTTGGGCGGGCCACATCGTCCGCATGCCCAACACAAGACTCCCTAAGCAAGCGTTCTACTCAGAGGTCCAACACGGCAAGTAAACCCAAGGTGGACAGAGGAAATGTTTCAAGGACACCCTCAAAGCCTCCTTGAAAAAGTGCAACATCCCCATCGGCACCTGAGAGTCCCTGGCCTAAGACTGCCCAAAGTGGAGGTAGAGCATCCGGGAGGGTGCTGAGCACCTAGAGCCTCGTCGCCAAGAGCTTGCAGAAATCAAGCGCATACAGCGGAAGGAGCGTACGGCAAACCAGACTCCCCACCTACCCTTTCCTTCAAAGACTGTCTGCCCCACCTGTGACAGAGACTGTAATTCCCGCATTGGACTGTACACAGTCACCTAAGAACTCACTTTTAGACTGGAAGCAAATCTTCCTCAATTTTGAGGGATTGCCTATGATGATCAGTGGGTATCAATCGCGCCTGAGTCAGAACGTAGTGGGTTCAAGTCTCTGGTACAGGTATAACATCCAAAATCCGGAATCTTCGGGACTGAGTCCGTTCTGGTTTGTGGGTTTTTCCGGATTTCAGTCAAGAAAATCAATAGTCTGACATCCGGAATCCTCGACCGAATCCGTGCCGGGTTTTGAGCGGCGAGGTCCAGAATCCGGCAAAAAACGAAATACGGAATGGATATGGTCGAGGATTCCGTATTTCAGACTTGATTTTCTTGTCTGAAATCTAGAATCCTTGACAGAATTGGTGCCGGATTTCGGGTTTTGCCTCAAAAATGTCTGGTTTTCGGGGAATAATTCCGGATGACTCAATCAACTATGCGCAAAATGTCCAGTTTTCAGACAATTCCGGTTTTCGGAGTACCGGTTCGGGACGTTGCACTTGTACTTGAAGTCCCACTCCAGAGACTAGAGCACAAAAATCTCGGCTGACACTCCAGTACAGTACTGAGGGAGGGCTGCACTGTCAGAGGTGCCATCTTTCAGATGAGACGTTAAACTGAGGCCTCACCCCATTCCAGATCCCATGGCACTATTTTGAAGAAGAGCAGGGGAGAGTTCTCCCCGGTGAGCTGGACAATATTTATCCCTCAATCGACATCACTTAAACAGATTATCTGGTCATTATCACATTGCCATTTGTGGAAGCTTGCGAAATGCAAATTGGCTGCCACGTTTCCTGCATTACAACAGTAACTACACTTCAAAAGTACTTAATTGACTATAAAATGCTTTGGAACATCCTTAGGTCATGAAAGGCACTATAATAAATCCAAGTCTTTCAAGAACAATTTCTGGTTAAGTGTCTTAATTTCCCCAGTAATTCTCAGCCTTTTGGCTAAGACCAAGTGTAGTATCTGTTGATTGGGCATTCATATGCAAATTGACTGACTGTAGAAACTCGTTTTGCTGGCTCTGGCCTTTGGCTTGGGCCAAGCGCCAATTGGAGAGAAGAGGAAAATCTGCATGTCGACCGACCACTCGGCGGGCCCGCAGGCCCATCAAGGGGCGGGTCCGGAGGCCCGCCCAAGTGCCAGACTGGCACAACGAGAGATTGAGGGCTTCGGCCAAAATACACATCGAAAGGAGGAATCTGCAACCTGGATGATGGCCAACCGAGCGGCGAACCAGGGCGTCCGAAACACCATCGAGTGACGGTGAAGAAAGTGGAAGGCCAGACAACCATCAACCGGGACCTGTTTGTGAAGAAAACCCTGCTTGGAACATGCGGCATGAAAGTCGCCGACATCTTCGCCTTGCAGGACCTCCCGAAGAGAGGTTACTTCGATGTCACCTTCAGAACCGTCGCCCTCTGCCTGAAGTTCCTGAAGGGTTTGAAGAAGGCAAGTGAACCGCTGCGCTCAGTGACAACTTGGGAGCCACTGTTCACCCTCCCGTCGCAGAGAAGACGCACTATCACAGTGCAGATGTACAACCCCCACATCCCGGTCATTGATGTGCTGACTTTCCTCGCCAGGTATGTCGATGGGGCAGGAAACAGCAGCGACGTGAAAGACTTGCACGGGATTTGGACCAGCAAGCGCCAGATCCAGGTCACCATGAAGGTGGACGCCAGCGGAACCATCCTGCACCCCCCCTCCAGCTTTGCCATCGGAGGAAGTCGGGGCTACATTGTGTACGCTGGCCAACCCAACGTGTGCCGGACCTGCGGGAAGGCAGGCCATGTGGCTGCAAGCTGCAAAACTATCATCTGCCGAAACTGCAAGAACGAAGGCCACCAGTCAAAGGGCTGTGAGGAGACCAAGTGCTGCAACCTCTGTGGTCTGGCTGGCACCTTTACAAAAACTGCCCCAAATGCAACTTCAGCTATGCGCAGGCAGCAAAGAACATTGCACCAGAGGAGGAGGAAGCTGAGGAACAACGCTCCAGAGGAGAGCCACACCCTCCCCCCCGATCAACACCCCCGTGGACTCGGAACAAGTCGGCGAGGAAGAGAAGCCTGCTACGGCGAGCTGCGAGACACCAGCAGTGAAGCTCTCCCCCAGTGCACCGAGTCCAGGAACGAGGAGACAGCAGACGATGAAGCGGAATGGGAGACTGTCAAGAAAAAGGCCCGCAAGCGTAAGGAGAACAGGCGAGCACGGACCCCTGCGGAAACAACAGGGAAGAGGCGGCTACCAACCTCGACAGACAGCAGCGACAGCAGCGACGGCAGCTCGTCTGATGAGGAAAGGTGAGAAAAAGCCTCCCACCACCGACACCAAAACAAGAGGCAATACGCCAACCCACAGCCACAGGCGACCGGGAGCAGTGAAGCGACCAACACAGCCCTGCTCCAGGAACCCGCGAGCAGCGAAGCACCCAGCGCACACGATCCCCGGAACACCGCGAGCGAAGAAGCGACCAACGCAGACCAGCTCCGGGATAACGGGAGCAGCGAAGTGCCCAGCACACCCCACCTCCGGAATACCGGGAACGATGCAGCGATCGAAGCACACCAGCTCGAGACCGCCGCGACTGAGGAAAAGAGGGAACCACCAACACCAGGCGAGGACAGTGCAGAGGACATATCGGACTTAATGACAGAACTGCAGCAGTCCCCTGGTCGAAACACCCCCATAGCAGAGGACGATGACCACGCCAGCCCAGGTGCAGTAGACTTTCATAGTAATAACTTACGCATGCTGGAACTGGCCATTGAGCAGATCGCGGCCTCAAAGAACGATTTATCTGAAGTGTAATGTTTGTAACTGTAAAAAATAGCTTTAAAATGGATTTAAAAATTGCTACTATTAACGTGCGTAGCATAAAATCTACTACGCGATGTGTTTCCACCTTGGTGTACCTCGCCAAGGTCAAAGCGGACCTGCTGTTCTTGCAGGAGTGCGGTCTGCTGCACTACAGCAGTTACCGGCAGTGGTCACGATGGTGGGCCCATGGACCATCCATATGGTCAGGAGGCAACGACAGCCGATCTTCCAGCCTGGGCATTCTGCCGCGGGGAGGCCACTTCAGCATCACCGAAGTTAAGGAGGTGGTGGGCGGCCGCCTCCTCATAGCAGACGTAATGTACAAAAACTCCCCTCTCAGGTTAATTAATGTTTACGCCCCAGCTCTCAAGAACGAGAGACTGGCCCTCTTCCAGCAGCTCCCACTGCTACTGGCAATGTCCAGGCCGGTCATTCTGGGCGGTGACTTCAACTGCATCATCGATGCGGCTGGACGATCCAGCAGAGCCGACAGCAAACTGGACGCCACGTCCAGACTCCTGATGGACGCGGTAAAAGACGGCAAGCTGTGTGACGTCTTCAGCAACCCTGCAGATGCAGCACCGCGCAGATACACCTGTTCGAGACCAGGCGGGTCCGTCCGTTCCAGAATAGACTTCCTGTTTGTGTCCCACGCGCTCAAGGTCAGATCCACCGACGTCACGCCGGTGTTCTTCTCTGACCACTGCCTCCTACTGGCCGACTGTCGCCCACAGGAAAACCAGAAAGTTCGCAGAGGGATATGGAAGCTGAACGTGAAGCTGTTGACTCCGGAAAACGTTGAGAAACTCAAGAGGGATTACAAAGATTGGAGAACCGTAAAGCTCCTCTGCGATTCCCCGATGCACTGGTGGGAAACAATCAAGACGAACATCAAGAGGTTCTTCATCCTCAAAGGTGTTCAGGAGGCAAGAGGGAGACAGAGGGAATTGTCCCAACTCCAGACGAATATGCAAAACCTGCTCCTGTTGCAGTCAATGGGGGTCGATGTCGCGGAGGAACTCGAAGAGGTGAAGGGCCAGCAAGCCTTGCTCTTTGCCTCAGAGTCCTCCAAGATCATCTTCCACTCCGTCGAGCAGGATGAGACGTGTTCGCGTTTCTTCTTCCAAAAGGTACACAGGGGGAGCTCTGTGATCACCAGCCTAAAGGAAGAAGACAGTTCTGTGACGTCTTCACAGCCTGACATGCTGAGGATCAGCAAATCCTTCTATGCCAGGTGTATGACGTCAAGCCCACAGATCGCGCGGCCTCCCAGTCTTTCTTGTTGTCTATTTCGGAGGTCTTAGACGACAGCAAGCGGGAGAGTCTGGACCACCCGCTAACTCTGGACGAGCTGACAAAGGCCGTCCGGTCCTTCGAGATGAAAAAAACTCCCGGAAGCGACGGCAGACATCAGTAGTGCAGTTCTAATCAATGGGTGGGAAACTCAAAGCTTTCTAATCAGATCTGGAGTCAGGCAAGGCTGTCCTCTCTCGTCTGTCTTGTTTGTGTGTTGTATCGAGCCCTTTGCCGAGTCCATCAGGAAGGATGTGGGCATCAGAGGGGTGATGATCCCAGGCAGCAGAGGCGCTCAGGTCAAGACCTCCCTGTACATGGACGACGTCGCTGTCTTTTTCTCGGATCCGCAGTCGGTCCGCAGATTGCTCGCAATTTGCGACCAGTTTGAACTGGCCTCGGGAGCGAAGGTCAATCGCAGCAAGAGTGAGGCCATGCTCTTTGGCAACTGGACCGACCAAGCATCCATTCCCTTCACCGTCAAGCCAGACTTCCTGAAGGTGTTGGGAATATGGTTCGGAGCGGACGGGGTGTGCGCCAAAAACTGGGACGAGCGTATTAGGTCAAACAAAAACTGGGATGGTAGAAGCTGCGCTTCCTCTCCATAGCAGGAAAGAACCTGGTCATCAGGAGTGAGGTGCTCTCGGTGCTGTTGTACGTGGCGCAGGTCTGGCCCATCTCACGCTCCTGCGCCGCGGCAGTCACCCGGGCCGTCTTCCACTTTGTCTGGAGGTCCAAAATGGACCGTGTCCGCAGAGACACAATCTACAAATCTCTGGACAGTGGAGGAAAGGATGTTCCGAACGTAGCCCTCATCCTGATGGCCACCTTTGTTTGTGGCTGTATCAAGCTGTGCACAGACCCCCGGTACGCAAACACCAAGTGTGACTACGTGCTGAGGTTCTACCTGTCCCCGGTGTTGTGAAGGATGGGTCTGGCCACGCTGCCGCGAAACGCCCCACCAGTTGGACCATGCCTGTCCACCTGTCCTTCGTGGAAAAGTTTTTCACAAGAAACCCCTTTGACCACAAGGCCATAAAATAGTGGTCAGCACATAAGGTCCTGGACGCCCTACGAAAGGAGAGGGTGGACCCTGTCGGGTGGTTCCCTGAGCGGACTGTCGAACTTGTTTGGCAGAACGTCTCATCGCCAGAGCTTTCACACAAGCACCAAGACGTAGCTTGGTTGGCGGTGAGGAGGGCCCTACCCGTCAGAGCATTCATGCACAGCCGATGCCTCAGCAGCACGGCATGGTGCCCCCGAGCCGGCTGCGGGGCGGACGAGACTGTCACCCATCTTCTTCAGGATTGCGCCTTTGCAACGCAGGTCTGGAAAGAGATGCAGTGGTTGCTGTCGTGGTTCATCCCAAGCAGCTCCGTAACACAGGACTCTGTGCTCTACGGGCTGTTCCCAGGGACACACACCGAGACAGACATCACCTGCTGCTGGAGGGCCATCAACTCGGTCAAAGACGCTCCTTGGTCTTGCCGAAATTTGCTGGTCTTCCAGAGCAAGGAGATGTCCACGTCTGCGTGTTGCAGACTGGCGCAATCCAAGATCCAGGATTACGTGCTGAGGGACACACTCAAAATTGGTGCAGTCGCCGCAAAGGCACGGTGGGGAAGGGCCACAGTTTAAAGCCCTTCTGCCACGGAAAACCGGGGGGCAGGAATCAGTACAAAACCCCCCTTGAGCTGTATATGTAATTTAATTTTTGTGTACATGGAGCACCATGATCTGTAAACACCAATGTCGTGCCATGTTTCGAAATGCATGTTGAAAAGAAAAATGTAAATGTACCGTCACCCACTCTGTGTACTGTATTGTGACACATGAAATGTAATTTGTTTGAATGCACTACAATGTATCCCGTATTGTACCGATTTGTACTTGAACTGGAAAGCAAGGAAATGTATCGAACGGAACTGCTGTCAGCACCCAAATGTAGTGTATGGGATTGCTGACCGCAGCTAAATGTACTGAAATGCTTTTGAATGTACTGTACAAATTTTTTTTTATGAAGTATATTTTGAAATTTTAAAAAAATTTCCCCAGTAATTTTAAATTCATATCCATGTTAACAGTCCATTTACATTTCCTAAACCTTTCTTTATAGCTGTTACTGTCCACTGCTGCAAACCACTTATAGAAATTCAATGTCTGCAAGTTATACAAAGCACCTCTGCCCTCTCAATTAACTGTTCCATTTAACTATCACTCTGTCTCCATTTAGCCCCGTCCTATTCTCCTCTTAACTGCGTAACACAGCCTCCTAAAAACTGCCTTCTCAAAAATGTAAGTCTAATGCGATTGTTACTCCTTTCATTTCCTTCCCTTATCCTGAACCTTATAACCCTGTATCCCTGCTGTTCCCCCACCTCATCTCCTGGCGTAATGTCCACTTTATTGCTGAGCATTAGTCATGTACAGACTCATTTCTAGTTGGTTTCATAACATGTTGTTCCACATAGCAGTTCTTCACCACATCCCAGAAATTCATAGAATCTTACAGCACATTTGGCCCATTGTGCCTGTGCAGGCTGTTTGAAAGAACTATCCAAATAGACCCACTGCTCTGCTCCTAATCCACAGCCTTAAGAATTTTCACTTTGCAAGTATATATAGAATTTGAAAGTTACAATTGAATCTGCTTCCATCATCCTTTTAGGCACTACATTCCAGATCATAATTTGCTGGTTAAAAACAAACTCTCCTTATCTCTCTGGTGTATTTGATTTATTTTTTACTCCCAGTACGACCTGGGTATAAATCGTTGAAGGTGGCAGGGCAGGTTGAGAAAGCAGTTAAAAAGACTTATCGGATCCTGGACTTCATAAATAGATGTATACAGTACAAAGTGCGGAAATTACGATGAACCTGTATAAAACACTGGTTCGGCCCCAACTGGAGCACTCTGTCCAATTCTGGGCACCGCACTTTAGGAAGGATGTGAAGGCCTTAGAGAGGGTGCAGAAAAGATTTACGAGAATGATTCCAGGAATGAGGGATTTCAGTTGCGTTCATAGATTGGAGAAGCTGGGGTTGTTCTCCTTGGAGCAGAGAAGATTGAGGAGATTTGATAGAGGTGTTAAAAATATGAGGGGTCTGGACAGAGTAGAGAGAAACTGTTCCCATTGGCAGAAGGGTCGAGAACTAGAGGACACAGATTTAAGGTGATTGGCAAAAGAACCAAAGGCGACGGAAGAGAGGTTAAGATCTGGAATACACTGCCTGAAAGGGTGGTGGAGGCAGATTCAATTTTATCCTTCAAAGGGGAGTTGGATAGGTATCTGAAGGAAAAAAAATTGCAGGGCTACAGGGAAAGGGTGGGGGAGTGAGACTGGCCGAGTGTCAGCACGGGCCCGACGGGCCGAATGGCCTATTTCCGTGCTGTAACCATTCTATGATTCTATGAAATTCATTCAATATCCTACTTAAAGTCCTCCATTATTAAAGCGTTCTTGGCTATTCTTCTTACTTCCCTGTGAAGTAGCTCATCAAGGTTAGTTGTCTGGTCCGGCAGTCTGCAGTAAAATTCCCCACCGTTTAGCTCTACCCAGAGAGATTCAGTCTCTCCCTCGTCCTCTCTGATGTCCTTATTTTCCTGTCCCTTTATTCTATCCTGTACATAAAATGCATTGCAAAACATTTGAAGAGTTAATAACGCACTGAAGCATTCTTCATTCTTTGATGCCAGTTTATCTTCAGATCTATGCTCAGAAATCTGCAAGTTAATGCCCATGTGTGAATCCCAATGCGCCAGATGGGTATAACGCTGGGGGAACAGATAAAGTATGTCGAAGCTGGTTGCTTGGGACCTCGGAGATAGCTCAGCCCAGACAATGCACAGAATGTGCATTTCTTCAGCTTCGCTTACATACAAGCAATGGTATGTGTTTGTTTATTATTGGAACCATCCTGCAAATATTGTGCTCTGCTAGTTAGCACTGATGAACATCATTTAAACTGCTCTTCAACAGTTGTTTTTCTAAGAATTTGTCTGATGACCTAATAGGTAGAGCGTGTATCTGTTGTAGCACTGAAACAGACAGACTGAAAGATCCTGATCTGGGCTATATTAGCTAAACACAGCCAGTGCAGCAGTTGGGATGCTGCAATCATCGTTAGAGCCCCTGTGTTGTCAGAAGTGGAAAGGAATCAGCCAGGGTTCACATTCTTGATCACTATTCAGTGAGCCTTGCTGGAAACAGTTCGCATGAATGTAAATGAGCAGAGTGTCAGACTTGGCTGTATTGCCTTCCATGGATAAATAGTTTGGTAACACTTACGATCCAGGGACAGAAATGAAGCAAGGCCATTGAGCAACTATTAGATGGACCTACACATCAGCAACAGTCAGTGCCTTCAGGAGAGGAGGAGGTGGAAATAAATTACAGCTATTTTTATAATGGAAAAACATTGGAGGGAAAGGCATGAAAAGTGTCTTTAAAATGTTGAGATACATCAATATGTAGATAGAGGTCAGCTATTTAGCTTAGCTTGTGAGCAAAGGAAAATAAAACAGGAAGATTTGCATTTATATAGCACCTCAGGACGTCCCAAAACACTTCACAGCCAATAAAGTACTTTTGAAGTGGCATCACTGTTGTAACACAGCAGCCAATTTGCGAACAGTAAGGTCCAACAGCAATATGGTAATGGCTAGATAATCTATTTTAGTGATGTTGGATGAGGGATAAATATTGACCAAGCCACCGAGCAGAACTAGTGCCATGGGATATTTTACATCTGCCTATGGAAAAGACTCAAAGGACTAAAATAAATGTGCCTCAACTGTAATTGGAAATTAGCCGAAACTTTGTACCCCCTCTGAAACGTAGTGCATATGTGGAGTAAAAGCAATCAAGACCGAGCCACTTAAGGTGTATTCATACTACAACTGTAGTGTTACTGCGAAGCAGTTTCATTTAACAGACACTGTCATATTGGGCCGAGAGTCCAGGCCCAATATGACACTGCAGAAAAGTAGAGTCCGACTCCTTGGAGGAGGGTGTCTCAATTTGCTTTGCTTCAGTTTGGGTTTTTACATCCGATTATTACACACCCGAAGGTTAGTGTTGTTAGGAAACCAAAACCACCTTGCACGAACACTAAATTTGAAAATCTGAGCGCGGAAAGGAGAAAAACTTTCATTTACATAATACCTTATTACAGTCCCAGGACATCCCAAAGCATTTCACAGCCAAAGAGGCAATCTTGAATTGTAATCACTTTACTAAGTAGGCAAATATGGAAGCCAATTTGCATGCAGCAAGTTCCCACAAATAGCAAATGAGACTGTAATAAGGAGAGAAATATTCCATCAGACACACCAGATCTTGCAATGTTGGGTCAGTGAAGAGTAGCAGGCCAGGGCTGGCTAGTGCAGATATAAGAATTAATGTATATTCGACTTTTAGAAACATAGAAATTAAGTGCAGGAGTAGGCCATTCGGCCCTTCGAGCCTGCACCACCATTCAATAAGATCATGGCTGATCATTCCCTCAGTACCCCTTTCCTGCTTTCTCCCCATACCCCTTGATCCCTTTAGCCATAAGGGCCATATCTAACTCCCTCTTGATGCCAGTTCATTGGATATATTCAACAACTCTCTGCGGCAGGGAATTCCACAGGTTAACAACTCTGAGTTAAGAAGTTACTACTCATCTCGGTCCTAAATGGTCTACCCCTTATCCTAAGACTGTGTCCCCTAGTTCTGGACTTCCCCATCATCGGGAACATTCTTCCCACATCTAACCTGTCCAGTCCTGTCAGAATCTTATAAGTTTTAATGAGATCCCTTCTCATCCTTCTAAACTCCAGTGTATAAAGGCCCAGTTGATCCAGTCTCTCCTCATATGCCAGTCCCGCCATCCCGGGAATAGGTCTGGTGAACCTTCGCTGCACTCCCTCAATAGCAAGAATGTCCTTCCTCAGATTAGGAGACTAAAACTGAATACAATATTCCAGGTGAGGCCTCACCAAGGCCCTGTACAACTGCATTAAGACCTCCCTGCTCCTATACTCAAATCCCCCAGCTATGAAGGCCAACATACCATTTGCCTTCTTCACCGCCTGCTGTCCCTGCATGCCAACTTTCAATGACTGATGAATCATGACACCCAGGTCTCGTTGCACCTCCCCCTTTCCTAATCTGCCGCCATTCAGATAATATTCTGCCTTCATGTTTTTGCCCCCAAAGTGGATAACCTCACATTATCCACATTATACTGCATCTGCCATGCATTTGCCCACTCACCTAACCTGTCCAAGTCACCCTGCAGCCTTTTAGCGTCTTCCTCACAGCTCACATCACCACCCAGTTTAGTGTCATCTGCAAACTTGGAGATATTACACTCAATTCCTTCATCTAAATCATTAATGTATATTGTAAAGAGCTGGGGTCCCAGCACTGAGCCCTGCGGCACTCCACTAGTCACTGCCTGCCATTCTGAAAAGGACCCATTTATCCCGACTCTCTGCTTCCTGTCTGCCAACCAGTTCTCTATCCACGTCAGTACATTACCCCCAATACCATGTGCTTTGATTTTGCACACCAATCTCTTGTGTGGGACCTTGTCAAAAGCCTTTTGAAAGTCCAAATACACCACATCCACTGGTTCTCCCTTGTCCACTCTACTAGTTACATCCTCAAAAAATTCCAGAAGATTTGTCAAGCATGATTTCCCCTTCATAAATCCATGCTGACTTGGACCGATCCTGTCACTGCTTTCCAAATGCGCTGCTATTTCATCTTTAATAATTGATTCCAACATTTTCCCCACTACTGATGTCAGGCTAACCGGTCTATAATTACCCGCTTTCTCTCTCCCTCTTTTTTTAAACAGAGGTGTTACAATAGCTACCCCCCAGTCCATCGGAACTGATCCAGAGTTGATCGACTGTTGGAAAATAATCACCAATGCATCCACTATTTCTATGGCCACTTCCTTAAGTACTCTGGGATGCAGACTATCAGGCCCAGTGGATTTATCGGCCTTCAATCCCATCAATTTCCCTGACACAATTTCCCGCTTTATAAGGATATCCTTCAGTTCCTCCTCACTAGACCCTCAGATCCCTAGTATTTTTGGAAGGTTATTTGTGTCTTCCTTCGTGAAAACAGAACCAAAGTATTTGTTTAACTGGTACTTCATTTCTTTGTTCCCCATTATAAATTCACCTGAATCTGACTGCAAGGGACCTACGTTTGTTTTCACTAATCTTTTTCTCTTCACATATCTATAGAAGCTTTTGCAGTCAGATTTTATGTTCCCAGCAAGCTTCCTCTCATACTCTAGTTTCCCCCTCCTAATTAAACCCTTTGTCCTCCTCTGCTGTATTACAAAATTCTCCCAGTCCTCAGCTTTATTATCTTTGGGGATCAGGGAATATTTCTGCAGAAGTCTCCCCCAGGATGCTAAATATGTTGAGCCACTAGTACATGATTTGTGAAAGCAGCTAAAAACAGATTATCTGGTCATTTATCTCATTGCTGTTTGTTGGACCTGTGGAAATGTATTTTTTAAAGCTGCATTACACTGTTTTTTGTACCCTTTTTGACATAAAACAAAATGGAGTCCTGGTCCTTCCAGAAACTTCCGCAACAGTCTGTTTGCATAAACATGCTAACCTGGATTGAAACTGCTGATAGCTGATTAATAGCCACCAGACAACATTAAACTGTCCTGCTGAGACAAGTACCACCCATTGTGCTCCCCTGCATTATCCATGCAGCACCAATTCACCCCCCCCCCCCTCCAAGAGATGATCAAATTACCAGCCATTATCTCTTGTACAGAACTCATCCATAATATGCAAGAAGCCAAGTACCCAATTAACCACTATGGTAATCATGGGCCCAAATAACTGACCAGGAAACTGGACAATCCTGACACAATGCAAGGCCGGTAATAGCACATTATCACACCCTAATTGAGTAACGGCTGACTGGCCCACCAATAACTCTGACAATGGAGACATTTGGAAACAATGTCAAGACAAGAATGTGGTAATCATTAACTCTTTATCTGTATTGGCTGACTGCAAAGACAGAACCAATACACAGGATGGGACCATAACTTGTTTTTTACTGTATAAATACCTCGTGAAACTGTACCATATTGGAGGTCTTCACTTAGCCTTTGACTGAGTGAGACTCTTCCCTTGCTGCAAGTAAAAATTAAAAGAACATCTGCCAGAACTGAAGGTGTCAGAGTCGTATATTGTGAGTCGAGATTTCGACAGTTACTTCTTGGAGGTTCCACCGAGATCGCTTACTCTCTACCCTGTGAGTAAACAGATGCCGGCATAGTGCCTCTTCTGTGAAGGGCTTCACTGGCCAGAATAAGGTGAGCCTTTTGCTCACAAGAGATTCCTTTATTGTAGAATCGCATATGTAATCTGTTGTCCACAGGGGAGGTACTTCGATCTACGAGACTCGACATTTAAGAGCTAAAGTTATTTTTTTGTAATCATTTCCTTCTCAGCTTGTAGGCAGAAAGGATCTGATCCTGGAAATATCTTGAAACAACCCGGGGAGATTTTCATTAGGAAAAGGTAAAAAGAGCGCTATCGATCGACGGTCCTTATGTGATAAGATCAGGGTCCTTGTGCGATAGGACCATAAAGAGAATTATCCTTGTTCAAAAGGATAATACAAGTCCCTAAAAGAAAGTTCTTTGTGTGATATGACTGCCTTGGAAGGGATAGGGTCCTTGTCCGATAGGATCCCGGTCCTTGTGTGATAGGACCATAAGTTTTATTAAGATAAGCTAAGGACTTGGTCTGTAGTGTCGTACAACGCAGACTGAGGATTGACTATTTGTTTAGATAGAGTTTAAGGCTATGATTTGTATACCTGCGTGAATGTTGTTTGTCCTAGTTGTCTTTGTTATACTGTTGTGTTCAATACTTTTGTACGACATTGCAATTAGAGAAACGGGAAGAATCACTAGGGAGAATTGTGATTCGGGAAAAAAAAAACAAGGATTGATTGAGAAAAGAAACAGTAAATGATTGATCAAAATGTTCGTGTCAACATATCTCACACACCCAGACTGAGCCCGAATTAAGAGCCTTTTCAGGCCACGTGACGGCCAGGAGAAGTGGGCGTAGAGAACTCGGTTGACCAAAAGGATTGTGAGATCAGAAACTGTGAAAAATCTTAATCATCCAGAATGGGTGCCGGAGCAAGTAAAACACCACCAAAGGGCACACCAGCCTATTTTATGCTCCAGAATTGTGGTCAGTCTTCGATTAACCACTTAAAAAAATGGGTAAAGTGGACTAAGGGTGAAAACAGGCCATTTCCACCCGATAGTTCATTTAATTTAGAGAGAATAACATGTCTAGAGGAGTGTCTTATAGACAGAGACCCAGGTAGAACGAGGTAAAAATAAAAGAAAGTAATAAAAAAGGCCTGGGATGCGATTCTTCGAGCCCACATAAAATTAACAGAGGAAGTAAATCAATATGTAAGAAAAGGGAAAAAAAAGACCCTGATAGTGACTATCTTAAGTGACGTATGGATCCGAAAATAGAGCTGGCCAAACAACAAGCTTTGTTGAATGAAGAGACTTTTGTGAATGTCTGTCTTTGAATGAGAGTGCTTATGTGATTTTTGACTGCGGAATTTTTCATATGTCTGAAAGCCTGTTTGGGAAAGTGGTGGAGCTGTCTGTTGTTTTAGCTCCACCCACTTTTTCAAACAGAGTGAAGGTTTTTTAAATCCTTTGTAGTGTTGTCCTGTATGTGGGAAGTTTTAAGAAAGTGTGAACCTCGAATTGAATTACATTGTAAGTTAGAAACGCAGGTGTGGGTTTATTCGGATGATAAGTTACGGAGCTAGGAAATGTGCAAAGGATAGGTTTGTTGAACAAAAGATTAAAAAAATGCGCGGTCCTGTTGGTTTTTAAAAAAAATAATAAATTTTGGGTTGAAAGACAATAAATTTAGTTTAGGAATGAGATAAAGAACTGAGAAGGGAAGTTGTAATGCCTTTAAAAAAAAAAGCCTGTGTGGGTCTCTCGAGGCTGGGGAAGGACACCATCATTTTCCTTTGTGTAAAACCTTGACACAAAAGCTTCTAAGCTCAGTAAAAAGAGTTTTAAATAAAAGATTGTCAGTACAATATCTGAATTGGGATTTTGAGATATTTCAGGTGATTCTCCTTGATAAACATTTTGGTTGTATTAGAAAATCTTGGGTTTGGAAGCCTTTTTAATAAAATTACACAACTGCTGTGTCAGAAGCTGAAGCTTAAAAAGATGTAATTTATGAGACACTGTATCATAAAATTGAAGTTACAGAGCAGAAGATTGGAGTTTTTGATGTTCAGCTTCTAAAACAGAAGTTGGGCACACAATTATAAAACAAGTACTTTGCATTCTGTGATGTGTGAATCACTATAAGCATAAATGAGAAGTCCGTGTAACACACCGATTTTTCCGGTTCAGAAGCCCAATAGTGACAAACGGAGGTTTGTCCAAAACCTACGAGCTGTGAATGAATCTGTATTCCCAACTTATTCGGTGGTGCCCAATCCTGTGACTATACTTACCAGTATTCTGGCAAACTCAACGTATTATACGGTGATTGATCTGTGTTCAGCACTTTTCTCAATACCCATTCACCCAGAGTCCCAATTCCTGTTTGCCTTCACGTATAAAGGACACCGATATACGTGGACAAGACTCCCGCAGGGATTTACCGAAAGCCCAACTATATTCTCACAATGCTTAAAGAAGGATCTGGAAGATGTAATTTTACCAGCGGGTTCTACACTTGTGCAGTATGTTGATGACTTACTACTCGCCTCACCCTCCAAATTAGCCTGAGAAACAGATTCTCTTGTGTTATTAAAAGCTTTGGCTTCGAAAGGACACAAAGTGTCAAAGGCGAAGTTACAATTTGTTTCAGAACGGGTTCGGTATCTAGGACACGAATTGGTCAGAGATACGAGACAATTGACACAAGGCAGAGTAAAAGCAATCTGCTCTGCTCCACTACCAATAACCAAGAGAGAAATGAAACATTTCCTCGGCATATGAGGATATTGCAGGCAATGGATGATGAGTTATTCCGAGATCGTTAGACCATTGTTAGACATGTCCATGCTCTCACTACCAGAAAAGTTGATTTGCAATGAAGTATCCCGGAATGCTTTCCAGAATCTTAAGCAGTCCCTCACTTCAGCACCAGCCTTGGGATTACCAGATCACAATAAGACATTCAACTTATTTGTTCATCACAAGTCGGGTTTTGCACAATCTGTTTTGACTCAATTACATGGGGACAGGCATCGACCGATAGCGTATTTCAGTGGCACGCGGACTACCAGGATGTCTTCCTTCGTTGGCAGCAGCTTATTACGCTGTACAACAGGCTCAGGCAATAACTCTAAATCATCAAACCATTTTATATATCCCACACTGTCGAGATTTTACTTACTAAATGTGCCACTCAACACCTAACTTCTGCAAGAACCACTAAATATGAAGTTGAACTGTTACCAAATCCGAACCTTATCATAAAAAGATGTACTACCTTAAATCCAGCCACTCTACTCCCCACAGAAGAAGACGGCAAACCCCATTCATGTGAAATGGTAACCGAACTAGTGACTAAACCACGTATCAATTTAACAGATGTACCAATGTGTAACCCTGATCTAGTGTACTGTGTTGACGGATCAGCCTTACAAAATGATAGGGGCCAACCTAAAGCGGCTTATGCAATTGTAACCCAGTTTAATGTTGTTGAAATCGCCTCTCTTCCAGACTCCTTTTCAGCCCAACAAGCCGAATTGTTTGTGTTAACTCGAGCCTGTATTCTGGCTGAAGGTCAAACAGTTAATATCTACATGGATTCCAGGTATGCTTCTGGGGTAACAAATGACTATGGACAAATTTGGAAAATTCGCGGGTACCTGACTTCTTCAGGAACTCTATCAAGAATGCAGAACAAGTAGAAAATCTTCTGCGAGCCATTCAACGCCCCTCAAAACTTGCCAAGCACAAACAGGCAAGTTGCATGAGGTAGCACTTGGAAACGCCAGAGCTGATAATGGAGCTAAGTAAGCAGCTCTGTCAAAAGGGGGGATGCAGGTGTCATTGTTTCCACTAAGGAAAAATAATTGCTCAGATCCGCCACCCACTATTAATGATATACGCTGGCCTTCCAAACTCAGGCCAGCACAGAGGAGATATTGACCTGGACAAAGGATCAATGTTATAAAAATTCAGAAGGAATATGGGTTCACCACGACGGCCGCGTGGTGGCGCCCAAATCCTTACTTCCATGGATTGCCCGATGTGTTCATACATTCACACATGCTGGCAAAGGGGGGGATGGCAGATTATATTTTGGCAACTTGGTATGCACCGGGTATTTCGGCAATTGCAAAACAAATCTGTGAAAATTGTGCTACCTGTCAGACAATGAATCCGGGTAAGACGGATAAAGTAGAATCTGCCTCACACCCAAATCCAATGGGGCCTTTTGTACAAATGGATTTTATTGAATTACCTATGTGTTTGGGATTCAAGTACATATTAGTTATTGTAGATGTGTTCTCTAGCTGGATTGAAGCCTTTCCATGTAAAAAGGCCGATGCCACTAGTGTTGCTAAATTTTTGTTAAAAGAAATCGTACCGCGCTTCGGAATCCCTGCTAAGCTTTCTAGTGATAACAGGTCACATTTCACGGGAACTGTTATAAGGGAAATGTGTAAAGCTTTACAGATTAACCAACGTTTTCATTGCAGTTATCATCCACAATCAGCTGGACTTGTTGAAAGATATAATGGAATGCTTAAAAATAAGCTGGCAAAATTATGTAATGACACTGGACTAAAATGGGTAGAACTGCTGCCCTTAGCCTTGATGGTAATGCGATCTGCAACCAACAGAACAACAGGCCTGTCACTGCATGAGATAGTTATGGGACGTCCCCACCGACTACCTTTTACAGCACCGTTTACTGCAAAACAAATGGACATCCATAAAATGGAAGAAAATATGTTGAATTATTGTATTGCACTAACCAAACGTATTTTCAGCGTTCATTCGCAGATAAAAGTAGCTCAAGTCGAACCAGCAGAAGGGAAGTGTTATAATCTGGAGCCCGGAGAATTCGTTTACAGCAAAATCTTTAAAAGGAAAAGCAGTCTACAACCAAGATTTGAAGGACCATACCAGGTCTTGCTGGCGACCAATACTGCAATCAAGGTAAAGGAAAGACCGACATGGATCCATGCGCCCCATTGCAAAAGGGCACCAGACCAGGAGGAAGGGAAGAAGGAACCAGAGGAACAGAAAAAGGAAGACCGAATAAGGAACTGTACGGACTATGGGGACTGATAGTACTATGCTTAACAGGGTTGTGCTTTGCGTTATTGATAGTACCTGGGGTACAGAAACGCGAACAAAGGGAACTGCAGGTAAATGTGTTTATGGCACTGAGTCATAAGTATGCTCAAGAAAGAAACTTGTCTAGTTGTTGGATATGTTCCCATATACCTGTCCACTCCAAAGGGGGTATTCCTCTAAGATCCGTCCCCTTTAATGAATCAGAAATGGTAGAATAGTTGATAGTGCAAAATAAGACAAACCTGACCAAGGTGTCAGAACCGAAGGATCTAACAGAATGGAGGTCAGCAGGGTATAAACTTACAACCTTCTAGGGATGGTACCAGCCAAATTAGAATAATAATCGTCAGCCACCCTTCCTAAGTATTACTCCTGGAACAGGAAATCCTGAAGATATAATATGCCTCGTGAATAATGTGACTAAAGGACCAGAAATGGGATGCAGCAAGTGTGAAGGGTGGGACGGGGGGACCACTCGAGTATGGATGGTACGAAGGGACCAAAAGCTGACATCTTATAATTGCACATACTTTATTTGTGGCCACAAAGCCTACCCATGGTTACCAGGCAATTGGACAGGGTCCTGTTACTTAGGATATGTGGTACCCTTTTATTAGGACAACAAAGACTCTAAGGGATGCCTATGGAAGCCATAGACTTAAACGGGATTTGACATGGCTAAATGGAATATTCAAGGTAATGATACCACCCTATGGAATAGCATCAACTGAATGGCAATCACGGGAACTGGCTAATTTAGTAGAATCAGTAGCCAACGCAACTTCCCAAGCCTTCGAAGGGGTGAATGACGAAATGGTAGCCATTCGAACAGTGGCTCTCCAAAATCGTATGGCCTTAGATTATTTCCTAGCCAAGGAGGGACATGCGCATTAATTGGTGAAGAATGCTGTACGTATATCCCGGATAAGTCAGAAGAGATCAGCAGTCTAGCTGAATATATTAGAAAAAAGATAATAGAGTACAAACAAACTATCGGCCAGGACGGTACCACCTTGTGGGATTGGGCATCGGGATGGTTGGGATCCCTAGGGAGATCTTTTGTACAGGTTTGATCATATTCTTGCTGATAGTCTTCGCCCTATATCTTTTGTTTGTCCTGGTTAAGTGTTGCTGTGCCAGGTTGGGAAAAACAGTGTTACCAACCGAGACCACTGCTAGGATTATGGTAGCAACAACTACTGAAGGTTCGTGTATGGAAATGGAAATAGAAAGACTATGCAAGATTAGAATGGATTAAGTTGTCCTTGTGAAGGACAAAAGGGGGAAATGTGAAAATGTATTTTTTAAAGCTGGTTTACAATGTTTTTTGTACCCTTTCTGACATAAAACAAAATGGAGTCCTGGTTCTTCCAGAAACTTCCGCAACAGACAGTCTGTTTGCATAAACATACTAACCTGGATTGAAACTGTTGATAGCTGATTAATAGCCACCAGACAACATTGTCCTGCTGAGACAAGTACCACCCATTGTGCTCTCCTGTATTATCCATGCAGCACCAATTCACCCCACTAAGAGATAATCAAATTACCAGCCATTATCTCTTGTACAGAACTCATCCATAATATGCAAGAAGCCAAGTACCCAATCAACCACTGTGGAAATCATGGGCCCAAATAACTGACCAGGAAACTGGACAATCCTGACACATTGCAAGGTCAGTAATAGCACATTATCACACCCTAATCGAGTAATAGCTGACTGGCCCACCAATAACTCTGACAAAGGAGACATTTGGAAACAATGTTAAGACAAGAATGTGGTAATCATTAACTCTTTATCTGTATTCGCTGACTGCAAAGGCAGAATCAATACACAGGATGGGACCATAACTTGTTTTTTACTGTATAAATACCTCGTGAAACTGTACCACATTGGAGGTCTTCACTTAGCCTTTGACTGAGTGAGACTCTTCCCTTGTGCAAGTAAAAATTAAAAGAACATCTGCCGCAGACTACCTGATGTGACTCCTCACCTCTATCGGGAAGCTGTACATTGGTCTGCATGTCTCAACTATCGAACAGCAGGCAACTGTAACCAATATCATCAACTAAAAGGTCTGGCACCTCCCCCAGTAGCGCAACAAGTTTACGCAGTGTCTAGCTGAGCCATAAAGGTTCTAGGTTTGAGTTAGCACCTCAAGGTTGAATAGTGCCCTAAAACCTACTGCTTAGGCCACAAATTTTGACATTTATGTGAGGTACCACAGATTGCTTGCCATCTATAGAACTGTGCTCTAACAATGCTTTCAGGACATGTGGAAAGGTAAGAAAATTGGCGCAAAACATTAGAAGCACAAGATGCACACACAAGATTGTTTACAATCAACCCCAATTGCCATCAATAGCTTTACACCCTCCCAAAAATTCACAGCAATCACTAAGTGTCCTCTTGGACCTAGCTCACCCGGAAATTAGGACCTACTGCCAGCATTGAAATGCCAGATTTAATCTCCCTCTAGTCAAAACTTTCCAGAAATGGCCAAACAACTCACAGGCACCTTACCAAGGGTTGATATCGTGGTGATCTGTCCCCATCAGCAAGCAATCACTCAAGCATTAAAAAAGCACAAAGGAAAAAACATAGAAGAATTTGTTCATTATAAACTAACAGAGCCATCAGACAAGTCCTGAATATTGGAAATACTTCACAAGGAAATATGTCCAAACTCCTGGATTTGTTCACTGAACTGTAAATCACACTGTCCTTTCTCCCACAGAAAGGGAGTGCATGAGTTGGTCTCCTGTCTGTCCAGCCAAGAACAAAGTTACTACTCATAAATTAGTTTAAAACTGTCATCAATAATTTCCGGTGGGTTACCGAGAGATGAGCTTTTCTTCCCCTTCAAAATTAGATTTAGTTCTATACAGATAGGAAAATTTAATTACATTAGTGAAATAACTCAAGATAGAATACAGAGATCTTTGCTAAATTTTAAGGGCAAGTTCCCAAGGTGACTTATGCCTAACCCAGTGTTGACCAATAGAAATTGCTGACTAGCCACAGTCATAATTTCAGCGACACTGTTTTAGCCAAATGCACTAATCTTAGTAAGAGACACCTTACACACACTCACAGAAAACAGGTAAAAATACTTCACGTGTGTGTATATATACTTATCAACCACCACAGTAACCAAGGAAGTAAAGTACTCACAACAATTAACAACAATTGCGCACTTGCTTTTCATCTTACCATTTTGTCAACATAGGCATAAAAAGCTAAAACACACGTGTGCACTGTGCAAATGTGATTATTGAGTATTGAGTATTACACATATTTTATTTACCAATCAGAAATACCATTAGCTACATCTGGATATCCAATTAGCCACATGTGGGTAGCAGCTAACGTATTGGACAGCACAGATCTAGCCTGATAAAAACAAAGATGACATTTTTATGATATTAATATTTATGACATGCTTTCATTGTAAAAGGAAACGGGCACAGATGATCTTAAATTAGCATTTCATTGCTGGAATCTATTGTTGCGAGGTAGAAAGGGAGGTTGTGATCAGAAACTTTACAACAGATGGTGTCAGCCAATTTACCTTAGTGCTTTTAGTACAGCATTTACACTTGCCACATACCCCAGTGTCCAAGCAGCATGTTAAATTAATGAACCGAGATAAAACCATTGATAAAATAAGTTAATTTACAGAAGGCTTAAGCCTCATACCATTGCTTTTATTCAAATGAAGAAAGCTTAGGAATCCAGATGAAGTTTCAGCATGCATCGTTAGCTAGCAATCAGGAGAAACAACCTTTTTGATTTTTCTCTTTCGTAACCCAGGAGCACTGGGCCCAAATTTGGCCAGGAGTTGCTCTGTTTTTTTTGGAGCAACTTGATTTTTCTGGAGTATCTTAAAAATCCCCATTCTGCACATTTAATTTGCACCAGTGTAAGTGAGTTAGTTAGGATTTTTTTTAGTTTCGTTTTTTTCTCCAAAAGGGGCCGTTACCAGCCACCTATGCCTGTTTTGGCCATTTAAGCCAGTTTGGACAGCTAATAGTTGCTCCAAACTAACTTAGGCCAGCGTATGTGACCACTTGTGGCCCGCACAGAAAACCCTTGTGGAGAGTTAAGAAATCAGCACAGGTAAGTGCATTCTAAAGCACCAAGCACTAAACAAAGCACAAAAATAAGCATTCAATAATAAAAAATACAAGGAAGCTGAGAGGCACCTGTACCTAGCACCAAGACTTGCAAAGCACAAAACAAAGCACAAAAAGTAATAAGCAATTAAATGACAAATAAAAAAATAGAAGGAACCCTGCATCTAAAGCACCAAGACCAAAGTAATAAGCAAATCAATCAATAACACATAAAAAATAGAAGTCCTACCAAAACATGGCCCGGGAAGGCAGCGGGCCACCGATGAGGGAGCCCATTCGGCCAGGGATAGGGGTGGCACTCTTCGGCCCCTCCCACACAGCCTGCAGCACACTCTCAGATTCTGGGGGCGAGGAGTTACAGCGCATGCGCGCATACTCGGGACCTGGCTCCGCCCCCGAATCCAGTTGCCACGCTACACCACCATCGAAGAGAGGCTGGGGAGCGGCCAAACTCGGCCCGAAGATTTTTGGCGCCCTTGGAGTTCTAAAGAAGCAGCGCACCTCTGGTGAGTGCGGCAGAAATCTACACTGGCCAAATTTGGGCCCACTGAAACTAAATATAGCACCGCACTGCTGCCCAGTTGAGACTATCCCTCACATTGAGCGCAGACCAGAGACCAAGACTACAACTTTCCAGGTTGGTCAGTGCACGGCTCAGTACCACATCACTTTAATTACGGGAGAGAAGCCTTCTGCTTTTAAGCAAACGCAGTCACAACAAAGTGATCTTTGCAGGCATTACTTATCCTAATTGAGCCGATTTATTTTAACAGCCGATACTAACTGATTACAAAGCCAATGCAATGTCCTCTGCAAATCAACTCTCAAGAGCCCGATTTAACTGGAAAGGGCACAAAGGAAGTCCAAGTCAACATCTGCCCAAGAACTAATACTCCAGCTAAATTTAATTCAAAGGCCCCGGCACTTCCAGTAAAATGTGACCCTCTTTCCTGGAAAGCTACAAATTCTCTCTGATTTAATGGTATTCAAAATTTCTGTCATTTTAACTGAACTTTAGCACCAATGTGTTCTGGTGCAAGTAACTAATTCTGTGACACAGAATGACGCAGGACAGTTGAAGTTCAGCTCTCTTTTCAGCTACTGTTCAAAGCTCTTTATATACTTCGGGCCTCCAATCCACCGGTGACATTCGGGACTTCATCCCTCTGGCGACGTCTTGGCCTTCCTCTGGCCGCTGGTCCCACTCAACTGCGGAGCCCCTGGTGAGCACGTGGTGTGCACAATGGCTGCGGCCACTTTGACCTCTCCTTCTTCCACGAAGTGGACTTCTGGCTATCCCAATGCTTGGGAGAGGGAAGCATCACCTTAAATCACTCAACCCCACCTTCCACGCCTCGGATCCTCTCACCATCTCACCGAAGGGCATTGCTCAGCGCCAAGCTTACGGCTCGCATCCGACCGCATGCAACAAGGCCCATACAGTAGAGCCTGGTCTCCAGTGGTCTTGGACCCTCTTGCCACTGGACCAAGACCTTACTCTGCTAAGCCCGTGTGGTAGTCGGTGTGCAACGGCCACCCCACGTTAAAAGAACTCACGCACAGGCATCTTCCATCCTTCAAAATGAAGTTCAGGACCTGGAACGTCAGGACGCTCATGGACAACCCCAACAGCGACAAACCGGAACGCCGCACTGCTGTTGTTGCCTGGGAACTCAGGCGCTTTGATGTCGACATCGCCGTACTAAGTGAGACCTGGCGGGCAGGGGAAGGCCAGCTCAAAGAACAAGGTGGTGGTTACACCTTCTTCTGGAAAGGGAAACCAGAAGAACGCCGTGGAATTGTCTTCACCATTAAGAACAAGTTGGTCGGTCACCTGTGAGATAAGCAGACGTCTCATGACCCTCTGGTTCACCCTAGCCCGGAACCGGTGCGCCACAGTTATCAGCGCGTACGGCCCAACACTCGACGCAGAGGTCAAAGAGGAATTCTACTCCAGCCTCAAACAATCTCTGTCCCAAGTCCCTACAGACGACAAACTGATCCTCCTCGGTGACATCAACGCCAGAGTCGGTAAGGGCACAAACCTCTGGGGAGGCGTGATCGGTAGAGAGGGGGTAGGGAAAATCAACTCTAGCGGTACCCTGCTCCTGACAAAATGCCTAGAACATGACCTTGTCATCACCAATACCTTGTTCCGCCAGAGGGACAAGTACAAGGCCTCATGGCAACACCCTCGCTCCAAGCACTGGCACCTGCTCGACTATGTCATCATCCTAGCGAGCGACCACAAGGACATGTGCATCACTTGCGCCATGACAGGAGCCGACGAATGCTGGACGGACCACAGCCTAATCCGTTCCATGATGAACATTAATATAGCCCCAAAGCGGCGACGGCAACAGAAGCAATGCCGCAGAAAAATCAATGTCGGAGCACTCAAAGAACCAGTTAAGAGAGCCCTATACAGCCAGCGCCTTACCACCAGCCTGGTGACCCTCGACGACCCCAAGACGCAGAATGCCCACAGCACCTGGTCTGCCCTCAAGGCCACCATAATCAGTGCCTGCAAAGAGATGCTCGGTCACTCAACAGGAAGTACCAAGACTGGTTTGACGAGAACGACCAGGAGATCCAGCAAGTTAATAAACCGCAAGTTCTGAACTTAAAGGAGCAACCCAATTCGGGAGCAGCAAAGCAGCTCTACAGACGGCTGAAGGCCGAGGTCCAACGAAAAACTCACATCCTAAAGAATAGATGGTGGGTGGAGAAAGCACAGGAGATCCAGCAGCTGGCCGACAGCCATGATGTGCGAGGATTCTTCACCGCAGTTAAGTCCACCTACAGCCCAAGCACCCAAGGCCCCACCCCACTGCTGGCCAAGAACGGGATACATTCATTAAGGACACCGAGGCAGTCATTGCTTGCTGGAAGTAGCATTTTGAAGATCTCCTTAATCGAGACTCGGCCTTTGACACGAGTGTCCTCAACTCCATCCCACAACATGCTACCCACCACCATCTCAGCAAAACCCCATCCCTGCACAAGGTAGAAAAGGCCATCTGTCAGCTCAAGAGCAACAAGGCATCAGAAGCAGATGGAATCCCCGCCAAGGCACTAAGTATGGCGGAAAGACACTATTGGCTCGAATGCCTAACCTCATCTCTCTCATCTGGAAGGAGGAGAGCATGCCGGGAGATCACAGAGATGCAGCAATCGTGACCATCTTTAAAAAGAGGACAAGTCGAACTGTGGCAACTACAGAGGAATCTCCGTTGTCGGCCACTGGGAAAGTCATTGCTAGAATCCTCCTCAACCGTCTTCTCCCTGTGGCTGAAGAGCTTCTCCCAGAGTCACAACACGAATTCTGTCCACTAAGGGGTACAACGGACATGATCTTCACCGCACAACAACTATAAGAGAAATGCAGGGCACCCTTGTACATGGTCTTCTTAGACCTCACAAAGGCCTTTGACACTGTCAACCGTGAGGGACTATGGAGCGTCCTCCTCTGTTTTGGCTGCCCCCAAAAATTGTCACCATCCTCCGCCTGCTCCATGGCAACATGCAAGCCATGATCCTGACCAACAGATCCATCATCATCATCATAGGCAGTCCCTTGAAATCTTGCTTCCACTCTAAAAGTGAGTTCTCAGGTGACTGAACAGTCCAATATAGGAATTACAGTCTCTGTCACAGGTGGGACAGACAGTCGTTGAAGGAAAGGGTGGGTGGCACTGGTTTGCCACACGCTCCTTCCGCTGCGTGCGCTCGGTTTCTGCATGCTCTCGGCGACAAGACTCGAGGTGCTCAGCGCACACCCAAATGCACTTCCTCCACTTAGGACGGTCCCAGGGACTCCCAGATGTCGATGGGGATGTTACATTTTATCAAGGAGGCTTTGAGGCTGTCCTTGAAATGTTTCCTCTGCCCACCTTGGGCTTGCTTGCTGTGTAGGAGTTCCGAGTAGAGCACTTGCTTTGGAAGTCTTGTGTCAGGCATGCAAACAATGTGGCAAGCCCAACGGAGCTTGTCCAGTGTGGTCAGTGCTTCGATGCTGGACTGATCGAGGATGCTAACGTTGGTGTGTCTGTGCACCCAGGGGATTTGCAGCATCTTGCGGAGACAGCGTTGCTGGTATTTCTCCAGTGATTTGAGGTGTCTACTGTATATGGTCCACGTCTGAGCCATCGTCATCATCATAGGCAGTCCCTCGGAATCGAGGAAGACTTCTTTCCACTCCTAAATTGAGTCCTTTGGTGGCTGAACAGTCTAATGCGAGAGCCACAGACCCTGTAATAGGTGGGACAGACATTCTTCGGGGAAAGGGGGGGCTGGGACTGATTTACCACACGCTCCTTCCGCTGCCTGCGCCTGACCTCTTCATGCTCGTGACGTTGAGATTCGAAGAGCTCAATGCCCTCCTGGATGCACTTTCTCCACCTAGGGCAGTCTTCGGCCAGGGACTCCCAGGTGTCAGTGGTGATGTTGCACTTTACCAGGGAGGCTTTGAGGGTGTCCTTGTAACGTTTCCGCTGACCACCTTTGGCTCGTCTGCCGTGAAGGAGCTTCACATAGAGCAATTGCTTAGGGAGTCTCGTGTCTGGCATGCGAACTATGTGGCCTGCCCAGCGAAGCTGATCGAGTGTGGTCAGTGCTCCATTGCTTGGGATGTTAGCTTCGGCGTTCCGATCCATCATCAATATAAACATAGCCCCAAAGCAGAGGGGACAGCAGAAGCAGTGCCGCAAAAAAGTTAATGCCGGGGCACTTAAAGACCCAGCTAAGAGAGCCCTATACAGCTAGCGCCTCCTCACAGCTAATCTGGCGTGCCTTGATGACCCCGAGATGCTGAATGCACACAGCACTTGGGCTGCTCTCCAGGCCTCCATAAACATTGCCTGTGAAGAGACACTTGGTCACTCAAGCAGAAAACACCAGGACTGGTATGATGAAAATGATCAGGAGATCCAAGAACTAATCGTTCGTAAGCGCAGAGCATTTCTGAGCCTCAAGCAACAACCCACTCGGGAGCTGCAAAACACCGTTACAGACGGCTCAAGGCTGAGGTTCAACAAAAATCCCGGGACCTAAAGAACAGGTGGTGGATGGAGAAAGCACAGGAGACACAACAACTGGTCGGCAGCCACGATATGCGAGGATTCTTCATTGCAGTCACGGCCACCTATGGTCCAAACTCCCAAGGCCCCACCCCACTCCTGGCCAAGAACAGGGAAACACTCATCAAGGACACCGAGGCTGTCAGGACCCACTGGAAGGAGCACTTTGAAAATCTCCTCAATCGAGACTCTGCCTTTGACTCGAGTGTTCTCAACTCCATCCCGCAGCATGCAGCCCGTCACCACCTCTGAGCCATACAGGAGGGCGGGAATCATTATAGACCATAAGCTTGGTGCCAGAGTTGAGGGCCTGATCTTCGAATACTCTCTTCCTCAGGCGGCCGAAGGCTGCGCTGGCGCACTGGAGGCGGTGTTGGACCTCGTCATCGATGTCTGCCCGAGATACGGAAAGTGGTCCGTGTTGTCCAGGGCCGCGCCGTGGATCTTGATGACTGGGGGGGCAGTGCTGTGTGGCGGGGTCAGGTTGGTGGAGGGCCTTTGTCTTATGGATGTTTAGTGTAAGGCCTATGCTTTCGTATGCCTCAGTGAAGATGTTGACTATGACTTGGAGTTCAGTCTCTGAATGTGCGCAGACCCTCAAAGCCTCCTTGATAAAGTGCAACATCCCCACCGGTACCTGAGAATCCCTGGCCCAAGACCGTCCTAAGTGGAGGAACAGCATCCGGGAGGGCGCTGAGCACCTCGAGTCTCGTCGCCGAGAGCATGCAGAAACCAAACGCAGACAGCGGAAGGAGCATGCGGCAAACCAGTCTTCCCACCCACTCTTTCCTTCAACCACTGTCTGTCCCACCTGTGACAGAGACTGCAATTCCCGTATCTCCACAGGTCGGGGATACAAAAAGAGCTGGAGCGCCGGGCCTGGGACATCGTAGACCACCCCATCCTGAGGGAAAAAATCTCCGCAGCTACAAAACGAGCTGGAGCGTGCCACTTCCGTTCCAGCTCAAGCTGACACAAATGTACGATGGCTTCGAGGTGGGCGACTGGGTGATGTCATCAGGACCCAGGTCGCCGTTTGGAGCGTGGGCAGGAGCATCGGCGGGGCCCTGGTAAAGCAGAGGAGCGGGAAGGTCATGGCGGACTTGCGACGAGTGATCGGGATGGAGGAGTCATGAGGAATCGTGGCTGAGATTTGGTGGGTGATCATGACGGAGGTTCGGCGAATGCTTGGTGCGGAATTGCGGCAAATGTTTTGGTGGCGAAGGAGCGGTGAGGGATCGTGGCGGAGGTGCAGCGAATGTTTGTGGCGGAGGAGCGGAGAGAGATCGTGGCGGAGGTGCAGCAAATGAGGGTACGGGCCCAGAAGAGCCGAGGGCCCACACTGCGATGTGTGCGCACTAGGTTCGTGCAGCAGAGCAGGTCTCCAGTCATCCTGGTTAACCCTTGCCACTGGTTAAAAGGCCTAGCTCTGTCAAGCCTGTGTGGTGGCTGATGTGCAACAGTCACCACATGTTAAAAAAATCCACGCACAGGCATCTTCCACCCCCTCAATTGGAGTTCAGGACTGCAACATCGGGTCCTTCATTGAAACATCTGTGAACTCATGTGGAAGCAAGTCTTCCTCGATTTCGAGGGACTGCCTATGATTATGTTCATGTACGGGTCAGTTTCATAGTGAGTGGGTGAATCAAATTCTGTTTTTATGACAATGAATTGTAGGATTCTTACTTGTGTTTTGGGGATTGTATTCTTGAATTTTGTTCATCTGAAATTCAGCTTATTCGTCTATGGATACAGAATAAGCCAAATTGCACTTGTATAATAACATGGAATTTTTATTGGTGTTTTGGGGATTGTGTTCTTGATTCTGTCCATTTTCCCACAAAAAGCATAAATCAGAGGCCTCAGTCAAGGACTGTGAAGACACTTTGGGCCAGAATTTGCTGTCGGAGGGAATCTAGCAGCATCTGCCGTTAGTTAGATTTGCTATTGCCCGCTTAATTGTGATGATCTGCTAAATTAGATACAAAAAGAAAACTAAAGAGGGAAAGAAAGGTTGGACTGAGAGAAAGATAAAAGAGACAGAAAAGAAAAAGAAAAATAAGGTTTTAATTTTAAATTTCATGTTTTTTTTAATAGCCAACAACTAAAACTTGAAGGATTAAAAGAATCTCTGACAGATAATCCAGATTTAATTAAATATGCACCAACTTTAAATGGCTCCAAAACAGGCTCCTTGCATCACTTCAGACCGGCTCTAACTTTCTGTGGCGAGTTTAGATCATATCTACCATGCAAGTACAGCAACTTCACACCTCTCAATGCTTACAGAAAACAGAGAGTTGGGATAAATGGGTCATTTTCCAGTTGGCAAACGGTAACTAGTTGGGTGCCATAGGCATCAGTGCTGGGGTCTCAACTATTTACAACCTATAATAATGACTTGGATGAGGGGACCGAGTGTAATGCAGCTAAATTTGCTGATGATACAAAGATGGGTGAGAAAGAAAGTTGTGAAGAGGACACAAATAATCTGCAAAGGGATAGAGACAGGCTAAGTGAGTGGGCAAAAATTTGGCAGATGGAGTATAATGTGGTTACGTATGAGATTATCCACTTTGGCAGGAAAAATAAAAAAGCTGATTATTATTTAAATGGAGAGAGATTACAAAGTGTTGCAGTACAGAGGGACCTGGGGGTCCTTGTGCATGAAACACAAAAAGTTAGTAAGCAGGTACAGCAAATAATCAGGAAGGCAATGGAGTGTTGGCCTTTACTGCAAGGGGGAGAGTATAAAAGCAGAGATGTCCTGCTGCAACTGTACAGGGTGTTGGCGAGACCACATCTGGAGTACCGTGTACAGTTTTGGTCTCCGTATTTAAGAAATATATACTTGCATTGGAGACAGTTCAGGGAAGGTTCACTAGGCTGATTCCTGAGATGAAGGGGTTGACTTATGAAGATAGGTTGAGCAGGTTAGGCCTATACACATTGGAGTTCAGAAGAATGAGAGGTGATCTTACTGAAACATAAGATACTGAGGGGGCTCAACAAGGTAGATACAGAGAGGATGTTTCCACTGATGGGGGAATCTACAACTAGGGGGCATAGTTTAAGAATAAGGGGTCGCCCATTTAGAACTGATATGAGGAGGAATTTATTTTCTCAGGAGGGTTGTATATCTGTGGAATTCTCTGCCCCAGAGGGCTGTGGAGGCTGGGTCACTGAATATATTTATGGTGGAGATAGACAGATTTTTGAACAATAAGGGAGTGAAGGTTTATGGGGAGTGGGCAGGGAGTGGATCTGAACCCAAAATCAGATCCAGCCATGATCTTATTGAATGGCGGAGCAAGCTCGAGGGGCCAAATGGCCTACTCCTGCTCCTATTTCTTATGTTCTTATTTCAATGGTGAGTTCGACAGTGAGATGCCATTTTCGGGAAGGTAACGGTGAAGCGGCACATCTCGAAAGGCAAATTTTCAATTTCTGCGCTTCATCGCAAATTTGCCCTTGCCTAAAGTCCCAGTAGCAATTGCGCATAATTAGCAGCAAGCGCTATTAGCCCGCACTGTTATTTTGACAGCAAATTATGGGCCTTTCTCTTTTAATAATAAATGATGCAGCAACATCCTTGAGGGTGCAGTGCACAATCAAGATATCTTGTTTTTTCCTTGAGATCTTGATTTGTCTCCAGCTGCATCTTTAGGCGTGTTCTCACCAATACCCTGTACAGTTGCAGCAGGACTTCGCTGCTTTTATACTCCATTCCCCCATTGCCTTTCGAGATGTGCCGCTTCACCGTTACCTTCTAGGTAAGAATTATGCCAACCAGCTGAAAATATCCCTCAAAAAGACACCTTACTTCACATCAGAAACCCACAGCTCGCTACTTGGGGAACCATCAGTTCAAGACAGCTCCGGTAGTCGACCAAGATCACCTCATGAGTTATTTACTGCCTACTGACTTCATTTTTGTTATATATGTAAACCTTTAAATACCATGTTTAACTACCAGAGGGCTCATCCCCTGAAGTCTCAAGGGATCCCACAATCCCTTGGGAGCACCTGTACATAAGGAGGCCTCACAGACTGGAGAGGCACTCTGGAGACCTGTAATAAAGGACTACGGTCACACATTACTTTGAGCTTGCAGTATCTGGTCTGACTCTTCATTCAAGACATAACAATTTTAATCTAGTCTGTATTTCAATTTTTAATTGGCAATGATTTTAAAAAGCTAACACGAGATTAGTTAAAGAAAAAAACTTGCATTTATATAGCGCCTTTTGCGACCTCAGGACATCCCAAAGCACGTTACAGCCAATTAAGTATTTTTGAAGTGTAGTCCCTGTTGTAATGTAGGAAACGTGGGAGCTAACTGGCGCACAGCAAGCTCCCACAAACAGCAATTAAATAGATGATCAGATAGTGTGTGTTAGTGATGTGAGGGATAAACGTTGGCCAGCTACCGGAAGGAACTCCCCGGTTCTTTTTTGAAATAGTGCCATGGGATCTTTTACATCCACCTGAGAGACCAGACCGTGCCTCAGTTTAACATCTTGTGCAAAAGGCAGCACCTCTGACAGTGCAGCACTGCCTCTGTACTGTACAGGAGTGTCAGCCTAGATTTTGTGCTAAAGTCTCTGGAGCGGGACTTGAACTCACAACCTGGTGACTCAGAGGCAAGAGGGCTACCCACTGAGCCACAGCTATTGACGCACATAAGTGTAACGGATGAAGTAGCTGCTTACGATTTCTTTTTACACAACCTCTGCAGCTCCGCAATGAACGACTGAGTAAAGGCACTATCTGTAGATGTGAGTCGTCCTCATTTAAGGTACATGTGCGCATCGCTGCTTTTGCATCTAAAAAAATACCATTGGCTGGAATCATACCTAGCACAAAGGAAGATGGTTGTGGTTGTTGGTCGTCAATCATCTCAGCCCCAGAACATCGCTGCAGGAGTTCCTCAGGGCAGTGTCCTAGGCCCAACCATCTTCAGCAGCTTCATCAATGACCTTCTCTCCATCATAAGGTCAAAAGTGGGGATATTCGCTGATGATTGCACAGTGTTCAGTTCCATTTGCAACTGCCCAGATAATGAAGCAGTCCATGCCTGTATACAGCATGACCTGGACAACACTCAGGCTTGGGCTGATAAGTGGTGAGTAACATTCATGCCACACAAGTGCCATCTCCAACAAGAGAGGCTAACCACCGCCCCATGACATTCAAGGCATTACCATCGCCAAATCCCCCACCATCAACATCCTGAGGGTCACCATTGACCAGAAATTTAACTGGACTAGCCACATAAATACAAGAGCAGATCAGAGGCTGGGTACTCTGCGACGAGTGTCTCAACTCCTGACTCCCCAAAGCCTTTTCACCATCTACAAGGCACAAGTCAGGAGTGTGATGGAATACTCTCCACTTGCCTGGATGTGTGCAGCTCCCAACAATACTCACGAAGCTTGACACTATCCAGGGCAAAGCAGCCCACTTGATTGGCACTCCATCCACCATCTTCAACATTCACTCCCTCCACCACCGATGCACCATGGTTGCAGTGTGTACCATCTACAAGATGCACTACAGCAACTTGCCAAGGCTTCTTCCTCAGCACCTCCCAAACCCGCGACCTCTACCACCTAGAAGGACAAGAGCAGCTGGCGCATGGGAACACCATCACCTTCAAGTTCCCCTTCAAGTTACATACCATCCAAACTTGGAAATATAGCGCTGTTCCTTCATCGTCGCTGGGTCAAAATCCTGGAACTCCCTCCCTAACAGGACTGTGGGAGTACTTTCACCACAAGGACTGCAGCGATTCAAGGTGGCGGCTCACCACCACCTTCTCAAGGGCAATTAGGGATGAGAAATAAATGCTGGCCTCACCAGCAACACCCACATCCAGAGAATGAATAAATAAATAAAAAACTGTGCCTGGGTTGCCCCATGACCTATCTCCTTTGACCTTGCGTGGCTGCATCAGTGGCTCAATGATTTGTTGGTAATGGTCGGACTATGAACGCAGTGTGGAAGGTGATGATAGTGGATTAAAGGATATTGAGTAAGTTTGCTGCAGCTTACTTCTCAATAGTGCGACACAAATTGAGGACCTAAGGCTAAGATCAGGTTGGAGTCCCAAGCACAACATGCAGGTTCACAACCAGACCATCAAGGAAACGAGTGGTTACTTGAGTCCGAGCCTTTCTTTGTTCCTAGCCTCAATCATTTCTTAGCTCAGTCATGGCCTAGTAAACAGCAAGCTACATCGCAGATTGCAGCAATTACCTCATGGAGACAGACTTAACCAGGTGGTCCTCCTGGTGTGTCTTTGAGTGACAGTTCAATCCTCAGCAATAATGGGCCCGAAATTGGTGACCTTACCGCCCACTGCCGCTGAGTTTTTTTGCCGCTCTCCCGTCGGTGACAGAATCCCCCAGGTTTGCAGCCGGCGGGAGGGGAGTACCGCCGGGAACCGCCCAGTGACGGCCAAGTCACGTAAGTGACCTCCCGCCTGCCGAGCTGGCATATTGGTGCGGGCGGGAGTCGGCGGCAGCAGCAGGGGGAAGGATCGCTGCGTGGAGGCAGGTCTAACACCGACAGTAAGTAAGAAGACCTGCAAAAAAAGATCAGTGATCATTTTTTTTTCTTTCAGCGTTTTATCTGTATGGGGTCCCCTGAAGGTATTCCGGTGATTTTTTTTTTGTGAAGATTTTTATTTTTCAGTTTTCCCCTCTCCCTGGACCCGTCTCAATCCTCGGCGGCACTTTGGCGAGGAACACATTTGCCGCCGAGATTGAGAGCTCCCGCCCATTGCCGCCCAGATTGACAGCGTAAGCCGTCATTTTGCTGCCGGGCGGTACTGCCATCTCTTTGAGGGATCTTTCTGGCAAAGTACCACCCCTTCTCTCGGCGGCCATCAGATGTCGTTTGGGCATCACTTGGGCGGGCCTTGGCTTCCACCAAGTTCAGGCCCAAAGACTAACTTGGAATTCAAATTTAAGCAAACAAAAACTGGCTACAGAGAAATGAAAAACATCTGTTGCATCTCAGCCCAGTGGTGCCACGCAAACTTGCTTTCCCAAGCAGTGGAAATTGAACCCACATATCTTTGTACCGATGCCAGTGAGTTGGGTTATTATATAAAAAAAATATAGTTTGTCAGTGTGTGGTATATAACTTCCTTGCTTCAATGCCAGGAGGATTCCAGCTATTATTGTAACCATGTTAATGCAACAACTTGTAATATAGCAGCATTAACGTAGGAAAACACCCCAAGGCACTTAGCAGGAGCGTTATAAAATAAAAGTTGACACTGAGCCACATAAGGAGATATCAGGGCAGAAGAGGTAGGTTTTAAAGAGCGCCTTAAGAAGGAAAGCGAGGTAGAGAGGCGGAGAGGTTTAAGGAGGGAATTCCAGAGCTTATGGCAGCTGAAGGCATGACTACGGTGAAATTACAT
This sequence comes from Pristiophorus japonicus, assembly GCF_044704955.1. Taxonomy (NCBI): domain Eukaryota; kingdom Metazoa; phylum Chordata; class Chondrichthyes; family Pristiophoridae; genus Pristiophorus; species Pristiophorus japonicus. The sequence continues at coordinate 91,423,173 of NC_091988.1, read as the reverse complement.
AAAGTACAGATTCATCAGGACAATACACTGGATGTATAGATTTTGCAATTGTTGAATTCTGAGGTGAAATCACCCAATTACAATGCATTTTCTCATAACTTGGTTTATTTGCTCTTCCTATTTGGGTTATACCAGCAAGGTTACATTTATTACCCATCACTAATTCCCTTTGAGAAGTTGGTGATGGTTGTCTTCTTGAACTGGTACAGTCCTTGTAGTAATGACGCTCCCACAATGGTGTTTGGTAAGGAATTAGAAGAACAAGAGGTGATCTCATTTAAACATACAAGATTCTGAGAGGGCTTGACAGTAGATGCCGAGAGGCTGTTTTCCCTGGCTGGAGAATCTAGCACGAGGGGACATAGTCTCAGGATAAGTGGTCGGCAATTTAGGACTGAGATGAGGAGAAATGTCTTCAACCCTTGGAATTCTATCCTCCCAGAGGGCTATGGAGATTAAGATTTTGGCCCCAAGTTTCCACACGCTACAAAACGGGCGCCCCTCCGAGCTGGACGCCCGTTTTTCGCGCCGAAAAGGGCGCCTGAAAAAAAACGCGTGATTCTGGAGCGCCCTGCAGCTCCATGGCAGCTTGGCGTGGCGCCCAGGGGCGGAGCCTACCACTCGCGCCGATTTTGTAAGTGGGAGGGGGCAGGTACCATTTAAATTAGTTTTTTTCGTGCCGGCAATGCTGCGCGTGCGCGTTGGAGCGTTCGCACACGCGCAGTGTGAAGGAAACATTGGCACTCGGCCATTTTTGTAGTTCTTTGTAGCTGTTTAATTTTTGAACATTTTTTAATAAAAGCACATTGCCCTTCCATGATCAGAACTGAGGCTTCTTGCAGCAGTGAGAAGGCTGCAGGAAGCTTCAGAAGTTGAGGCAGCCGTTTCCCGACGGCCTTCCCCCCCCCCACCCGCCGTCGGGAATGGCTGCCTCAACTTCTGAGGCGTCCTGCAGCCTTCTCACTGCCTCCTCCCCTCCCCCCCGCCATCGGGAACGGCTGCCTCCCCCCCGCTGCGGTCGGTCGGGCCCTCACTCCATCCTCCCCCATCCCGTCGGGAACGGCTGCCTCCCCCTCCCTGTCTCCCCCCCCGCTGCGGTCGGTCAGGCCCTCACTCCATCCTCCCCCATCCCGTCGGGAACGGCTGCCTCCCCCTCCCTGCCTCCCCCCCGCTGCGGTCGGTCGGGCCCTCACTCCATCCTCCCCCATCCCGTCGGGAACGGCTGCCTCCCCCTCCCTGTCTCCCCCCCCGCTGCGGTCGGTCGGGCCCTCACTCCATCCTCCCCCATCCCGTCGGGAACGGCTGCCTCCCCCTCCCTGTCTCCCCCCCCGCTGCGGTCGGTCGGGCCCTCACTCCATCCTCCCCCATCCCGTCGGGAACGGCTGCCTCCTCCTCCCTGCCCCCCCCCCCCCCCTGCTGCGGTCGGTCGGGCCCTCCCTCCCTCCCTCCCGTTCACGGAAATGACACCACACCGCTGAGCTGACTTTAAGGCTTCTATATCAAGTGGAAGGCTGCACAAATGCCTGCTTACTGCCTGCCTGCCCCTCCCTCCCTCCCGTTCGCGGGAACGACGCCACACCACTGAGTTGACTGAAGCACTTTCACACAGGTAGGAAGATGGTTTATTTAACCTTTTCTTTGCTTATAAATGTTTATTCAGGTTGGATTTATTTGTATAATATTTGTAGAAGTATAAATAAGGATTTATTGTAGAATTTAATGACTTCCCTTCCCCCCCCCCCCCCCACCTCGTTCCGGACGCCTAATTTGTAACCTGCGCCTGATTTTTTAATGTGTAGACAAGGTTTTTTCAGTTCTACAAAAATCTTCACTTGCTCCATTCTAAGTTAGTTTGGAGTATGTTTTCACTGTGGAAACTTTGAAATCAGGCGTCAGTGGCCGGAGAAAAAATTCTGTTCCCAAAGTGAAACTGTTCTAACTGACTAGAACTGCAGAAAAAAAAATGTGGAGAATTGCGATTTCTAAGATAGTCCGTTCTCCACCAGTTGCTCCTAAAAATCAGGAGCAAATCATGTGGAAACTTGGGGCCATTGAGTCTATTCAAGGCTGAGATCGACAGATGTTTGGACTCCAGAGGGATATGGGGATCGGGGGGCTAAGTGGTCAAAGATCAGCCATAATCTTATTGAATGGTGGAGCTGGCTTTAATGACCTACTCTTATGTTCTACAATTTTGATCTAGTGACAATGAAGGAATTCCCGCATACATCCAAGTCAGGATTGTGTGCTATTTGGAGGGGAACTTGGTGATAATGGGTTTCCAATAAGATTGTCATACTTGTCCTTTGTGACGGGGCTGGGAGGTGCTGTCAAAGTAAGCTTGGCGAGTTGCTGAAGTGCATACATACTGCAGCCACAGTGCACTGATGGTGAAGGGGGTGGATATTGCGTACATTAGCAAAGGTAGTGATCAAGCAAATTGTTTTGTCTTGGATGGTGTCATGAGTGTCGTTGCAGCTGCAATCATCCAGGCAAGTAGTGAGTACTCCTGACTTGAGCCTTGATGAGGTGAACTACTAGTTGCAGAATTCCCAGCATCTGCCTTTCTCTTATAGCCATGGGCTAGACCTTCCTATCGTTTTCGGCGGGTTCTCGGCAATTTTCTCGGCAGTACAGCTGTTTTTCCGCCCAGCAAAAGTTTCCCCTTTTATTTTTTAATGGTATCGACCAAATCTGAAAATGCCTGCTAGGACCAAACCACCGACCTGCAACGCTGAGAAAATTGCCAGAGCATAAGTTTGGCCTCAACGGAAGCCCGTATGGATCGCCGAGAGAACCGCCCTGTAAAAGCTGCTTAAACAGGACACTTGGTGAGTACTCTGAAAAGAAAGGTAAGTTAACGGTTATTTATTTATTTATTTATTATTTTAAAATGGCGATTAGATGTAAAAGTACCTTGGCAATTCTTTTTAACGTTTTTACTTTTTTTATTGGAATTTTTAAAAAAAGTTTTCTCCCCTCCCTCGGCCCAACCGCAGCCTCGGACTAACTTTTTTCAAAAGCGCCCGTTTTACTTAGTTTCCCCTTAACCGCTGAGAAAACCGTCGAGAATAAAGGTGCAACGCCCGTTTTCTCGCCGGGCGATTAGTTTTAATTAATTTTAACATAAAAGTGGAAATTCTCGCCAGCATTACTTACCAAACGTTAGCGGTTTTTCTGAGCGGGTAAACGGGCATTGAGGGGCTCATAGAAAAGTCTAGCCCATAGTGTTGATACAGTTGGTCCAGTTAAGCTTCGAGTCAATGGTGATTGTGAGGGACTTTGCAATGGCGCACCAGTTGAAGATCGGAGAAAGTGGTTGGGCATTCTCATGAGGGGTGACCAATACCTGATACTTAAGTGACATAAATGTTACCTGCCACATCAGCCCAAGCCTGGTTCATTGTGAGTTCTTCTGCAAGCCAGCATATGCAATTTCCTTAACAGAGATGTGAATGAAGTTGAATAGAGTGGAATCTTCAGCAGACAGCCCCACTTCTCACCTTATGGCAGAGGAAAGATGATCTACAAAGCAACTGAAGATGTTTGAGCCGAGGACTCTGCTCTGAGGACCTCCGACGGCAATGACCTCCAACGACGATTGGCCTCCAACAACTATGATAATCTTCCTGTGTATTAGGTATTACACAAACCAAGGGTTTTCCCGTTATACTAGAGCTCTTTGGTGCTATACTGGTTGAATGCTGTCTTAGATGTTGAGGGCACTTACTCTTATCTTTCCTTTAACATTCAGCTTTAAATCATTATCCATCCAAAACCATGATTACCGAGTAATGGCGAGGAAAGAGATATAGTTTGGGGTGAAAAACATTTCACAAAAAAGCAACCTGAATTGGAGAAAGTGACCTCAAGACACTACTAAACATCCTGAAATCCAATATAATAATAAAAAAAAAAATTATTTGTTCAGTTGTCTTGAAGCAGTGGTCTTTGGCCATAGATCTTTAATTAGTTTTTCAGTTGCACATTGTTTGAATCGTTTGCTGGTTGCCATGTCCAACATCACATATGGAGGAGCCATATGATGAGTTTTCTGATTTCAGCCATGTTGGCAGCTGGGAAAGCTGCAATGTGCCTCAGTATGTATAGAAATGAAATATGGACACGATCAAGCTCAGGTGCGAAACCCTCTAGAGTCAACCAGACTGCCAACACTCATGGCGGTGGCTCAGATATTATGAATTGCCACCTGGAAGAGATACTGCGCCGTTTTATGGAACAGGCCGCTCTTTTTGGCCTAAATTGAAAAACCAAAGTTTCCTCAATCAATTTGTACCAGCGTAACTCAGTTACGATTTTATTAGGTCAGTTTTTTTTCAGCCAAAGGGGGCGTAACCAGCCACCTATGCCATTTCTGGCCATTTAGGGAAGTTTGGCCAGCTGACAGTTACTCCAGTTGTGCTTAGGCCAGCATATGTGGCCTCTGCAGATAAAGCTTCCGGAGAGTTAAGGAAATCGGCGCAGCAGATGCCCGGACACAGTAAAAGAATTGAAAAACACATAGCTGCAACTTACTTCCAAACCCGCCTGGAGGCTGTCCGGTCCCAGTCTTGGTCCCTAGCTCACACACACACACAGAGATAGAAGTAGAGAGTTAGAGCGAGAGAGAGAGTGTGCGCGGGGGAGTTGGGGGAGAGAGAGAGCGGGGGAGGGAGAGAGAGAGAGAGCGAGGGGGGGCCGGGGGGAGGAGAGAGAGCGAGAGACACCGAGAGAAAGAGTGGGATGGGGGACCGAGAATGGGACCAGACCGGCAAGCCCTTCGGGCGGGGTTGGAGGTAAGTTGCTGCTATGTGTTTTTCAAGTCTTTTAATGTGTTGGGATCTGGCTGTATGTTTCACTTTGCAGCCTCAGCTCGCATTGTGTCCCTGGTAACCATGGCAGCCCGATCTTTTTGGCGCTGATCGAGGCTCCACCCCCAAAACTAAAGGTCGGATTACGCCATGCCAAAATGAAGAAATCCAATGGGGAAACTTAGAATTTTTTTTTGCCGTACTTGGGGCCCCAAAAAATTGGACGTAACTCTTCAAGTACGCCAAAAAAATTGCTTTGGGGAAAACTGAGCCCAAAGATTGATAGATTTTTGTTAGGCAATTATATCAAGGGATATGGATCAATGGTGGGTAAATGTTGAGGGACAGATTGAATGGCAGAACAGGCTCGAGCAGCTGAATGGCCTACTCCTGTTCCTATGTAAAGCACATCAGCAAATTGCTCACATACTACATAACCACAAAAATATCTACGGACAGCTACTTCACAATCCTCAAAACTGTCAGCACTCGGGAGTGAAATCATCCTCTGCAACTTCACAGAAGCAACATTCAAAATGGATTGCCCTTTTAACGGCAAACATTCATGCTATGCGAAGGCCAACTCTACCATTGTAATTTTGCACAGAACAGGTAATAAACAACAGAAATGACATTTCAGAAGAAAAACAGAAATTGCTGGAACAGTACAGCAGGCCATCAAACTCTGGCACAAAACAGCAGGTTGTTGCATCACCACTCATCAGAAGGCATCCCAAAATTCCCCACAGTCATTTGATTAATATTCCTTACAACGTTCCAGTTCTTTATAATATATACTAGTTGATCTCCTGTGCTGCTACTCATGGAGTCAAGTCTATCTGTTTCAGCTGCTCATTGGTCTGTAACCTCGCCCTATCTTTCCCCACTCGTTCTTACTTCCCCCACCCACTCACTTTCCCTCTCTGGTCTCCATTATCATAGCCTTCCCTCAGCCCTGCTTCAATTATCCACTATCCTCTAAACCTGCTTAACCTAAAGACAGCACATGATCTCGATTCCCCGTGTGCAATGCCACATGCTTGCAACTATTAAAAAAATCTTGTGCCGCTTTGCAGTTCCTGTCAACTTTTTCCTTTCCTTTTTATTGATGGAAATGTTTATGTAAACTTCTCACATTGTAATTAAATCCTCCTTGCCCAATGGAGGTGCTGCAAGTTGTGACAATTTGAGAGGGAACAATGAGGTCTCTCTGTGTACGTGATTTCTTGAGCATGTTGGTAAAGCTATCATCATCGTAGGCAATCCCTCGGAATTGAGGAAGACTTGCTTCCACTCTAAAAGTGAGTTTTCAGGTGGCTGTACAGTCCAATGCAGGAATTACAGTCTCTGTCATAGGTGGTTGAAGGAAAGGGTGGGTGGGACTGGTTTGCCGCACGCTCCTTCCGCTGTCTGCGCTTGATCTCTGCATGCTTGGGCACAGCTGAGCAGCCCAAACTATGCTGTGAAGTGTTATAGAACAGGTTAAACCCAGGGTCAGGAATATTAATGAGATACAGTGGAGTACACCAGGCAGGCAAGGGAAAATAGTCGGAGTGACTGGAAGATGGAAGGAATAAGTTTGTGATTCTTTTTCACTATTGTTTAATTGATTATACAGGTATATCCAAGCCTTTTCTTGTCATTTGGGGCATAAAAGGAAGCAAAGAGTCACTGGGATAACTCTTGCTAGGCTATTGGTGAATGGAGGGAAATTGTATTGGGGGGGGGGGGGGGTGGTTAATGGGTGATAGGATTGGTCAGTAACAAAAGTAGAAGGCAAGCAATTAGAAAGCCTGCTTTCTAATCCCTAATTGTCCATGTTTGGACCAATGTTGTAGTGAGGTCTCTAGCCAAGTGGCAGCATCCAAACTGAGCATTGTGAGCATGTTTACTATATTAACTAACACACTGACAATTTTATTAAGCGGATATTTAACAATATTAAAATAACCTGAAACTGTGCATAAATACTACCACAACCAGCACAGAGTTAAGCAGAACACTTCTCAGAAGTGATAAAACCATTTCACTATTTCCCAATTCATCAGCAAAATAAGGACTGCTCTTAAAATTATAAACAAAAGCCAAACAAATCAAACGTGATAAATTAAATTTTCGGCTATTTATACTTTTCAAATAGATTAATGATGATGAGCTCAAAACATACTGAATTAAATTCAATTGCTTCATACATTACCTCATGAAGTCCAACATTTAATATATTATAGCTACTACACTCGGCTAATAGTCTGGCAGCATTATGGAGCACAAAATACTGCATCATTTTGGAGGACTAAATATTCCATTTAAACAGGAGCAAACTCAAGAGGAGGTAAGGGTTTATATACTTTACATTCCTCTCAAAGAAGGCAATCATGGGACTGGTGCAGTTTTTGATGAAATTTACTTAAAGCAACCTCACATGATTAAACACAAAGATCTGCATGGGGGAAAGGCTTACAATGTAGCTGCATACCTCTTTGTCTTTACTTCTACAGCTTCCTTCACATCAGGGGAGCCTGGTGCGCACTCAAATGTGCCTCCGTCATGGCACATGAAGGTCATGGGTTTACTCCTGACCTCGCCCTGTATTTGCTGTGAACCAAGTACCTCATTTCAAAAGAACTATGCAGTAGGTTACCTTCACTTTCAGCCAGGTACATATTGGGAGAGGAAGAGAGTAATGTAGCATTTTTAAACCAAAGTCAAAAACAGGTTAATCTAATGTGAAACTATTTATTTCACCTCGGAATTTTGATGTCTGCATCGTAATTTGGAGCAGTTCTTTGGCCTTCAAAAATGTTTTTGATTGGTTGCCTGAGAACTCTGCACAACAATGAAAGCCAGGACAAGCTTGAAAGACAAAGAGCATCTCACAAAGTGACAAGTACCTGCGCTCTCCCAATAACATTTGCAAGTAATGGCACGAACGTCATAATTCAGTATGAGACTTAATGAACTTGGAATGTGATAAAGTGTCTCTAACAGTCCATGAACATTATTTCATTCACAATGGAACTGACATGAGAATTGTTATTATGGATGGTGGGGCATGTATTTGAATAAATTGTGCAAAAATGGATGGTGGAAATGACAATAATCAAGAGCAATTTTAAATGCTGAAAGGTTACTAGATATTTTTGTGAGTCTTTTCTTGATATATTGTATCCAGCAATCTGAAAAAATTCTAAACATAGCTTTAACGCATACTATTGATCAGAACTGAAAGAAGGTGCAGTTACTATGACAAATACAAAACTTACTTCGATACACTACAGCTTCTGGATTCATTCCCACAATCCCCCCCCCCCCCCCTTCCTCCTCCTCCATATCCTGGGAGAGACAGACAAAAAAAACCTCTTGTAGGCAATTTAGGAAACCTGTCAAAAATTTATCTTCGACCCTTCGGTCAAACCCCACAAAGCCCAACCTGTTACCCAAATCTTACCTTCCTTCCATGATCTCATAATTCTCCAAACATGTGCCTTGTTGAAGGACTGCAAGGAGTGAGTGAGTGCTCACTACCACCTCCAGATTGTTGTTCCCCATGCCAATCACCCTCTGAGGAAAATAAACAGCTGTACACATCCAACCTCGTCCTGCTTCCTCCATTTAAATGGCCCCTAGGTCCACACTGGTCCCATCACCTCAAATAATCTATCCATTTGTTTGTTATTGACGCCATTAATCATTTTAAAGACCCGAGTCAGTAACCCTCCAAGTCTATGGATCTCCAATGAATCCAAAGCCAAGAGACAAGATCCATCTCTGAAGTGCAATGCACTTAGGCCAAGGATCATTCTTGTTGTCCTTTTCTGTATCTTCTCTCGAGCCAAAATGCCCTACTTGAGGTGGGGGTACAGAATACCCTAGATGAACTCTCATCAAAGCCTTAAATAACCCGATGATCATGGCACTACTTTTATACTGAATAATCCGGGCAATACACCCCTGCACCCTATTCACTTGGGCCACAATTGCCTGACTTGGCTATATCAACAACCAGCTATTTGGGTCTGCGTACCAAAACCTTATCCTTTGACCCTTAACCCCTCAAAAGCTGCAAGCTGTTCCCTTCCCCTTTACTTTTCTCAGCTCCCCAAAATGCATTCTAAGAAATAATTAAATTAAGTAAGTGTTTATCATGACACAATCAATTCACTCAATCAACTACTTCGCAAACTAAAATACATCAAACAGGTGGGAATTCTCCCCCGCAATCCCTCCTGAAATTGCAATGGGGATGCAGTGCCTGGTGTCCTGACAGATTTTCATACTCTCCACCAAATTTACAGTGGCTTCCGTGGGCCCATAGGAAGGTGGCACTAAGCCCCGGTAAGCACCTAAATGGAAGGAGGTGCTCTTGTAGTGGGCTTCTCTCCCTCCAGAATGGCCTACTCCTGCACCTAATTTCTATGTTTCTACGTTCCAGTCACCTACTTGCTGAAGGCCTCAGTCACAGCCGAGGTCTTTAATCAAGATGTTTCTGTCCCTTTAAGTCCCTAGTCGTCGCTGTCGCACCATTGGAGTTTCCTGGCTGGCATTGGAGGGTTTCCTCTTGATGGTAGGAACACCACCGGGAGCCTACCGTGCATATTGACCTCTGAACCAGGAAAATGGACATGAAGGAGTGGGCAGAAGTACTGCTGCATCAAAACACCACCCTGAAGAGGAAAATCTGGGCCCCTTGTTTACAACTCTCTTGTATAGAATCTCTTGATCTTCTCAAGCCTCACTCTGGGTGAAATTTCTGAGAAGTTTATCCTTGTTCCCTCTCAAGATATATCAAGCAAAACTGCAGAACATGTCTAAATTTACAATCTGCAGTACTTAGCTTCAACCAGCTACTTTTCATGGGGCCACATTCCTTTGAACCCAGGAATTCCTAAGCCACTGTGTTCCATAGATCATCTCGATCAGACTTAGCCTTATAACCTTCAACTCCATTCTTAACCAGATATTTATCAAGCTCTTTTAAAAAAATGAATTAATGAGGCCACATATTACTTGGAAAATAAGAATCTAAATGGAATAGAAGAGCAAAGGGATCCCAGCGTACAAATACATAAACCACTAAAATTAGCAAAGCGGGTTAATAAGGACAGAAAAAAAAAAGCAAACCAAGCACTAGGGTTTATTTCTAGAGGAACAGAATTGAAAAGTAAAGTTATGCTAATCTTGTATCGAACCTTGGTGAGACCATACTTGGAGTAAGACGCTTGTGTCTGCGCACACTCGGAGGCCGAACTCCAAGCCATCATCAACACCTTCCGAGGCATACGAGAGCACTGGCCTTACGCTAAACATCCGTAAAACAAAGATCCTCTGCCAAATTGATCCCGCCACACAGCACCGTGTCCCCCCACCTCCCCCCCCCACCCCCCACCCAATTATCAAAATCCACAATGAGGCCTTGGATAATGTGGACCATTTTCCATACCTCAGGAGTCTACTGTCAGCAAAGGCAGACATCGACAACGAGGTCCAACACCACCTCCAGTGTGCCAGCGCAGCCTTCGGTCGCTTGAGGAAGAGAGTGTTTGAAGACCAGGACCTCAAACCCAGCACCAAGCTCATGGTCTACAAGGCAGTAGAGATAACCGCCCTCTTATATGGCTCAGAGACGTGGACTATATACAACAGACACCTCAAAGCACTGGAGGAATACAACCAGCGCTGCCTCCGCAAGATCTTGCAAATCCCCTGGTAGGACAGACACACCAACGTCAGTGTTCTCGCTCAGGTCAACATCCCCAGCATCGAAGCACTGACCACGCTCGATCAGCTCTCAAAGCAAGCGCTCTACGCGGAGCTTCGACGCAGCAAGCGAGACCCAGGTGAGCAGAGGAAATGCTTCAAGGACACCCTTAAAGCCTCCTTGACAAAGTGCAACATCTCCACCGACTCCTGGGAATCCCTGGCCCAAGACCGCCCAAAGTGGAGGAAGAGCCATCGCCGAGAACAAGCAGAAACCAAGCGTAGGCAGCAGAAGGAGCGTGCGTCAATCCAGGCTCTTCACCCACCCTTTCCTTCAACCAAAGCGTAGGCAGCAGAAGGAGCGTGCGTCAATCCAGGCTCTTCACCCACCCTTTCCTTCAACCACTATCTGTCCCACCTGTGACAGAGACTATAGGTCCCGCATTGGACTCTTCAGTCACTTGAGAATTCACTTTTAGAGTGGAAGCAAGTCATCCTCGACTCCGAGGGACTGCCTATGATGACGATGACTACGTAGTTGACTCTTAATGCGCTCTGAAATAGTCTAGCATAGAAAATGTGTCTCACCACTAACTCAGGGCAACTAAAAAACAGGAATAAATGTAGCCTTATCAGCATCTTAAAAATAAATACTTTCACACATGGTCATAGTCACTCATGGTCGGGATATAGCAAATGAAAGTCAAGAGCTTTCCTGAGATAGGGCAATGCAAAATTGAAGTGTAGTAAGAATCAGCGTGCTGCCATCTAAAACTCAAATTCATCATGGCTATCGTGCATATGATCCTTTGTTCCTCTTACATTGCCATTTCTGTCCATCTTTCTTCTACTCAGCACCTTTTTCAATTTATTGTTTGAACTTGAAGAAATCATAGAGTCTCTCCCCATCCCTCGACAGTTTAATCGCCTCTCTGAAGCCCACAATGACTATCAACCAAGTCCAGCTTCTGATCAGCCAACTTCCTCTGCTTTGCAACATGCTTGCTTAAATTAACAGCTCCCTTTCTTCAAATATTATCGCACCCTTATCAAAACAGTTGCCATTGTCTCTCCTTTAAAAGCCCATCCTAAGCTTCCTTTCCTGGCAAACTGCTGTTCAATCTCCAACCTGTCCAAGGTGCTTCAATGCATCATTGCCACCTGTAGCAAAAAGTCTTTTGCTGATTAAGATTGGCTGTAAAAATGCTTGACCGAATTTTAATGGACCATTCATGCCTTAAGAAACTGAAAGCCGTGTTCATTTGTAAACTTGCTGATCTGAAACATTGAGAATAATGTTGCTACCAGTTAATGAAATCAGACTGGGTGAGGCAATCAAGACATATGCAGCTGAAAGAAACCTGCAAGACAGGGCACAAGTCAACGACCTTTGCACAATGCATCATCATAGGCGGTCCCTCCAGACGAGGATGACTTGCTCCACGCCAAAAAAGGATGAGTTCACAGGTGTTTCAATGAAGGACCCGAACTACATCCTCAAGGGTGGAAGATGCCTGTGTGTGGATTTTTTTAACGTGTGGTGGCCGTTGCACACCAGCCACCACACGGGCTTGACAGAGCTAGGTCTTGGTCCTGTGGTAAGGATTACCCAAGACGACAGGAGACCAGCTCTGCTGCACGGACCTAGTGCACACAAATACTGCAGTATGGGCTGGCCCGTGCTGCCCCTGGGCCCCGAACTCACGCCTCCCTCTACAATCTCTCGCCGCTCCTGCTGTAGCTGCCCACGCTCCAATCACCGTCCTGAACCTTGATGACGTCACTCTTCGCTGCCGTCACCCTCCTGCACCAGCTTGTGCTGCTCCCTGAAGTGGCCTCCACGCTGCCCATGGCCGCCACTCGCCGCTCAATGCATAATGCACAATGCATATTGTGTTGCTGATCACCTCTGCAAACTTTGCAATCCTCTCAGACATTGTTTAAGTGACCTCGAGCCTGATAAGGAGATAAAGACGTTAATAGTTGACAATAGCCAGTGGACTCAGGACACAATGGAAGAATGCCACTTGACCAACTCCCCCCATATACTGGAGAAAGGAGGGAAAACCCCTTTGCAGCACGCAGAGTGATTTCCTGAGAAGAATAAAAGACGAGGACCAAAAAGATTTCATTACTGCAGTCGGAAGAGATGGTTTGGCCAGTCATCTCGCCGAAGAGGATCAGACTGCAGGCGGAGGAGATGGTTTGGTCATCTCGCCTACGTGGATAGAGCTGCGGTTGGAAGAGGGATGTGACTTGGTCTGTCGGCCCAAAGAACCTACAATGAACACGAATTGACCATCCGTGGGTGATCGCATGTACATCCTATCCGCAACATATGTTCATGGTAAGTTTAGTTTTGACATTGTATTGTAATCCTTGATCTCTGACATCTCAGTAAGGTCGAGGTAAGTCGGAATCCGCGTTTGTGTCAATTACTCACTTAGAATTCTCGGGTCAGAATCTTAAACCTGTGATGTCCCGAAAGAAAACGTCTTACACACCGAACTGCCTGCTTACCTCAGTCACCACTTTCTGTTCGAGTCTTTCCAATCTGGTTGCAGTCAAAAGCACCAGTGACATCTAGTGTGACTGTAGCTTGTGATTCTCATCGACTATTCCATCACCTTCAACAATATTGATGATTCCATTCTCCTCTGTGGTCCACCTGTGTCTTGTGGCTCCATGCCTACATGTCTCAAAGCTGTGAGTACATTTCTTCAAACTGCCATCTTCGTACAGTCAACTCTGGTAAGCTCCAGGGTTCCATGCTCACCCAAAGGGCAGTGAAAATCTGGAATTCTCTTTCCCAAAAGGCTGTGGATGTTGGGGGTCAATTAAAAGTTTTAAGACTGAAATCAACAGGATATCAAGGGATATGGATCAAAGGTGGGTAAATGGATTTGAGGTACAACAGAACGGCCATGATCTATTTTACTGGCGGAGCTGATTTGAGGGGCTGAATAGCCGACTTCTGTTCCTATGTCCCAATCTTAATTCCTTTGGCAACATTATTCGCACATATGAGGTTAACTTCCATGTGTTCACTGATGACACCCAGCTCTACCTCTCCACCGCCTCTCTCGTTGCCTCCACTTCCTTTGTGCTGTCAGACTGCTTGTCTGACATAAATTCTTGGATGAGCAACAAAACATTGGGAAGACCAAAGTCATTGCCTTTGGCCCCAGCCACAAACTCCACACTCTTGCTAATGACTCCATCTCCCTTCCCAACCACTGTCTCAGAATGAACCAAATTTCTGGAAATTGAGGCATCTATTCTGAACTGAACTGAACTTCCAGCCGTGTAACCTCTCCATCACAAAGTCTTCCTACTTCCACCACCATAACATAGCCCAGCTCAAACCTTACTTCAGCACATCTACTGCTGAATCCTTCAGTCATGCCTTTGTCACTTCCAGACTTGACGATTCCAAAGTTCTCCTGGCCAGTTTCTTATCATCCAGCCTTCATAAACTCCATAATAGTTATGGTTGTTGGGGTTATCGCAGCCCCAGGACACTGCTACAGCAGTTCCTCAGGGCAGTGTCCTCAGCTCAACCATCTTCAGCTGCTTTATCAATGACTCTTCCCTCCATCATAAAGTCAGAAGTGGGGGTGTTCGCTGATGATTGCAGTGTTCAGTTCCATTTGCAATTTCTCAAGATAATGAAGCAGTCCATGTAATAATGAATCAGGTCATGTAGCAAGACCTGGGCAACATCTAGCCTCGGGGTGATAAGTGGCAAGTAACATTTGTGCCATGCAAGTGCCAGGTAATGACCATCTCCAACAAGTGAGTCGAACCACCTCCCTTTGACATTCAGTGACATTATCATTGTCGAATCCTCAACCATCGACATCCTAGGGTCACCATTGACCAGATACTCAACTGGACCAGCCACATTAATGCTGTATCTACTAGAGCAGGTCAGGGTCTAGATACTCTGCGGCAAGTGTCTCACCTCCCAACTCCTCTCCACCACCTACAAGGCACAAGCCAAGAGTGTGATGGAATACTCTTCACTTGCCTGGATGAGTGCAGTTGTAACAACACTCAAGAAGCTCAACATAATCCAGGGCAAACTTGAACGACCGCCCATTCACAATGGCAGCAGTATGTACTATCTACAGGATGCACTGCAGCAACTCGCCAAGGCTTCTTTGACAACACTTTCCAAACCCGCAATCTCTACCACCTAGAAGGACAAGGGCAGCAGGCGCTTGGGAACAGCATCACCTCTAAGTCACACATCATCCTGATGTGGACATACATCATCATACCTGCATAGTTGCTGGGTCAAAATTTTGGAACTCCCTACCTAATAGCACTATGGGAACATATTCACCACACGGACTACAGCGATTCAAGGCGACAGCTCACCACTTAAGGGCAATTAGGGATGGGCAATAAATTCTGGCCTTGCCTGCAACACCCATATCCCAAGAATGAACTTAAAAAAAAAAAAAATTGAGTTTGCTTTCAAATCCCCTCCCTATCCACCTCAAATACTTTGGTCCTCTTTTCCAACTATACATCACAGCCGCATGCCTCTGACTTTGGATTGCTGCTTATCCTCATTCACTCCAGTCAACTACTGAATGTTAGTTTTCGGCCATTATATCCTGCCCTATGAATATTTCTTCCAAAACTATTCTGTCTGTTGCATCCCTCCACGTGTTCACAAATGTTCCAAGTGTCCCTGGTGTTAGCCTTGGCTCAGCATTAGCATTCTCGCCTCCGAATCCAAAGGCCGATGTTGAGGCTACACTCCGAGACTTGAACAAATAACCTAGTCTGGCACTTCACTGCAGTACTGAGAGAGTGCTGCACTAATAAGAGGTGCTGTCTTTCATGAGGTGTTCTTCCGCGACTTGTCTGACTTCTTAAGTGGAATGTAAAAAATCCCGTGGCACTATTCGAAGAAGAGCGGGGGATTTCTCCAGATGCCCTAGACAACATTTATCCCTCAACAAACACGACTAGAAACAGATGATCTGGTCATTTATGTCATGGCTGTTGTTGGCTATGTCTCCCCCTTCCTAAATTATTTTATATCCTGCACAGTGTTGACCTCTCATCATTTAAAAATACTTTAAAGATTTTCTTCTACATGAGGAGCACTATATGAATTTAAGTTATCAAACAATGAGAAGGAAACTTAGAAGAAAGCATAATTAAGTACTCAGATGGATAACAAACCTTGTAAATTGCAACAATACACAAATAAATACAACAGAAATTGCTCTAAGGGACTTAAAGTCAATCCAGGTAGAAATTTTCCATTTTGGTGAAGAGTTCAAATACCAGAGGACAGAATTTTCAAAATTGCAGTTTGAAATGTATTTCTTGAGAGCGACAAGAATGAACAATAAGTTGAGAGGGCAGGTAAATGGGGTCAACCTATGAAAAGGACGGCTTGTTGGCTGACTGAATGGCATTTTTCAATTCCCAATAGTTTTCCATTATAAGCTTCATACATTAATTAAACATTTCAAAACCTGTCTCCCAAGCTAGGTTCCTATTTATTGCATTTGTGAAAACACACAAGACACACTTATAACTAGGAATTCCACCTACTCCATGGCAGCATTATTCTACGGCCTCCCAGCACTCTGTTCAATCTTTATCATTAGAATATTATTATACGCAAGACTCGCCACGAATGATATGCACAATGCTGACTTATGACTTGGATGCATCAGCTTAATGTTTTGCAGAAAAGATGAAAAGAAAGTTGATGGTTTAATGGAACAGAACATAGATAAATTATAGCCAAGAAAGGTCTTCAGTGAGAGAGCTGAGCAATTTTTTAACGATGGGCAACGATTGGAACATAACAGATTTTCTGGCCGGAGACCAGCCTTGCTGATGTGGAAGTGGCAGTGGAACCAAGTGCGGCGTCGACATATGGATTAGGAACAAAATTTAAGTGCACCAAAATTCTTGGTAAAAGGACACAAAAATAAAGCCAGAATTTGCACAGCCTTAGCTTCAGTGTGCATTATATCAAGTTGATGCTCTAAAGCTTCATTATTAATTTAAAGTTACAAACTAGTCCCAATATAATAGGCATCTATGTATCTAACTGATTTCCTCTGACATTTGAAGCTAAATGCTCATTCAATTCGGTTGCACTTTTCCTTAATACAGATAATGACAAATATAGTTATAGAGCACAGGCTGGGGATGAGCTAGGATCACAACAATTAAGCAATAATTTTAACTTAATAAGAAGCTCCGAGGTAATAAAGGCTCTGTGATGTATATATATGTATATATGTTTATTGCATCGTTACATCAAAGTTCAAGTTGTTGACTGCCAAAGATATTCCTGACAACAAGAGACTTCTTATCATTACTACACTGGGCTTCATGAATCAGATTTATGTTCCCAAGACTGAACAACTCAGTTGTTGCGAATTATGATCCACGACTGCCACAGGTTAGACGTTACCTGTGACATGGTGAACAGGCAATTATTAGTCCAGATCTATCTGCCTACTGATAGAGCACAGAACAGACCCTCCATCCATCTCGAGTGTCATTGGTTTGCAATTACATTAAACGGTACCATCCTTTTATCCCCCCCATCCCCAGTATGTGAAAAGATCACCTGGAAGGTTAAAACATTGGTTAACTGCAGTGTAATAAGAGAATGCGCAGTTACTTGATATAGTCGAGGTGCTTCAACTAATACAAAAGTATTGAAAAGTATTGGTGAAAATATCTACTATTTCAACCAATACTTGTACTGTACTTGTGCAACAGGAAAACTGGACCTTGAGAGGGAAAGATAGACACAGCAGGCAGTGGGAACAGTAACTTCAAACAAACAGCATTAGTTTGGTTAATGAGGAAAACATGTTCGCTTAATTAATTAAACAAGCAGTCCCTCTTGGCTCACAAATTACTGACCATTTTTTAATGAACCTTCGGAGAGTGCTCAACACTCTAATATATGGAGCATAAATTAGTGAGCTCCCGGACTTAATTTGCTGCAATAGGTTACAGCAATTACTAAACAACCTTTCCTCTATAATTTTAATGTTGAGTTTTCTAAACATAGTGCATTCATATATATTGTTTTAAAAAAAGCACTAAAATGATAAATGGTTACAATATTTATAAGCTAAGATTTGATGCCACCCCCGCCACCCCACCCCCCCCCACCAAGACTGTAAAAAATAAACAAATCATTAGCCTATCTCAGCAATCAATAAACACATCACATCTATTGTGCTGGTAAGTCTCTAGACCCTTCTGGCTATGAACCAAGGGTGATTAAAAAACAGAAACTGATTTTAAAAGCCAGCTTCAGCAAAGGCTGCTGTTAAGTATGGAAGAACGCCACAAGACTGAGTACTGTGAGCTAAAACTGATGTGACCTTAGTCTCTTTAATACAACTCCAGAGTGCCCAAGCAGCATGGCAGACAACCTTTTATACTCCCTTGCACGAGGTGTGCAGGTGACCCTTGGGCCTCCAACAGTTGCACCCTCTGGTGGCAAGTCTTACACAGTTACAATGTTTACATACATAACAGCTGCAAATTCAAATCAAGCTTTAAACTGAAAACTGCGATGTTCGGCTTTGATGGGGCTCAGAGGTTTAGAGTGCAGGAAAGTGGTAAGGAATTATTTTACAAGTAAGTCAATCTGCTAATGTGGAGAAGTGTAGTGATGCATTATTTTGTATTATGTGAAGATAAGGTGTACTTATTGAACAATGTGAATTTGACTGTAGCAGATGCCCGATATTTTCACTTGCTATCAAATAACGCAGCATTCTACTTTGTATCTCACCTCACCCCACCAAGTGTTTTCTCGGTCTGCCTTTGAAGAGATTGAAATCACAAATATCCAGTTCCGATCATAAGGTTATAATATTGTTACACCCTTGGGTCATGCTATTGTATGATTATATATGGTGTAGAACAACCACATCCCTGAACATAAAACGCTCGGAGAATCAGCCTGGTCCCTGCTTTTGATTCCCATCCAGTAATCAGGAGCTGAGAAGCCAATCTTGGCAGCATGGGACACAGTTGCTTGCCAGATCTCGCAGCAGTAGCAGAGGAGTTAAGGCCAAACAGACTAAAGATATGTACTAAGAGAAAAAATTGCAAAAAGAAGTTTGCTTCTTGGGAATAGAGTGTTATCTGTAATTGTTTTGTTATGGTCTATGGGCTCAATTTTCCTCAGTCATTTGCACTGGTTTTTTGGCGCGCGCCGTTTTTTTTGGTGTATTTATTTTTTTCCAAGTTTCCCCCTGCGATCTGCGCCGGCGTAACTGACTTAGTTACGATTTTTCTTGTCCAGTTTTTTTTCACGTCATATGTCACGCCGGTTTTTATAATTTTTCGCAGTTTTGCCAACATGTTTTCCTCCTAGGTCGGCGTATCTGGCCACTCCCAAAAAACCTTCTGGGCATTTAAGAAAACCAGCGCACATTGAGAAATCGGCGCTGAAAGGTGCATTGTTTTTAAATTGAACATTTGCGAGAGAGTCAAGAACACTGCAAAAATCAATAAAAAAGTTAAACTTTATTTTTACCTGTCAACGTAGTAAATGTAAATTTGTTGGATTTCAGAAGTTCTCTCATTTTTTTACTCACACTCATGCCACCACCGAACGACTTGAAGCAGGGCTGGAGGGTCGTAGCTTTGGCCGGCAGAATCGGCCCCACGCCCGGACACAGAGGCTCAGCTATAGAACAAGCCGGGGGGGGGGGAAAGAGCGAGAGAGAGAGAGAGCGAGCGAGGTGCCGATCGGAAGCCTTTTGCACTGAGGCCGGGGAGCGAGGTGCTGATTGGAACGCTTCTGAAGACTGTAATGAGTGGGGGGAGAGAGAAGGGAAGAAGTCACAAGACTGCAATTAGTTAAGGGCGGGGAGTGGGGGCAGCGGAAAAGAGAGGAGAAGTCACAAGACCTTGGGTGCCGTCCATCCATACAGACCTTAGGGAGTAAGAGAACTGCCTGCTTTCCTGATGTTTTGAGCTTCTTTCAAAGGTTAAATTTAAGTATGGGGACAACACTGACAATGCCATAACTTGTGTGAGCCTTCTGCATCATGGTGCTACGTAGGGGACAACTGATTCAACATCATCGCATCAGTAATACCAGAGCCCGCAGGGTGCTGGATGGGAGCCCTACCATCTCGCTGCACCACACCACTGGAACCCGCAACCTCGGAAGGTGTGAAAGCATGGAATGTCCCACCAGCACTCAAACCACCAGTCACGGAAGGGGCTGTCACCTCCATAAGTGGCACCTCCTCCAAACAGTACAATAGTGGGAGCTTCATCCCCTCCCCCTCACCCCCATATTCTTGGTCTGGAGGATTGGTTTGGAAGATGTTCCATCTTCAGGCTCGTCCATGTTTGAATCTTCTTCTGTATCGTCAGGGTTGGCCTCAAATTCTGCAAAATATAACTGATGAGGGGGCAGTTTTGGTGGCATGAGTAGGCTCACACATCGCAGGCCAGGCAGCAAGCTGATTTGAAGGAAAACGATGAATTTGCAGGACTTACCCTCTCCCTCGAGTGTGGATCCAGCTGGTGCATTGCTGGTTGCTTTTCTTCAGGCAGGACCAATCAAAGCAGCGACCCTCTCTTCCAAGGGTATCAGTGGGTGCAGATTTGCCAGGCCTCCTCCTGTTCGAGTTCTTTCCCTTTTATTATGTGCCACCTTCCTCTGCAAAGATGAAAACCTAACTCTTTAAAGAGGGTGTCTTTCTGCTGGGTGGGACATACAGATGGTCACATTTACAATTGCAATTCCATTGAATAAATGAAAATATTACTTACACAAACTACTTGACTAAGGACCTGCCACTTCTTTTTACACTGGCCTCCAGATCTCGTGATGGTCACCATTGCACAGTAATCTTCTGCAACTTGGTTCTAGCGTTTCTTCATTTCTTTGGGTGGAACTTTTATGTGAACTCTGCTGGTGTCCAGCTCCTGCCACCTGTGCTCAATCACAGTAACTAGTGCCTCCACTTCTTCCTGTAAGAAATTCTTGGTCCTTGCACCGGGTTGCATCTTGTACTGCTGCAGCTGCGATTTTTCCAATGCTCTCACACAGCACTCCTTCTCACACACACTACTGGCTCTTTAAAAATGGCCGAATGCCAACTCGGCGCTGTACTGCGCATGCGCGCCCATTGCAACATCGTCAGAAATGTAACTTTTTCCCCCGCGCATGCGCAGAAGGTGCGGCATCGTTATTCGGTGCAGACCGCAGGCTCCACCCGCCCCCCCCCCCCCCGAGGCGATTGGACACGCTGCGCGCCGCCAAATTCAAATTATACATCGGGGAAACTTTGGCAAATTATTTCCGGCGCATTTCTGGCCTAGAAAAACAGGCGTAACTCTGGCAATATGTCAGAAAACAGGCTTGGGCAAAATTGAGCCCTTGGATTTAATCATTGGACAAAAGTTTTGCTTGGCTGTTAGCACACAGCCCAAAAATCAACCTGCTTGTAAGATAACAAGATTGCAATTAGTGCCTCACTTTAATTAATGCATTATATCGATTATGACATCCAGCTCTCCAGGCTCAGAGGGTTTTTGGCAGTGAACAGCTAAGTCATGGAGGCCAGATTCAAGCCCCAGTCTGTATTGAGCTAACTAATCTCAACTAAGGCAGCAGCAGGAGTGAAACCATTAGTCCCTTTGTCAAGGAGTGGAAAATTGGTTATGCTCTTTGATGAAATAACAGAGAGCATTGATGTAGGTAATGCAGTAGATGTGCTACATATAAACTATCAAAAGGCATTTGATAAAATATCACATATACAGACTTGTTTGGTAAATAGAAGCTCATCGTGTTAAAGGAGCAGTGGTAACTTGGGTACATAATTGGCTACGGGATAGGAGGCAGAGAGTAGTGCTGTACAGATGTTTTTCTGACTGGAGGGATGTAGGCAGTGGGGTCCATTAGGACCATTGTTTTTCTTGCTGTATACAAATGAGCTAGACTTGGGTATAGGGAGTACAATTTCAAAGTTTACGGATGAAACAAAACTTGCTAACGTGGTAAATAGTGAGCAGGATAGTAGCAGGCTTCAAGAGAATATAGACAGACTGGTGAAATGGGCAGACACATGGCAGATACAATTTAATGCGGATAAGTGTGAAATGATGCACTTTGGGAGAAACAACATGGAGAGGTGGTATAATCTAAATGGTACCGGGGGGTGAATATTCACAGATCTTTGAAGGTGGCAGGGCAAGTTGATAAGGTGGTTAAGAAAGCGTAAGGATACTTGGCTTTGTAAATAGGGGCACTGAATACAAGAACAAGGAAGTCATGCTAAACCTTTACAAATCACTAGCTAGGCATAGTTGGAATATTGTGTACAATTCTGGGCAACGCACTTTATGAAGGATGTCAAGGCTTTGGAGAGGGTCCAGAGGAGGTTTACCAGGGATAAGGGAGAGATTATGTGGAGAGATTGGAGAAGCTGGGATTGTTCTCTCTGCAGCAGAGAAAGTTACGGGGAGATCTAATAGAGGTATCCAAAATAATGAGGATTTTTGATAGAGAAAATAGACAGAAGCTGTTTCCTCTGGCAAGTCGGTCAGTAACCAGAGATTATAGATTTAAAATAACTGGCAAAAGAACAAGAGGGGAAATGAGAAGAAATTCTTTCACACAGAGGGCTGTTAAGATCTGGAACACATTACCTGAAAGAGTGGTGGAATAATGTTCCATTGGCACTTTGAAAAGGCAACTTGCACTTGAAGAGGACTAATTTGCAGGGTAATGGAGAAAAGGCTAGGGTTTGAGACTAAGTTAGACAACTCTTTCAAAGAGCCGGAACAGGCATAACTGGCCGAATGCTGCCTTCTGTGCTATAAGATTCTATGTTTCCTTGTGATGCTCAGCATTGTTGATTAGCCTTAAGAACATAAGAAATAGGAGCAGGAGTAGGCCATTTGGCCCCTTGTGGCCTGCTCTGCCATTCAGTAAGAGCATGGCTGATCTGATCATGGACTCATCTCCACTTCTCTGCCCGCTCCCCATAACCCTTTACTCCCTTATCGCCCAAAAATCTGTCTATCTCCGCCTTAAATATATTCAATGACTCAGCCTCTCTGGGGCAGAGAATTTCATAGATTTATAAACCTCAGAAGAAATTCCTCCTCATCTCAGTTTTAAATGGATGGCCCTTATTCTAAGACTATGTCCCCTAGTTTTAATTTCCCCTATGAGTGGAAATATCCTCTCTGCATCCACCTTGTTGAACCCCTTCATTATCTTATAGTTTCAATAAGATCACCTCTCATTCTTCTGAACTCCAATGTGTATAGGCCCAACCTACTCAAACTATCCTCATAAGTCAACCCCCTCATCTCCGGAATCAACCTAGTGAACCTTCTCTGAACAGCCTCCAATGCAAGTATATCCTTCCTTAAATACGGAGACCAAAATTGTACGCAGTACTCTAGGTGTGACCTCAACAATACCCTGTACAATTGGAGCAGGACTTCTCTGCTTTTATACTCTATCCCCCTGGCAATAAAGGCCAACATTCCATTTGCCTTCCTGATTACTTGCTGTACCTGCATACTAATTTTTTGTATTTCATGCACAAGAACACCCAGGTCTCTCTGTACTGCAGCACTTTGCAATTTTTCTCCATTTAAATTATAATTTGCTTTTCTATTATTTCTGCCAAAGTGGATAACCTCACATTTTCCCACATTATACTCCATCTGCCAAATTTTTGCCCACTCACTTAACCTGTCTATATTCCTTTGCAGATTTTTTTCTGTCCTCTTCACAATTTGCTTTCCCACCCACCTTTGTATCAATCAGAAAACTTGGTTACATTACACTCTGTCCCTTCACCCAAGTCATTAATATAGATTGTAAATAGTTGAGGATCTAGCACCGATCCCTGCGGCACCCCACTAGTCATTGTTTGCCAACCGGAAAATGACCCATTTAGCCAGACTCTCTGTTTTCTGTTAGGTAACCAATCCTCTAACCATGCTAATATATTACCCCCAAACCTGAGGGCTTTTATCTTGTGCAGTAACCTCTTATGTGGCATCTTATCGAATGCCTTCTCAAATCCAAATAATCACATCCACTGGTCCTCCCTTTTCCACCCTGCTCGTTATATCCTCAAAGAACTCCAGCAAATTTGTCAAACATGATTTCCCTTTCATAAAAACATGCTGACTCTGCTTGATTGAATCATGCTTTTCCAAATGTCTTGCTTCCTTAATAAATGGACTCCAGCATTTTCCCAACGACAGATGTTAGGCTAACTGGTCTATAGTTTCCTGCTTTTTGTCTGCTTCCTTTTTAAATAGGGGCGTTACATTTGTGGTTTTCCAATCATGGAGGCAGAGGGCATGGCTGAGTTATTGAATGAGTACTGTACTTTTCATCTGTCTTTACCAAAGAAGAAGATGCTGCCAAAGTCACAGTGAAAGAAGAGGTAGAGGAGATACTGGATGGGATAAAAATTGATAAAGAGGAGGTACTAGACAGGCTGGCTGTACTTAAAAGTAGATAAGGCTCCCAGACCGGATGGGATGCATCCTCAGATGCTGAGGGAAATAAAGGTGGAAATTGAAGACGTACTCGCCATAATCTTCCATTCCTCCTTGGTCGTGCCAGAGGACTGAAGAATTGCAAATGTTTCAGCCTTGATCAAAAAAGGATGCAAGGATAAACCCAGCAACTGCAGACCGGTCAGTTTCTCAGTAGTGGGCAAGCTTTTAGAAACGATAATCCGGGACAAAATTAACAGTCACTTGGACATGTGTGGATTAATTAAGGAAAGCCAGCACAGATTTGTTAAAGGCAAATCATGTTTAACTAACTTGATCAGAGTTTATTAATGAGGTAACAGAGAACGTTGATGAGGGCAATGCGAATGATGTGGTGTAAATAGACTTCCAAAAAGCATTTGCTAAAGTGCCAAATAATAGGCTTGCCAGCAAAGTTGAAGCCCATGGAATAAAAGGGACAGTGGCAGCCTGGATACGAAATCAGCTAAGTGACAAGAATCAGAGAGTACTGATGAACGGTTGTTTTTCGGACTGGAAGAAGGTACACAGTGGATCAGTCCTCGGGGGTCAGTTCTAGGACCACAGATTTTCTTGATATATTAATGACTTAGATGTACAGGGCACAATTTCAAAATTTGCAGATGACACAAAACTTGGAAGTATAGTGAACAGTGAGGAGAATAGTGATAGACTTCAAGAGGACACAGACAGGCTGGTGGAAAGGGCAGACATGTGGCAGATGGAAATTAACACAGAAAAGTGCGAAGTGATACATTTTGATAGAAAGAACGAGGAGAGGCAACATAAACTAAAGGGTACAATTCTAAAGGGCGTATAGGAACAGAGAGACCGAAGGGGTATATGCGCACATTTATAAAACACTGGTTCGGCCTAATTGGAGTATTGTGTCCAATTCTGGGCACCGCACTTTAGGAAGGATGCGAAGACCTTACAGAGGGTGCAGAAAAGATTTATGAGAAATATTCTAGGGTTGAAGGACATTGGTTATGTAGATAGACTAGAGAAACTGGGATTGTTCTCCTTAGAGCAGAGAAGGTTGAGAGGAGATTTGATAGAGGTGTTCAAAATCATGAGGGGTCTGGACAAAGTAGAGAGAGGACAACTGTTCCCATTGGCAGAAAGGTCGAGAACTAGAGGATACAGATTTAAGGTGATTGGCAGAAGAACCAAAGGCAACAAGAAGAAAACTTTTTTACGCAGCGAGTGGTTAGAATCTGGAATGCACTGCCTGAAAGGGTGGTGGAGGCACAATTAATAATGGCTTTCAAAAGGGAATTGGATAAGCACTATGAGGAACGGGAGGGGGAGTGGGTTTAGCTGAAGTGCTCTTGCACAGAGCCGGCACAGGATCGATGGGCCGAATGGCAACCTTCCGTGCTGTAACCAATCTATGATTCTATGTCCAAGTTGACACTTTTTACCACCCATCGAAATTGAAAGCCCTACAACTCGCACCATTGTGCATTTTTAATTGCCCTCTGTGTTTGCTGTGGTAGTTAGCAGATACAAGTGTGGAGGAAGAGGGAGTTGTAAAGTTAACATGTGATTAACTGTAGTGAGCCTTCTCTTCCCATTTGCTGCACACAGAATGTCCAAGTATATGAGCAGTAATACTATTGTTCGCATCCATGTTACAAACTGAAAACCTTATATCGTGTGAAGACAGAAGTGCCAGATGTGCTCGCTCACACTCTATCTCTCTCACCCACCACAGCACAAAAGTGACGATTAGGTCACTAGTTTACAGAGACTCCAAGTTAAATTTTATTATTATTATATGGAATTGTTGCGAGTATTTAGAGAACACATTTTGCAACACAATCTGCTTATAATTAGAGCCATTAGTTTCTGGTGACAGAGACAATTTTCATTTTTATTACATGAGGTTATGGAAATACATTTCACATGTCTGTCTTTTTGTGAAAACCACACACTGGTGGCCTTGATAATGATTGCTACAATTTCAGATTTATGCATTCAGCATCATTGGTCACACCATAAGCAGACCTCATGGCCCCAATGATCCGGAGTGCAGCTTTTTCCACCTGATTAAAAACAAAGCCTCGCATTTATATAGCGCCTTTCACGACCTCAGGATGTTCCATAACCGTTTACAGCCAATGAAGTACTTTTGAAGTGTAGTCACGGTAGTAAATTTGTGCACAGCAAGGCCCCACAAATAGCAATGTGATAATGACCAGATAATATGTTTTTTGGTGATGTTGGTGGAGGGATAAATATTGGCTAGGTCACGGGGGAGAATTTCCCTGCTCATCTTCGAATAGTGCCATGGAATCTTTTACGTCCACCCGAGAGGACAGACAGGGTCTCGGTTTAACGTCTCGGCCAATATCTAGTTAACGGTAGCTTGACCCAGGAACTGTAATAGAGAACCTTTGCCCATATGCTAGCTAATGCATTGCATCACATGCTGCCACATGAATTCTCTTCTCTTTGAGGAGAGTGGATTGAAATGGCACTTTAGCAAGATGAGACACGAAGGAGACTTTCAGTGGCCCCGCTGGGCAGAAATGGGGCGGTGACGGCTCGGAAAACTTACCGTTCCTTTCCCAATCCAGCTGATGTCATTCTGAAAGCGACTGACCGCTGGGTGCCCAAAACGCCAGTCTGTTTCAGGCAATAAACTCTTTCAATATGCAAATCGAGGTCCTGTGGCGGTACAGCCAAAGCGGACCAAAAAGATAACTTTTTAAATTATTTTTGAGGGGCCAGGAGAAACTTGAGTTGAACAAGTACTTCGGTTCTGTCTTCACAAAGGAAGACACAAATAACCTTCCGGATGTACCAGGGGACCGAGGGTCTAGTGAGATGGAGGAACTGAAGGATATCCTTATTAGATGGGAAATTGTGTTCGGGAAATTGAGGGGATTGAAGGCCGATAAATCCCCAGGGCCTGATAGTCTACATCCCAGAGTACTTCAGGAAGTGGCCATAGAAATAGTGGATGCATTGATGATCATTTTACAGCAGTCTATCGACTCAGGATCAGTTCCTATGGACTGGAGGGTTGCTAATGTAACACCACTTTTTAAAAAAGGAGGGAGAGAGAAAACAGGTAATTATAGACCGGTTAGCCTGACATCATTAGTGGGGAAAATGTTGGAATCAATCATTAAGGATGAAATAGCAGCTCATTTGGATCGGTCCAAGTCAGCATGGATTTATGAAAGGGAAATCATGCTTGACAAATCTTCTGGAATTTTTTGAGGATTAACGAGTAGAGTGGACAAGGGAGAACCAGTGGATGTGGTGTATTTGGACTTTGAAAAGGCTTTTGACAAGGTCCCACACAAGAGATTGGTGTGCAAAATCAAAGCACATGGTATTGGGGGTAATGTACTGACGTGGATAGAGAACTGGTTGGCAGATAGGAAGCAGAGAGTCGGGATAAACGGGTCCTTTTCAGAATGGCAGGCAGTGACTAGTGGAGTGCCGCAGGGCTCAGTGCTGGGACCCCAGCTCTTTACAATATATATTAATGATTTAGATGATGGAATTGAGTGTAATATCTCCAAGTTTGCTGATGACACTAAACTGGGTGGCGGTGTGAGTTGTGAGGAGGACGCTAAGAGGCTGCAGGGTGACTTGGACAGGTTAGGCGAGTGGGCAAATACATGGCAGATGCAGTATAATGTGGATAAATGTGAGGTTATCCACTTTGGGGGCAAAAACAAGGAGGCAGAATATTATCTGAATGGCGGCAGATTAGGAAAAGGGGTGGTGCAACGAGACCCGGGTGTCATGGTTCATCAGTCACAAAGTGGGCATGCAGGTACAGCAGGCGGTGAAGAAGGCAAATAGTATGTTGGCCTTCATAGCTAGTGGATTTGAATACAGGAGCAGGGAGGTCTTACTGCATTTGTACAGGGCCTTAGTGAGGCCTCACCTGGAATATTGTGTTCAGTTTTGGTCTCCTAATCTGAGGAAGGACGTTCTTGCTATTGAGGGAGTGCAGCGAAGGTTCACCAGACTGATTCCAGGGATGGTTGGACTGTCATATGAGGAGAGACTGGATCAACTGGGCCTTTATTCACTGGAGTTTAGAAGAATGAGAGGGTATCTCATAGAAATGTATAAGATTCTGACAGGACTGGACAGGTTAGAAACGGGAAGAATGTTCCCGATGTTGGGGAAGTCCAGAACCAGGGGACATAGTCTTAGGATAAGGGGTAGGCCATTTAGGACTGAGATGAGGAGAAACTTCTTCACTCAGAGAGTTGTTAACCTATGAAATTCCCTGCCGCAGAGAGTTGTTGATGCCAGTTCATTGAATGTATTTAAGAGGGAGTTAGATATGGCCCTTACGGCTAAGGGGATCAAGGGGTATGGAGAGAAAGCAGGAAAGGGGTACTGAGGGAATGATCAGCCATGATCTTATTGAAAGGCAGTGCAGGCTCGAAGGGCCGAATGGCCTACTCCTGCACCTATTTTCTATGTTTCTATGTTTCTATGGAGTGAGAATTTAAATGAACTTTCAAGCAACTTGTTTAGTGATGAGAAAAAATTCTAAATTAAACACTGCTGCAATATTCTACCTAAAAATAAAATCCTGCTTAGTCAAACAGGCACAATCGAATTTGCTTCAATGACCCTTTTCTGGCATTAATGCAACATATTCATTATAAGGCAAGACACGGCAACAATTCAGCCAATTGCTACCGACTGTGCCACACTGTAATCAGTTGCTCACCCAGTAGTTCAGTGCACGGAGATGGATTCACTACAATTAATGATCGTTCGACTTTACAACACCTTCCTCGATTTGCTTCTTGATTAACAATTCAGTATGAAAGTACATCTTACAAGTCTGACACCTGCATCTCATCCAATACTAAATATTGCTTAATTATCATTCCCACTTTTACCAACCTCCACGAGCATCCTACCCTTGAATGCATTGATTGAGAAACTGCTCATCCTCGCTTACAAACCCCTCCATTGATTTTCCCCATCCCTGCTGCTGAAACCTCCTCAGCTCGTTCAGACACAGACCCACTGCGCTTCCAACCCCCTTGCTCCATTACTGATGGCACAGCCTTCAGCTATCACAACCTAGCACACAAATTATCTCCATAACCTTCTGTTCCCTTGTTACATCTCTTCCTATCTTCAAACGCCTCCTCAAAAGCATCTAGCATCTCTCTGATCACAAATTCTGCAATCTCCTCTTCGCCACCGATTCCCTGGCCCTGTGCTCCAGAATTCCCTCTCTAAACCTCTCTCCACCACACTCTCTTTAAGACCCTCCTTAAAACCTACCTCTTCCACAAAGCTTTTAGTTAACACCCCCCCCCCCCCACCACCACCCCTAAATATCGCCATCATTGGCTCCTCGCCAATTTTTGGCTGATTAGCTGCTGTGAAGCGCTTTGAGACGTTTTCCAAGGCTGAAGGTGCTATATAAATGAAATTAACTTCCGATTTATTGAGGAGGATCCTGGATCACCAATGCCATTCTCAACCCCTAGTGTAGTAGGCAGAGCTCACAACTACCCATCTACACAACATACACTGCATTTCATTTCTCGCTACACTGTTATTTCCTCAAATAATCCCTGCTGTCTGTCCTGAATTAATCCATATCACTAACAAATGTTGCAATGTTTGTTTCACACCACAGAGTTTCACCTGTTTAAAGGCACCACAGCTTTTCATCTATTTAAATTTGCGGATGACACCAAATTGGGTGGAGGGCTAGTCAATACTGAGGAGGACTGCAACAAATTACAGGAGGACATTAATAAACTTGCAGAATGGGCATATAATTGGCAAATGAATGTCAACACAGTGAAGTATTACATTTTGGTAGGAAGAATAGGGAGTTCACTTATTACCAGTAGGGTGCGAGTCTGGATGGGGTAGAGGATCTCAGAGTACAAATACACAAATCTCTAAAAGTAGCGACACAGGTTAACCAAGGCCATAAAAAAGCAAACCAAGCATTAGGGTTTATTTCTAGAGGGTTAGAATTGAAAAGTAGTGAAGTTATGCTAAACTTGTATCGAACCTTGGTCAGACCACACTTGGATACTGTGTACAGTTCCGGTCACCATATTATAGAAAGGATGTAGAGGCACTGGAGAGGGTGCAGAGAAGATTTACAAGGATGGTACCAGAAATGCGAGGGTATATCTATCAGAAAAGGAGGAACAGGTTGGTTCTCTTTTCACTTGAAAAAAGGCTGAGGGGTGATCGAATAGAGGTCTTTAAAATTATTAAAGGTTTTGATAGAGTAGATACAGAAAGTTTCCACTTGTGGGGAAGAGCATAATTAGAGACCATCAATATAAGATAGTCGCCATCAAATCAAATGGGGCATTCAGAAGAAACCTCTTTACCCAGAGTGGTGAGAATGTGGAACTCTCTACCAGAGAGAGTAGTTGAGGCAAATGGTATAGATGCCTTTAAGGGGAGTCTAGATAAGCATATGAGACAGAAGGGAATAGAGGGATATGTTGATAGAGTTAGATGAGGAAAGACAGGAGGAGGCTCGAATGCAGCATAAACGCCGGTATGGACTGGTTGAGCTCAATGGCCTGTTTCTGTGCCGTATATCTATGTAATGTACTGCCCAACCTCAGGAATGCAGAGCAATCAGAATGAGAAGCAGGAGTCAACGCAGGTGATATGGAGACCTCCCCAATGACTTTTGTAAAGTATATGACTGGGCTCTTAGGCATAAATATTCACAGTTCCGTTTTCAGTGGGTGAAAAAAAAACAAGTGGAACCGCCATTGCAACTCAGAGAAGGAAACATTGAATCCACTGTATTTTGCAAAAGCTTGAATTGTTTAATTATACAAGTTGGACATCTGTGTGATTGAAAGATGTTGGAATAAATATTGATGTCAAGTGACCCAGAGGCATCAAATGCAGAGCGGCTTCAGTAAGCACTTTAATGATTTGTTGTTTCAATGGTTCATTCCTCCCGAGATCCAATTTACCTACATTCCTTGATCAAAAACAAGACCTGACGTGCAGGATCGTCTGAAATATCACATGCCATAAGGCCCTTAAAATATTAAAACATGTTTTCCCACTTGAATGCCAATAAGGTACGAGTAAATATTTTAAACTGTCTCTAATGTAGCTGTGTTCAATTTCCAGCCACTTCTGAGTAAACACAGAGAGACACAGAGAGTATGAATGAAGTAAACCATCTGCAAAAGACAAAATTCTCAGGTAAAACCGTTTCTATTCTGCTATTTAAATTGGCTAGATACAGGTATCCCAAGAATCCATCAATGCCTTTTCTTATTCTTCCTCAGGAAAATATGCAGACATAAAGGGCCCAAGTTTCGGGCCGCAAAGTGCGCCTAAAAAATAACTTACCAATTCTCCGGCTCCCTGCAGGTCCTCTGGAGCTGGGCGCGGCGCAGCACGAGCTGTAGGGGGCGGAACCAGGTCCCTGCGCTGAAAACAGTGCCGGGACCTCTGCACATGCGCGCTACATTGGGCCACCGAATGGCCTCACTGGGACTGCGTGGATAAGGCTCCACCCATCCGACCGGACCCGACCTCCGCCAACCCCCCCCACCCCGCGACACTCCCCTCTCCCCCCCCGGACCTCCGCAACTCTTTCCCGCACCTCCTCACCCCCCACCCCCCCGGAGCTCCGCGATTCTTTCCCTCCCCCCAACCCCCCACTCCAGGAGACCCGACGCCACCTACCTGTAAATCCAGCCCGAAGTCTTGGGCCCGGCCGTTCAGCCTCCTTCTCTCCCTTCCTCCCTTCTCTCTCTTTCCCTCCCTCCCTCCTCTCCTTCCCTCCCTCCTCTCCTTCCCTCCCTAACTCCTCCCACCCCCCTACAACTCTCCACTCCCACCCCCCCAGATCTCCGCGACTCTCCTCCCCCCCGCCCCCCGGACCTCCGCAACTCTTCCACCCCCCGAACCTCCGCGACCCCCCCACCCCCCTTCTCCTCCCTCGCCCCCACCCCCCCTCCTCCCCCACCCCCCTCCTCCCCCCCACCTCCCTCCTCCTCCTCCCCCTTCTCACCCCCAACCCCTCCTCCTCCTCCCCCCACCCCCCTTCTCACCCCCCAACCCCTCCACCTCCTCCTCCCACCCCCCTTCTCACCCCCCAACCCCTCCTCCTCCTCCCCCCCAACCCCACCTCCCCCCTCCTCCTCACCCCCCCACCCCCACCTCCCCCCTCCTCCTCACCCCCCCACCTGCTCCCCCCACCCCCCTCCTCCACCCACCCCCCCTTCTCCTCCATCCCCCCACCCCCCTTCTCCTCCCCCCACTCCCCTTCTCCCCCATCCCCCCACCCCCCTTCTCCTCCCCCCACTCCCCTTCTCCCCCCCTCCTCCTCCACCCCTCCTCCTCCTCCATCCCCCCTTCTCCCCCCTCCTCCACCCCACCCCACCTCCTCCTCCTCCATCCCACCCCTCCTCCTCCTCCTCCACCCCTCCTCCTCCTCCTCCACCCCACCCCTCCTCCTCCACCCCACTCCTCCTCCTCCTCCACCCCAACCCCTCCTCCTCCTCCACCCCACCCTCCTCCTCCTCCACCCCACCCCCCTCCTCCACCCCACCCCCCTCCTCCTCCTCCTCCTCCTCCACCCCACCCCCCTCCTCCACCCCACCCCCCCTCCTCCTCCCCACCCCCCCTCCTCCTCCCCCCACCACCCCTCCTCCTCCCCCCACCACCCCTCCTCCTCCTCCCCCCACCCCCACACCTCGCTGTCAGAAACACAGACACTGACAGAGAGTGAGAGAACAACACACAGACAGACAGAGAGATAGAGACACTGACAGAGACACACTGAGGGAGCCATCTCAGCATGCTGTTGGAGTACTCCCGGTGCAGAAGTCGGTAAGTAGAAAATGTTTTATTTATTGATTTTTAAAATGTTTTTTATTTTTTATTATTTTATTAAGGTACGAGTAAATATTTTAAACTGTCTCTAATGTAGCTGTGTTCAATTTCCAGCCACTTCTGAGTAAACACAGAGAGACACAGAGAGTATGAATGAAGTAAACCATCTGCAAAAGACAAAATTCTCAGGTAAAACCGTTTCTCTTCTGCTATTTAAATTGGCTAGATACAGGTATCCCAAGAATCCATCAATGCCTTTTCTTATTCTTCCTCAGGAAAATATGCAGACATAAAGGGCCCAAGTTTCGGGCCGCAAAGTGCGCCTAAAAAAAAACTTACCAATTCTCCGGCTCCCTGCAGGTCCTCTGGAGCTGGGCGCGGCGCAGCACGAGCTGTAGGGGGCGGAACCAGGTCCCTGCGCTGAAAACAGTGCCGGGACCTCTGCACATGCGCGCTACATTGGGCCACCGAATGGCCTCACTGGGGCTGCGTGGATAAGGCTCCTCCCACCCGACCGGACCCAACCTCCGCCAACCCCCCCCACCCCGCGACACTCCCCTCCCCCCCCCGGACCTCCGCAACTCTTTCCCGCACCTACTCACCCCCCACCCCCCCGGAGCTCCGCGATTCTTTCCCTCCCCCCAAACCCCCACTCCAGGAGACCCGACGCCACCTACCTGTAAACCCAGCCCGAAATCTTGGGCCCGGCCGTTCAGCCTCCTTCTCTCCCTTCCTCCCTCCTCTCTCTTTCCCTCCCTCCCTCCTCTCCTTCCCTCCCTCCTCTCCTTCCCTCCCTTCTCCAACTCCTCCCACCCCCCTACAACTCTCCACTCCCAACCCCCCCGGATCTCCACGACTCTCCTCCTCCCCCCCCCGCCCCCCGGACCTCCGCAACTCTTCCACCCCCCGAACCTCCGCGGACCCCCCACCCCCCTTCTCCTCCCTCCCCCCCACCCCCCCCTCTCCTCCCTCCCCCCCCACCCCCTTCTCCACCCTCCCCCCCACCCCCCCTCCTCCACAACACCCTTCTCCTCCCTCCCCCCCTACCCCCTTCTCCACCCCCACCTCCTCCCCCACCCCCACCTCCCTCCTCCTCCTCCCCCCTTCTCACCCCCCAACCCCTCCTCCTCCTCCCCCCACCCCCCTTCTCACCCCCCAACCCCTCCACCTCCTCCTCCCACCCCCTTCTCACCCCCCAACCCCTCCTCCTCCTCCCCCCACCTCCCCCCTCCTCCTCACCCCCCCACCTGCTCCCCCCACCCCCCTCTTCCACCTCCTCCCCCCACCCCCCTTCTCCTCCATCCCCCCACCCCCCTTCTCCCCCCCACCCCCCTTCTCCCCCCCTCCTCCTCCTCCTCCATCCCCCCTCCTCCCCCCTCCACCTCCTCTTCCACCCCACCCCTCCTCCACCCCACCCCTCCTCCTTCACCCCACCCCTCCTCCTCCTTCTCCCCACCCCCCTCCTTTTCCCCACCCCCCCTCCTCCTCACCCCCCCACCTGCTCCCCCCACCCCCCTCTTCCACCTCCTCCCCCCACCCCCCTTCTCCTCCATCCCCCCACCCCCCTTCTCCCCCCCCACCCCCCTTCTCCCCCCCTCCTCCTCCTCCTCCATCCCCCCTCCTCCCCCCTCCACCTCCTCTTCCACCCCACCCCTCCTCCACCCCACCCCTCCTCCTTCACCCCACCCCTCCTCCTCCTTCTCCCCACCCCCCTCCTTCTCCCCACCCCTCCTCCTCCCCCCCCCCACACCTCGCTGTCAGAAACACAGACACTGACAGAGAGTGAGAGAACACCACACAGACAGACAGAGAGATAGAGACACTGACAGAGACACACTGAGGGAGCCATCCCAGCATGCTGTTGGAGTACTCCCGGTGCAGAAGTCGGTAAGTAGAAAATGTTTTATTTATTGATTTTTAAAATGTTTTTTATTTTTTATTATTTTTTTTGATTGATTTATTGGTTGATTTATTGATGTATTTATCATTTATTATTGATGATGGCTCTTTATTTGTAAAACTGAAGTGTTTAATGTTTGTAAACTTCCCTTTAAACCCCCCCCCCCCCATTCCCTACGCCTAATTTGTAACCTATGCCTGATTTTCTAAAGTGTAGACAAGGTTTTTTCGAACGTACAAAAATCTTCACTTAGTCCATTCTAAGTTAGTTTGGAGTAAGTTTTCACTGCCGAAACTTTGAAAACAGGCGTAAGTGGCCGGACACGCCCCCTTTTGAAAAAAAAATTCTGTTCCAAAGTGGAACTATTCTAACTGACTAGAACTGGAGCAAATTAAATGCCGAGAATTCAAATTTCTAAGATACTCCATTCTAAACCAGCTGCTCCAAAAAGACAGGAGCAACTCAGGCCGAAACTTGGCCCCAAAATGAGGTTAATAATTAAATGTCTAACTCAAGGAAAGAAGAAGAATAGAAGCAGCTGGAGCCATAATCTGTCTCGCTGTATCCGTGATGCTACAATTCAGAAACAGCAGGATTCCCGGTGTGCACAGAGAATTGTTTCCTTGAAGATTGGGTTTCACGTATCAAACAACTTGCATTTATATAGCGCCTTTAACATACCAGTTTGTATTTAAACACAAGTCAAAGCTCAAGGTCACTCAAAGTTTAAATCCACGTTCTCATCAATCTGCACATAAACTCAAGTTGCGGATACTAGCAGGTCTTCGTGTTCTCAATTAGGATTTATTAGAAATCAGCCCTTTCCAAGCCTCCAGGGTAAACCAGTAAGTAAGAAATATGAGTGCAAAATAGGGCTTCAAGGGCTGGATTGCTATGGCTGTGGAATCGCTTGGCATATACAACAGTGCACTGAATTTCACAAGGAACCAGAGTGTCTACTGTATACAGCCTGGTTCACTTTGCCCCATACACACTAAAATTACTTAAATGTTTCCATGAAAACATAATGATGTCCATTAATTTCTACGGCATTGGCTTTGGTTTTCCACACACGCTCATCAGCCTATGATTCCGCCCCCTACTCCCCACACACATTCAGTTTAATGGACAGGAAAACCTTGGCGAGGTGAGCGCATCAGTAGCAAATCCTGATTATTATGTCTGCTTACCTGCTGTTCTGAGTGGCTGACTGGAAGGGCTGTGGAGCTGTCACTTTCTAATGGATCGTTAAATCATACAGTTGAAGCATCAGGCGGTCAAAAGTCATAATTTAGGACTAAAGTCATAGTTAAGCAGAACTATGTGAAATACATTACCAGCAGGCGGGTATAGATAGGTTCAAGAGAAGATTGGAGACAATACGGTGAGGTGAGTTGGTGGCATTGATTGCTGAAAAAGTGCTAACTGGCCTTTTCCACAATTATCCTCACAGTTCAGAGGTCTTTTGCAGTTCACATATGTGTTTACAAAAGTTACACTTTTGTCTTTTAATTCTAATTTTTTTTTGAATTAAATTCTTTTTTTTTGTAGGGGGGGAAGGGTTGTTTATGCTTTCCTCACTTTAAAACATACAAACATTAGCGACAAACTTTCAGAAAGAACAAACTTGTATGTACCATGTGTTTTACTTCTGGCAACTAAGAGGGTCTTGCTCACCTGATCTGGGGTTTAAGGAGTCACATTGTGAGTTGTACATTTGTATGAACCCCTGGTGTCGTTTAATCAGCTGTGCTTTGCTGCCTTGAGTTGACAGTCCACACTCCTTCAACCTCTTCCTCAATTCTCGGTCAGAAAGCAGATTATAAACGAGCTTAGGCAGCAATTTCCTTTTGTTCACAGAGCTTGAATGGAAAAACAAACAAGAGGACATATCTTATTAATTATCATAAGAATATAAAAATATAAGAAATAGGAACAGGAGTAGGCCATTGGCCCCTCGAGCCGGTTCCGCCATTTAATAAGATCATGGCTGATCTGATCTTGGGTTCAGCTCCACTTCCCTGCCCGCTCCCGATAACCCTTCACTACCTTATCATTCAAAAATTTGTCTATCGCCACCTTAAATACATTCAATGAGACAGCCTCCACAGCTCTCTGGGACAGCGAATTCCACAGATTTACAACCCTCGCTCCCCAGAATGAGGTGGGTTTGAGCACAGCAATATCTGACAAAAATACTTCAATTTTTTCAAATTGATATGTGTAGAAACCAAAATACTAATTGTATGACATGGGGATGAGAGATTTCAGTTATGTGGAGAGACTAGAGAAGATGAGATTTTTCTCCTTAGAGCAAAGGAGGTTAGGGCAGATTTAATAGTGGTGTTCAAAATTATGAGGGGTTTTGACAGAGTAGATAGACAGAAACTGTTTCCACTGGAAGGAGGGTTAGTAACTAGAGGACACAGATGAAAGATAATTGGCAAAAAAGTTAGGGGGAAGATGCAGAGATTTTTTTTATTCAGCAAGTTGTTATGATCTGGAAAGCACTGCCTGAAAAGGTGGTGGAAGCAGATTGAATGTTAACTTTCAAAAGGGAATTGGAGATATACCTAAAAAAGGAGAAATTTGTAGAGCAAAAGGGAAGGAGCACTGGTATAAAGGGGAGAAAGTTATGCTTCAGTTGTATAGTGCCTTGGTCAGACCCCACCTGTAGTACTGCATTCAGTTTTGAGTTCCACACCTCAGGAAAGGTATATTGGCCTTGGAAGCGTTGCAGCACAGATTCATCAAAATAATACCAAGGGCTTAGAGGGTTAAATTATGAAGACAGGTTGCATAAACCTGGCTTGTATTCCCTTGAATATAGAAGATTGAGAGTTGATCTGATCGAGGTGTTTAAAATGTTAAAAGAATTTGATAGGATAGATACAGAGAAACTGTCCTTGAATGGAGAATCAAGAACAAAGAAACACAATGTTAAAATTACAGCATGTCCATTTAGTAAGGAAATCAAAAAGCACTTTTTCACAAAAAGGATAGTGGAAATCTGGAATTATCTCCCCCAATAGGCCATAAATGCTGGGTCAATTGTAGCTTTCAAGACTGAGATCGATAGAGTTGTTAGGTAAGAATATCAAAGGATATGGAGCTAAGGTGGGTAAAATAGAGTTGAGGTACAAATCAGCCGTGATCGAACTGAATGGCAAAGCAGGCCCGAGGGGTTGCATAACCTACTCCTGTTCCTATGATCCTACAAGACTGGAGTGTTGTTGGTACATTTATTTGCAGCATGGCTCCTCCAACCAACAATACATCTAGCCAAGTAAATAAAAATTAAAGTTTAAAACACCTAACAGACTTTTAAGAAAAAACATTTTTAGAAATGTTATCAAAATATTATGAATTTCTACAATGAACTAATGCTACAAATATTATTTTGAAAATGTGATTAAACTAATAGAGCACTTAGTTAATTAAATCACCTCAAAAACTAAATTAAATGCAATGTGTTTCAGGGTCCATTCAAGCATGATGAACGAAGGGAATTGGGACAACTCTTTCCCATCAATTAAGCTCACTCCATAATGCCACTACTGCAATCAAGATGAACTCCACAATCTCACCAGCCAATAGCAGTCATGTTGTATCATCACTAGTTCCAATTACATCACAGGAAAAGTAACACTTCAGCTGTCTGTGTCAAATTTATTTGTTTTGTCTTAAAACATTCCTGTGAAGCGTCTTGGGACGTTAAAGGTGCTATATAAATACAAATTGCTGTTGTTGTCAGAAAGCAATCTGAGCTGCTCACCAGCCCTCTTCCAGCAAAGTCATGGAAGGCACTGATACTAGGTTCACTGGAATCTGCATTTCTTGCCTTCTCAATTATTTCATCAGAACTTCCGCAGGAGAAAGCTGTGTGTTAGATGTCACCACCCTGCTAAAAAGATCCTGTGCAGCATAAATTGAACGCAGTCCAAGAAAGATTAAATGCACGCTACTTTTACAGTATTGTACTAGCCATCATTTTAAATGGAGGAAGTTACACGACTATGGAGCGAGAGCTCTGCAGTGGGATTTTGATTGTTCTAGCCAGGAGTTGGCACAGACACAGTAGGCCAAAAAACCTCCTTCTGGGCTTTATTTCCATGCCTAGGTTTTTGTGTACTTTGTCGAAGACTAAAAACTGGAGGCTCTCGATGATTACCCAATTTTATTATGGACGAGCTTATTTGTACTGCCAAAATGGCCGCCATGCTTCACCCTTTATCTATGATTGGTCCCCTTGGAGGATAAGCCGAAGTGCCTCCTTACCCCAGTCCAAGTGCATGACCTTACCCACCCCCCACCATAGATGGGGCATTGTGTACAGATTGTTTACAGGTTTATTGGGTATGAAGTGAATAGTGACAGTGTTGTGACTTCTGGATTTCATCCACTCCAAAGATGTCCCTTGTAGGGGGTTGGAAGAAGGTGATCCGTCTTCCCTGAGAGTTCCCTCTCTCCCTTCCAATCCCCCCCGCCACACATGTCCCTCCCCACCCCCCCCCCCCACCGACTCTTCCCCTCCCCAGTCTCTCTCCCTCCATCCCCCCCCCAGTCTCCCCCTGCCTCTTTCTCTCCCTCTCCCCCAGCCTCTCTCTCTCTCACCCATTCTCTCTTTCTCTCCCAGTCGCTCTCTCTCTCCCACTCCCAGCCTCTCTCTCTCTCCTCCACTCCCAGCCTCTCTCTCTCTCCCAGCCTCGCTCTCTCTCTCCCACTCCCAGCCTCTCTCTCTCTCTCTCTCTCTCTCCCACTCCCAGCCTCTCTCTCTCTCTCTCTCTCTCCCACTCCCAGCCTCTCTCTCTCTCTCTCTCTCCCACTCCCAGCCTCTCTCTCTCTCCCACTCCCAGCCTCTCTCTCTCTCCCACTCCCAGCCTCTCTCTCTCTTCCACCCCCGCCCCTCTCGGCTCCCCGCCGCTACTCTCGGCCCCCGCTGGTGGGTCACCACGTCTCTCCCCTCCAGTTAAAGGGGAGGGCCGTTGCGAACTCTGTAATTATTTTAGTTAGGTCCACTGTGCCACCAGGGAGGGCCTCAGCCAGCCTGCGGCCTGGTACCCAAGAGGGAGTGCCAGGCTGCCTATTTGCGGCCCGGCCGAACCGGAGCCATAATTGTCGGCCCGACCTGGCAGTCGGCCGACGCAAAAAAATAAGATGGCAACTGCAGCAGTGCACCCTCCCCTTTAATGGTGGCCGCACCGCCATTTTACACATCACACTCAAAAAGCTTCGGTTTTTAGGCACCGCCCCCATGGCTGCCGCTTTCCGGCGGCCAGAGGCCTTATCGGGAGGCTGAATTTCGGACCCATAGCATCATGGCACGGTACTCTGGAGCAGTTATACATGGCATCATGGCACAGTACGCTAGAGTGACCTCACGTGGTACAGTACGGACAGGGGACATGGGGACATGGGGACAAGGGGGACAAGGGGACATGGGGACAAGGGGATATGGGGACAAGGGGACAAGGGGGACAAGGGGACATGGGGACAAGGGGGACAAGGGGACATGGGGACATGGGGACATGGGGACAGGGGGACAAGGGGACAAAGGGGACATGGGACATGGGGGGACAAGGCACAGTATGCTGTGGTAACTATATATGGCATCATGCAATGAATAAAAAAATCCAGAGCGCAAATTGGCCACTGTACCCATCAAGCCAGCTTTATCCAGAGTCCATGTATGATTATTCTATTGTGGACGTCCCTCCTGTTGATCCCCCAATTTAAATAACACTAAATTCCTTCCCCTACCTCCCCTGAAAAAAGAGCACACTATTAATCTGCTTTTATTGATTCATGGGATGTGTCCATCGCCGGCAAGGCTAGCATTTATTGCCAATCCTATCTCTGTAGCCTTCAATCCCTCCTTTCAACAGGAAACTAATCTAGTCCCTTTTGAAGATGTTGATCGGCTTTGAATCAAAAGCCCAAATGATGGGATGTGGGTCTACATGTGACCACGTGTTTTACATATGACCATCCACATATAAGTACTAAATTACAAATGTGTCATTATAAGGAGATACTGAACAGAAACTTCCCGATGGGAGATTCATCAAAAAGCCTCTCTTACACTATTTTAGCAAGTGGCTTACAGAGGCAAGGGAACTACTTGCTCAGTCAAAGTTGGTGCTGTGGATGGTGTGAGGGTGTGAGAGAGAAATCCTTAATTAAAAAGGCTTAGATACCCTGCTCCTCAAAAAAAATCAGAGGAGAAAAAACTATCAATGCTACTACTTCTTACAGAACACACAACATTCACTTTCACTAACGTATTTAACCTCTGGAGAGATGACAAGAAAGTAAAACCAGCAGGACACAACGATAATCTATCTCCATCACCCAAATCAATCTGACATCAAAATCAACATCATCCAACCCTGACTGGTTATATTCCACAGACAAGATATTGCTATGCCCCAGTAGAAGTGGAGGCAAGGTCTTTCACAGAGCAATTAATCATCTGTGCTTATAGTTTCAACCTTTCACATCCATAAACTCCTTCAGTAACTTTTTAAAAAAGTTAATCAACAAAGCATTAACTGCTGCTGCCACTATTCTATTTGTGGGGAAGAAATTCTTATTTTCAGCTGCTATGACCTGGAGTGTCCTGTTACTTGCCCAATATCTAGGAAATGTTTAGTATGCCCAGGGAACAAACAGAAAACCCTCAACACGACATTTCAATTTATTGCTTAGATCATAAGCCTTCAGGTAATGCTCCTCATCTCCAGAAAGCAATAAAATAAATACTTTTGTGGACTGCGGCTTAGGTTATACCTGTCAATAGTTTTATTAAATAGCAGCAGGACATACAGTAACGTACTTATAACCTTAACAATCTCTCCTTGTGTTGGTAGAAAATAACAATTGTATCCGCTGTGCTAAACTGCAATGCTAAATTAACCATATATGGCAGTTCTTTCGCTGGCCATGAACATAGGAACAGGAGTAGGCCATTTAGCCCCTCGAGCCTCTTCCGCCGTTCAATGAGATCATGGCTGATCTGTGGCCTAACTGCATTTACCTGCTCTTGGCCCATATCCCTTAATACCTTTGGTTAACAAAAATCTATCAATCGCAAATTTAAAATTAACAAATGACCCAGCATCAATTGCCATTTGCAGAAGAGAGTTCCGAAGTTCTACCACTCTTTGTGCATAGAAGTGTTTCCTAACTTCACACCGGAAAGGTCTGGCTCTAATTTGAAGACTATGCCCCCGAGTCCTAGAATCCTCAACCAGAGGGAATATCCACTGTGCTCTCTATCTACCCTATCAGTTCTCCTTAATATCTTGAAAACTTTGATCAAATCACCTTTTAACACCTTCTAAATTCCGGGGAATACAACCCTAGTTTGTGTAATCTCTCATAAATTAACCTTTGGAGTCCTGGTATCATTCTGGCAAACCTACGCTGCACTCCCTCCAAGGCCAATATATCCGTCCTAAGCTGTGGTGCCCAGAACTGCTCACAGTACTCCAGGTGTGGTCTAACCAGGGCTTTGTATA
This sequence comes from Pristiophorus japonicus, assembly GCF_044704955.1. Classification (NCBI taxonomy): domain Eukaryota; kingdom Metazoa; phylum Chordata; class Chondrichthyes; family Pristiophoridae; genus Pristiophorus; species Pristiophorus japonicus. Next base: position 91,380,847 of record NC_091988.1, on the reverse strand, counting down.
GCTGTACTATAACGTCTATCCCCTTGTACTCTAGTCTTCTAGATATAAAGGTCAGCATCCCATTAGTCGTTTTGATTATTTCCTGTACCTGTTCATGACATTTTAATGATCTATGTACCTGAAAACCCCACCCCCCCACCACCCCCCAAGTATCTTTGGACCTCCAGTTTCTAGCTTTCCACCATTTAGAATTTTTACCCTGGTCTATCCTTTTTAGATCTAAATTTGATGACCTCACATTTGCCTACATTGAAATCCATTTGCCAGTTTTGCCTATTCGCTTAATCTACCAATATCTCTTCGTAATTTTATGTTTTCATCTTACAATGCCGCATATCTTTGTGTCATCGACAAACTTGGATCTGTGACTTTCTATGCCATCATCTAATTCGGTAATAAATATGGTGAATAGTTGAGCCACAATACAGATCCCTGCGGAACACCACTAGTCATTCTGCCAATTCGAGTACCTGTCCATTATCCCTACTCTCTGTCTCCTGCCGCTCAACCAATTTCCTAACTAGGTCGATAAGTTGCCTTCAAATCCAGGAGTATCAACTTTAGCTAACGAGGGACCTTATCACATCCATTCTGGAAGTCCATATAAATAACACCCTTAGACATTTCCCTGACCACTATTTTAGTCACCTCTTCAAAACATTCAATCAGGTTCGTCAGGCATGACCTATACCTTACAAATCCATGCTGGCTCTCTCTGATCAGCTGAAAATTTCCAAGGTGTTCAGTCACCCTATCCTTAATTATAGACTCTAGTAATTTCCTGACACCAGGTGTTAGGCTAACTGGTCCACAATTCCCTGATTTCCCTCGCTCACCTTTCTTAAATAGCAGAGTGACATGTGCAATTTTCCAATCTTGAGGAATAGTTCCCAAATCGAGAGAACTTTAGAAGATTGTAGTTAGGGCATCTGCAATGTTCACCTACTTCCTTTAAAACCCTGGGATGGAAACCATCTGGTCCTGGAGATTTGTCACTCTTTAGTGCCATTATTTCCTTCATTATTGTTATTTTGCTTACAGTAATTTTGGTGAGTCCCCATTCCTGTTTCAATATTAGTTTCCTAGGGATGTCCAGCATGCTATCCTCTTCCTCTACTGTAAATACTGGCGCAAAATAATTATTCAGCCTGTCCATTTACTGATTTTCATAGACAATATCACCATTATCAGATTTTAAGGGGCCCACATTGCTCCTGAGCACCATCTTTTTCTTAACATAAGTGTAAAATGTTTTTGGGTTGATTTTGATATCCCTTGCAAGTTTCTTTTCATTTCCCTTTTTGTACCTCTTACTATCTGTTTTGTCACCCGTTGTTATTCTTTGTATCGCTCTCAGTCACCAGGATCTGTGCTAGTTTTTGCATTCCTATATGCTCTTTCTTTTAGTTTTATGTTGTCCCTTTACGCTTTAGTCGTCCTTAGCGTTTGTTGTCTTTTGGCAAGTAGAACTCTTGCCCCTTAGGGGTCTAAACTGGTTCTGTATCACATTAAATTGTTTTTTGAACACGTCCCATTGTCTGACTCATCGCATTGAAGTCAGCCTTACCTAAATCTAGAATTTTAGTAGCTGTTTGGCGTTTCTTCCTTTCAAACACTACGTTGAACTCAATCATGTTATGATCGTTATTAGATAAATAAAGTCTCCACTGCCTGCTTACCTCTCGTTATATCCTCTATCATTGAAGTGATTGCAAACTAAATCTGTCTCATTATTCATTACTAAATCTAATATGGCCAGCTGCCTTGTTGGTTCTACGACATATTGTTGGAGAAAACTATCCTGAACACACTCAAGAAATTCACTACCTTTCTGACATGAGATAGTCTGCTTATCCCAATCTATATAAAAGTTAAAATCCCCCCCATTGAAACCACTCTGCCTTTCCTTGTCTAATCTCTGCAATTATACATGCTACCACTTCACAGCTGCTACCAGGGGCCCATACACAACTCCTACTTTAGTCTTAAAACCTTTTGTATTTCTTAATTCTATCTATAAAGTCTCCACTGCCTGCTTACCTCTCGTTCTATCCTCTATCATTGAAATGATTGCATGCTTGATCACTAAGGCTACTCCTCCCCATGTACCATTTCCCCTAACTTTCCTATTGACCTTATAACTGGGTATATTTAGTTACCAGTCCTGACTGTCTTGAGCCATATATCAGTAATGGCTACCATGTCATACCCTCCCAAGTTGAATTTGTGCCTGCAATTCATTCAATTTGGTCCTTATACTCCATAGGTTTATATTAAAAATTGCTTATTTGGGCCACACACCCTAACCTGTCCTTCCCTAACCTAATGTTTTACTGACATTTTTCATATTTCTCAGTTCTCGTTTAATTACTTAATATCTTTTAGTTTTCTCATTACCTATAGTGCCTAAAGCACAATTTCTGACTACTACTCTACTCCTCTACTCTCTTCATTTTTGTTTGTTTTAGAACTTTTATTTATACTACCTTTTCACCTGAGTCCCCAATCCATCATTTACTAGTTTAAAGTCCTTGTGACCACCCTATTTATCCTTTCCATGAGGACGCTGGTCCCAGCCCGGTTCAGGTGGAGCCCGTCCCGAAGGTACAGTTCTTCCTGTCTCAATACTGGTCTTTCTGACATATCTACCTAACTGATGGTTTCGGACAGATTATTGATAGTTATGATACAAGCGGAAAAATACTTTTTAAAAAATAAAATGACTGCGACAAAACAAATTTAAATGAATTCAATAGCCCAAGTGAGATGCCCATCAAACACATAGTCAGATAAAACCCACAAGATGCTTACATTTGCATTGAATGGCTTGACCAGTTCCTTAGAAACCTGACCCAGACATTAATGTCTGGTTAGGTATCAAAATTAGCTGGGCCCATTCTGCGAGTGAACTTGATTTTTAACCCTGTACAATTTTAACCTATCTTCGCACTTTCCAGATATTAGGATGGGAAGTGGGGGGGGGGGATACTTTGAAATACCATATAGGTAAATTGATTATTTTAACTAGACTTTTATACCCAAGTCTCTGAATCATCCTGGTCTCTTCTCCAATGCAGTAATATTTTTTGAAGGTGAAGTACCCAAAATTACACACAATATTTCAATCATCCTATAACTTCAGACCTTGGACATTTTGGTTTCTATGTTTTACATTTCAACTCTAAGTAACAAACTAATTCAATTCAAACATAATTTGAACCAATTTACTCTTAATTATTATTGCAGTTTGACCATTTGTGCCTTCGTCATTCAGGTTTTTTTTGCATTATCTCTTCCAAATAATTTTACTATTGTTTTTCATTATAACTCATCAAGTGCATGGAGCTTCCTGGTCTATGTTTGCCATGGAATGCACTGATGAACAAAGTAATTCCATAGCATGCATACAAAACTACATATTGCAAAAGTAATGTATAAATGGGAATGGTTACCAGATGTCATTCCCTTCTTGGGGATTTAATTTATAGTTCAAAACTCCCCAAGTATCACTCTTATGACTCTGTCCCCATCAATGAGACCACCTGGCAATCATTGCCAGACACTAATGTTCTGTGCACTCAACCCTAAAAAAATATACTAAATGTGATATTCTTTGAACTTACTTGACTGATAGTTTACTTTCAGTTGCAATAAGGTTGTTCTCAATCATACGGAAACCAAACAATCTGATAGTTGCTATCCGCAGTAATAGCAAGAATACAAGAGTACACAGGATAAGAAAATCCCAACACAGCCATTTAATTTCATGAAGCCGACTTCTGAAGAAATACACTCCAAACCCCAAAGATCATCTAGTGAAATTCCACAGTATCTGTTCTCACATGTCCATTATTCTTCCTTCCCCTCACTCCCCAAGAGCATTCATTCATCTCAGACTATACCTATTCCACAATTTTCAATCCTTTTCTCAATAGTTATCTGCCCAGCTTCTTTTAGAAGGTATTAATCGACACAGCATTGTTTTTTGGGTGGGGGGGGGGTATTTTGTTCCAAATATTGACTACACTTTAGGAAAAATTAGTGCAGTTACTCCACCTGAATCTTAAGATATAAAAAATATTCACCTCCCTTTCCCAGCAACAAAGTACAACCGTTCGACAAAAATGCTTGCGAGAATGCATGAACAATTTTTAAAAAGAACTGTATTGGAGTGAATCGGCTCGTAACCCTAAATGTTAGAATTTGAGATACCTTACTCATGCCATTCCTGCTTAACCAACTATACAGGCAGCCTGTAACCAGAGTAGAAAAATGCCCCCTCCGGTAACATCATGAAATGAGGCAGTGGGCTGTGACAATATAATTTCCACTGACACTGCAGCAAGACTTGACAATGTTGCATAAGGGACCTTGAACACACAATTTCTGCAATGAAGCTGCCTCTAACTAGCATTTCTGAAGCAAAATAGTGGCTACCAAGGAGCAATGGAGAAACATCAGTGGGTAACAATAGAAAGCTCGGAATGAGAAAGAAGTAAACTCAAGAATGAGACAGATACCTCGCCTTAAACATTCAGGATGAAGGGGCAGTTCTGTTTTGATGATAGGGTATTTCGTTCTGAATCAGTCTAAGGATGCATGTATACTAAAACCTAGCACTGTTGCAAAGCAGTTTTACTTCACAACTGTGCTAAGAAGTTGCAACATAAATGCAGAGCCAGGGCCTGGCTTAACTCTGGAGCAACATTCCCTCCTACAAGTCGTCTCCCACTGCTTCGTTCCGGAGTCTGGGAGCCCCTAACACCTGATTAAGGACATTGTGACTCTGGAGATGGTGCAGAGAAGGCAAACATGGATGGTCCCCGCCTGGGAAGGATTTAGGTTTGAAGTTAGATTTGATACAGTGAGTTTGTATTTGTTGCAAATGGCACTGAACACGGTGTAGTCATCAGCGAACATTCCCACTTCTGATCTTATGATGGAGAGGTGGTCATTGATGAAGCAGCTGAAGATGGTTGGGCTTAGGATACTGCCCTGAGGAACTCCTGCAGTGATGTCCTGGAACTGTGATGATTGACCTCCAACCACCACAACCATCTTCCTTTGTGCTAGGTATGACTCCAGCCAGTGCAGAGTTTTACCCCCCCGATTCCCATTGACTTCAGTTTTACTAGGGCTCCTTGATGCCATCCTCAGTCAAATGTTGCCTTGATGTCGAGGGCAGTCACTCTCATCTCACCTCTGGAATTAACTTCTTCTGCCATGTTTGGATCAAAGGCTTTAATGAGGTCTGGAACCGAATGGTCCTGGCAGAACCCAAACTGAGCGCCGGTGAGCAGGTTATTGGTAAGTGCCACTTGATAGCATGGTCGACGACGCCTTCCATCACTTTGCTGATGATTGAGAGTAGACTAATGGGGCGGTAATTAGCCGAATTGGATTTGTCCTGAGCAGTTTTCCACATTGCCAGATAGATGCCCATGTTGTAGATGTACTGGAACAGCTTGGCTAGAGGCGCGGCTAGTTCTGGAGCACAAGTCTTCAGCATGACAGCCAGGATGTTGTCCGGACCCATAGCCTTTCCTGTATCCAGTGCGTTCAGTCGTTTCTTGATATTACATGGAGTGAATCAAGTTGGCTGAAGACTGGCTTCTGCAATGGTGGGGATCTCAGGATGAGGCCGATATGGATCATCCACTCGGCATTTCTGGCTGAAGATGGTTGCAAACGCTTCAACTTTATCTTTTACACTCACATGCTGGGCTCTGTCATCATTGAGGATGGGGATATCCCGTTAGTTGTTTAACAGTCCACCACCATTCACAACTGGATGTGGCAGGAATGCAGAGCTTTGATCTGATCCATTAAGTGTGGGATCGCTTAGCCTTGTCTATGGTATGCTGCTTCCACTTTTTAGCATGCACATAGTCCTGTGTTGCAGCTTCCTCAGGTTGGCACCTCATTTATAGGTATGCCTGGTACTGCTCCTGGCATGCTCATTGAACCAGGGTTGGTCCCCTGGCTTGATGGTAATGGTAGAGTGAGGGATATGCCGGGCCATGAGGTTACAGATTGCGGTGGAATACAATTCTGCTGGCCCACAGTGCTTCATGGATACCCAGTTTTGAGCTGCCAGATCTGCTCTAAATCGATCCCATTTAGCACGGTGATAGTGCCACATAACACAATAGAGGATGACCTCAGTGTGAAGACAGGACTTTGTCTCCACATTGGTGGTCACTGCTACCAATGCTGTCATGGACAGATGCATCTGTGACAGGCAGATTGGTGAGGTGGTCGTCAAGTAGGTTTTTCCCTCGTGTTGGTTCTCTCACCACCGCAGGCCCAGTCTGGCAGCTATATCCTTCAGGAAATCAGTCAGCTCCGTCAGTAGTGGTGCTACCGAGCCAGTCTTGGTGATGGGCATTTAAGGTCCTGCTTTTTAATCTCTTTCCCAGCTCCTAAAATCCCTCTTTCGACCTATGTCACTGATACCGATATGGACCATGAGCTCGGGATGTCCACCTTACCCCCCTCAGAATGCCCTGCAGCTGCTCAGTGACATCATCGACCCTGGCACCAGAGAGGCAACATACCTGGAATCACGTCTATGGCCGCAGAAATGCATGTCTGTTCCCCTAACTATCGAATCCCCGACCACTATTGCTTTCCGATCTTCCTCCTTCCCCCAGGTACAGCTGAGCCACCCGTGGTCCCGTGGTCTTGACTCTGGCTGTACTCCCCAGAGGAACCATCACACCCATCAGTAGTATACCAGTTGGAGAGTGAGAGGCACTCGGGGAACTCCTGCACTAATTGCCTGATCCTCCTGGTCTGTCTGGTGGTCACCCATTCCCTCTCTGCCTGCACGCTCTTACGCTGCAGGGTGACCATCTCCTGAAACGTGCTATTCACATAGCTCTCAGCCTCATTCCTGCATAAGTGGTTGTCCAGGACACTGAAAGCATCCCGACATTCCCACATGGCATGAGATGTGCATTTCATGGGACTGAGGTGCCCTGCCATGCTTCTATTTATTTAACTATTAACTAACCTACAGAAATAAATTTAAGGATAAGAGTCTTAAAAGTCAGGCCTTCCTTTATCTACGGCTGCCTCTCTCGCGCTCAAAGTCTTTATTCAAATGAATATTTATAGTTATATTAATTAGTTTATCTAGTTAAGTTAGAGAAAAAAAAGTTAATAGCCACCCACCGATCACCTACCCGCTGTCCTGTGATGTCACTCCTTGCTGTTTCTTGTTGTTCTTTGTACTGCCGCTTCTGATGCCGACTACCTTCCAGGCTAGCCTTATACACTAAAGAAGCAGGGAGTGCAATTGGGTGTCCAAATGGTTTACTCTTTCCCGAGTGTGGAAATGCTTCTTAAAAGCATTTCCTCAGCAAGTTATGGTGCCTTCAGGTGTTGAAGTGTAACACGTTTGAATATGTGCAGGAGAGTTATTTCATGAAGATATAGTAAGTTTGAGAGAAAATAATTTCAAACTGATTTCTGGGAAATTCAGTATTTTTTGTGCAGTAAAGTGAAATATACAAACGAGGTACTATTTCTCCCCGTGTAAACACTGCGTGCCAGATCATTAAGATGTTCCTACAATTTGTCTCCTGTAGGTATAATTGTAGTGCTTCCCCATTTATATATCACATTCCCTTTGCTCCTTACAATCTTCACCTACATCGTGCTTGGAAACAATGGCAGCTATCATTCAGGAAGGCAGATTGCAAAGGGAGGTGGGAGTCGACATCATTAAGTCACAGCCCCAAACTAATTTCCATTCAGGCCCTGGGACCATCAGATAGCCATGGAGACACCAACTTCAAACTATGGCCTCAGTACTGAACAAACCCTGTCCCACCTTTCCCAGCCATGGCAAGAGCCCCACATCAAAGAAAGATTCTGAACCTGTGCGAGTGTTAGCAAAATGTACAAAGCTCTTGTAACAGCCTCCCTTTTATGTGTCTGTAAACCTGTAGCATGCCATAACCCCAACAAGGTGTGTAAATTTACTAACTTCAATAAACACATATTCTCAAAATAATAATCCTCCTGGGTACATTATACCACAGCAAGGCAATGGATTCCAGCTGCGCGAGTTCCATTATGAACTTTGGGTTTGAGCACATACTTGTGGGCTCCATGGGCTGCATTTCCTTATTAATGTCTTCCTTTCATGTTCAGTTTTTTTTATATAATGTGGTTTGTGTAAAGTCCTGTCCCCTCAGTACAGATTCACACGAGGCATGTAGTGAAGTCAAGGTCACTCTGGACCTGCATCTTTATTTCACAGCTCTGGAATGCTGCATTTGCCTGAGACCTGTCCTTATATACTTGTCTCTTGCAAGTGCACCCTTGGTGGTAAGGTATGCTGGTGGTTACAGGTCATATCTTATTACAGTCATGTATAGCATGTTAGGATACAGTTATATATAATAATGTAAGATTCATGACATCACCCTCCCCCAAGGTCTTATTGTCTTTATAGGTTCAGTCTCTCAGGTGGTCTACGCTCTCACGTGGAGCGTCTGAGTTGTGGTTCAGTTGTTTGCCTTGGTGTCTGTTTTTCTTTGGGTGTGGTTGCTGGTATCTCGCCTGGGCTGTCTGTTTCGATTGGTGTGATTGTTGTTGACTCGCCTGGGCTGTCTGTTGGGATTGCCCTTTCCTCAGGTTGTTCCCTCTGTCTGTCCACCAGGTGTGGTGCGAGTTCCACATTGTAGTCTGCCTCTGGTTCCGCAGTGTTGTTGGTAAATCTGCTTTTGACTTGGTCTACATGCCTCTGGCAGGTTTTGCCATTGTCCATTTGTACTACCAGTAGCCTGTTTCCTTCCTTGCCCGTTACTGTCCCTGCAAGCCATTTGGGACCCCTGCCATAGTTTAGTACAAACACTTTGTCCCCTATCTCATTCCATCTCCCTCTCGAATTTCTGTCATGGTACTCAGTCAGCTTATGGCGCTTTGCCTCAACGATTTCGTGCATGTCTGGGAGGATTAATGAGAGCCTTGTTTTTAAAGTCCTTTTCATCAACAGTTGCGCGGGGGGTATCCCAGTCAGTGAGTGCGGACGAGATCTGTATGCCAGCAGCAGTCGCGACAGGCGACCCTGCAGCGTGGGACCTTGGATTTTAAGCATGCCTCGTTTAATGATTGGCACTGCTCTCTCCGCCTGGCCGTTGGAGGCCGACTTGAACGGTGTCGTCTTGACGTGATTTATGCTGTGGTCAATTATAAAGTCTTGGAATTCTGCGCTGGTGAAGCACGGACCATTGTCACTGACCGATATGTCAGGGATTCCATGCGTTGCAAACATGGTTGCGAGGCTCTCCACAGTGGTGGAGGTTGTGCTCGAGTTTAAAATGGTGCATTCGATCCACTTTGAAAATGCATCTACAACTACGAGAAACATTTTGACCATGAATGGGCCCACATAGTCTACGTGCACCCGCGACCACGATTTGGTAGGCCAGGGAACCTCTGCCCAGTCACCGGTTAGGACACATCTTTTTACTAAGGATAACGTGGGGTCGTTGGCCGTCCAGGCTCTGATTTGGCGAGCCTTCATGGGCGAACCTGTGGACTCAAAGGCATTGATTGCTATGACTATCTCACAGTCCTGTTCATCAGACCCTTCCGTGGTCGCCAGGGGTAGCCTGCTGAGTGAGTTGGCACAGTTGCCTGTGCCTTATGGTATAGTCATAGGGCGCCAGCATGAGTGCCCACTGTTGAATTCGCGCCGAGGCGCTGGCGTTTATTGCCTTGCTCTCGGACAGGAGGGACGTGAGGGGCTTGTGGTCGATTTCCAACGTGAACTTGACCCCGAAAAAGGTATTGGTGCATCTTTTTGACACCGTACACGCACGCGAGCGCCTCCTTCTCTACCATTCCGTACCCGCGCCTCTGCCCGCTAAAGTGACCTGGAGGCATAAGCAATGGGTTGTAATTTGCCCGCACTATTGACATGTTGCAAAACATACCCGACCCCATACGCTGACGCATGTGAGAACTAGCTTTTTACCTGGGTCAAAGAAAGTCAAAACACTGTTGAAACACAGAAGGTTGCGTGCCTTATTGAAGGCGCGTTCCTGGGCGTCCCCCCAAAACCAATCGCACCCCTTCCCGAGTAACACTTGGAGAGGCTCCAGCAGCATGCTTAAGTTCTGCATAAAGTTCCCAAAGTAATTGAGTAGCCCGAGAAAGGCGCGCAGTTCTGAGACATTCCAGGGCCTGGGTGAAGGCGAATTGCTTCTGTTTTGGACTCTGTTGGGCGGATTCCATCAGTGGCAATCCTTCTGCCCAAAAATTCAACCACCTTTATTTCACAGCTCTGGAATGCTGCACTTGCCTGAGACCTGTCCTTATATACTTGTCTCTTGCAAGTGCACTCCCGGTGGTAAGGTATGCTGGTGGTTAAGATCATATCTTATTACAGTCATGTATAACATGTTAGGATACAGTTATATATAATAATGTAAGATACATGACAGTTTGCTGTTTTTGAACTTAAAAATAATGTTTGTAAACATGGGCAACACAAACACAAAAGGTTCTAATTTCAAGCAGCTGAGTCTTTGAGCGTTTTCTTCAACAATTACACACAGTGGTTATGTCCTTGTAAAGATTTGTCTTTAAGGCATCACAGATTGACCTGGTTACATCTGTGACATGACCATTGTCGTACTTTACACTCTGGCCTTTTGATTGGCGGGGAAAAAGTCATTACATTGTTTGCAGGCTGCTTCTACCTTTAGAATTGGTGGTGTGGGCAGCAGGAAGAGGAAATTGGCTAAACACAAAAGGGTTTTTTAATTTATCTTAAGAGAAAAGAGAACAAAATGGATGGTTAGGTTAAACAGTGGATCTTCCTTGGCATTGTTCGTAGCAATGTCAAGCAATGCAGGATATAGTGCAAGTTTGGTGAATGTTATAAAAAGTTCATTTTACAAGTTATTGCTGTTTATATTTATGACCTGATCCCTGCCCTATCTATATAACATTCTCCAACCCTGCCAGAGCTCTGTTATTCTGACTCTGGCCTGTTGTACTATCCTTCCCTTCAACCCTACAATTAGTGACTGCACTCTAAGCTATGTAGGCCCCACATGCTACAATCTCCTCCCTAAACCTCTCTGCTTCCCTCTCCTCTTTTAAGATCAACCTTACAACCAATCTCTTTAAGTTAGCTTTTTGTCACCCCAATTAATAGCCCCTTCTTTGGTTTGGCATCAATTTTTGTCTGACTGTGCCTCTGTGAAGCTCCTTCGGATATTTTCTACATTAAAGGCGCTATTAAGTGCAAGTTGTTGTTGTGCTCATGGCCTTAACCATGCCTACCTCCATATCCTTCTCCAGTCCTTCAACCTTCCCAGAACTCTCCATTGCTCTGAATCTGCCCACTTACACATGCAACACCCCACCATTAGAGATCAAACTTTCATCCGTCTAGGCACATACTCTGGAATTTCCTCCCTAAATCCCTTCGCCTCTCCACTTCCCTCGCCGTCCATTTTTGTCTAATTGCATATTTGTGAAAGGCCTTGAGCTGTTTTTCTATGTTAAAAGTGCTATATAAATCCATGTTGCTGTAATGCTTGCCATATGAAAGTCCTTATTTTTTTTTAAACAGGCTAATCCCTCTGTGGTGTTGCTCGTGGGCAGGCTGGTGTCTGGAACATCATGTTTAGCTACTTACGGTGGACCTGTGTTTAATATAGCCTGTTCACTTTAATACAACTACTCCATGTGGCAACTATTCCACGTTCTAAACTGGCATTTCCCCAGATCAATTAGAGGCTAACTGTTGTTCAAAGAGAGAGAGAAATTAAAATTAAAACAAAAATAGGAAAGAGAATAGGGGACAAGAACGAAGACGTGGAGCAACAGTAAAGAGTTCATATTTGAAACTGTTTCAAGCTTTGTAGGTTGATTTTACAGTAATAAAGCTCCTTACATGTAAGTAAATTAATGTCACAAAGTTTGAAATGTGCTGGTTTCAGTCATTTAAACATTAGTCTATCCTTAGCACAAGATCAAATTGATTTGTTTTTCAAATGTAATTAGCAGTAGGGTGCAAATCTGTCAACTATGTGAAAGGAGGATCCAGTCAGTTTGATTGTGCAATTACCACTAGACAGTCAGTGGCTCAGTTGGCAGCACCCTCGCCTCTGAGTCAGAAGGTTGTGGGTTTAAGTCCCACTCCAGGACTTGAGCACAAAAATCTGGGTTGACACTCCAGTGCAGTACTGAAGGAGTGCTGCACTGTCTAGGGTATCGTCTTTCAGATAAGACATTAAACCAAGATCCCGTAAAAGATCCCATGGCACTATTTTGAAGAAGAGCAGGGGAATTATCCCTGGTATCCTGGCCAATATTTATCTCTCAACCGACATCATTAAAGCAGATTATCTGGTCATTACCTTATTGCTGTTTATGGGAGCTATGCTGCTGTGTTTCCAATATTCCAACAGTGACTACACTTCAAAAAGTACTTCATTGGCTGTAAAACGCTTTAGAACATCCGGCGGCCGTGAAAGGTGCAAAAGAAATGTAAATCTATCTTTTTTCTTTCTTTAAAGAAATTCACCCGTTAAAGTAACACAATGCATTACACAAATAGCAAAAAGCGAAATGCTGGAAATCTGAAAACAAACACAGTAAAAGCTGCTTTTCCAGGTATTGGGGGAGGGTTAGTACTTGGGATCTTTCCTCGTAGCTCAAGCCTTTAGACTCAGCAATGTGGCTCTCCTCCAACATTGGCCCCAGCACTTGAACTGTTCCTGGTTTCTTAGCAACCAGAACGGGTTACAGTGCGCAAGTGGGGATCTGACCACAACACCATAGGTTTTAACCACAACTTCCTCTGGACTTATATTTGAACGGATTTTGCGGTGGGCATGAGCGCGTACTCACAGCGTACGCTGTCATACTGCTTTTGAAATCTATCACAAGTTCGGGATTTCTGCATGCGTGTTGACAGACCATCGGCTCCGCCAATGAAAACCTAATTGCTGGCACAGAGTTGGGCTATTTGCCCACAACTGCCCAGCAATTATATAGAGATTTTAAGGCTGGTGGAAACAGGGAGATACCCGAAATTAAAAATATGCTTTAAAAATTTTTTTTTTTTTTTAATGACATTCAGGAACATTAAAAGCTTTAATCAGAAGCAATCCTACTGTATGTTAAAGCTGTAGTTTTTAATAAATAATGTTTATATTTCATAACTTTCTGCACAGTATTTGAGTAATGAATTAGATTCCCACAATAAAAGCTAAATCTGTATGTATTTTAATGAAGTAATGTAGTAATTTAAATGAATGAAAGACAATCTGTTTTCTGATTGGAGGACCAGGCCCACGTGATCCCTGGGATCCACGGGCCATTATGCTGCCCTCCTACTCACAACATCAGAGCGCAAGTTCACGTAGAGGGCCCGCCATTAAGGTACGTATTCTTTCCGGCAGGTACGACGCCGACTGCAATTTTTAGCCCAATGTGTTTACTAGCTTTGCCTGCAGGCAATGACAGGGGTTCTGCGCTCACCCAGCACAGACCACCAGCCAATTTTATTCCCCTCAGCTCTTGCTAAGTTTAGCACACGCATAAAATAAAACAGATATTAACCAAACATTCAGATTACAAATTGCACTATCAGCTTCCCTTCTCAGACAGTTAACAGTTGGACAGTATGTCCAGGAATGTAAGAGAGAAAAAGGAACTTCAGTACTAATAGATTGCAGCTAAGGCTCTGCAATTGCTGCGGGTAAATCATGTTATGGTACCAAGTCACAGAGACCAGTACGGCCCTAGGTCCAATTCCCAATTTGTGCTCGAGTAGTTGATTTTAGCCTGGGCAGTGATTGGGTGCTATAACTGGCCTCCGCACGCACAGGATAAGGAGGAGGTAAAAGAACAAATCAGCCAGCATTCCTATCCCTATTTTTATCCAATGGAAACGCGCGTGTGTGTGTAGGCATCAGGTGATGCAACACTGGGTTTAGCTGTGGTGGCCCCATGGTAGAACAGCTGGCTGACCCTCACTCCCGCGATTCACACATGAAGAATGCCTCACTCCATGTGGAACTGTACCTTACCACCAATCGCCACCTTCAGGACAGCAGACGAGTAAAAAACACAATCACTGTGCCTTGTGAATTCTGGTGAATCTAGCAGCTGAGAGTAGATTTTGTACTTTTAATACCAGGTCATAACAATACACTCTTCTGGGCGATGACAGCACTTACGACTGGGGTGGTTTTAAGAGCCATATGTTTTAGCTGGCTGTCAATACAGGAAATTCAACAAGAAGAAGTTCTACCCTGTATAATTTCAATTAATCTCATGAGGTTGCAATAGGGCTGATGTTGCAGTAGCTTTGACCCTGGAATGTAGCATTCTTGATTAGAAGCTCATGCTTGGCGTGTGATGGTCATTTGCTCTCGGGCTGACCCAAGATAGTAAACTTTTATGGAGTAGTTTCCGCTTTGGGTGCAATCGGCAAATTGCACACAAAATGGGCATGAAGTTGCGCTGTTCAGATTACACGTTCAAGTTTCCACTGAAATAAATTTGCGTAACCACCAATGTAAAATCTTCAATGAACCAGTGTAATCAGGCAGAGCAATAGAACATAATTATTTATTTTTTACTATTAAAAAAGTGGTTCTTGATGTATTTGAGAGTGGTCACCTGTTGCAATTTTATTAATACAGCTGAAAATGGATTTATCACAGAAGTGAGCATTTTTAATAAGGGTGTCCATTCCTCTACCATGAATAAATTTATTGAAAATGACCAAACTGAACCTTTTAATAGTTTCAAAGGTGTACACTAGTCAGTTTCTTAGTAAATTAAATATTTTTTGGAATGATTTTTTTTTTTTTAAAACATGCCTACTAGTGCTTGTGCACCTAGGAACATTAGTGCAATTTGAAGAGGCTTCCCGAACCAGCTCAATCGGTGGAAACTCGTAATGTCGACCTGGGGGCGTGGCCAGTTTTGTGGGCAAGGTCAGATTCAGGCAAATTGTGTCGTGAACCACCGTAAAAGATCACGGAAAACGCCAACGTAAGTTGTTTTGAGCACAATTTGGGACGATCTTTTGCGCTGGTTCGGTCAGTTCGGCCTGGATTGCACTGATCTTGCGAGCGTAAACAACTGGAGACGCCACCTCCAGATGTTTAATGAAAGGTGTTTAATCCGCAGCGGCATCTGGGAATCCCTGGCCCAAGACAGCCCTAAGTGGAGGAAGAGCATCCGAGAGGGCGCTGAGCACTTCGAGTCTCGTCGGCGAGAGCACACAGAAACCAAACGCAGGCAGCGGAAGGAGCGTGCGGCAAACCAGACTTCCCACCCACCCTTTCCTTCAACCACTGTCTGTCCCACCTGTGACAGAGACTGTAATTCCCGTATTGGACTGTAGACACCTGAGAACTCACTTTTAGAGTGGAAGAAAGTCTTCCTCAATTTTGAGGGACCGCCAATGATGATGATGGAGTGAAAGAGGGAAAACTCGGGTGTATAGGCTAACGGAATGGGATAACATTCCCTTCATCTGAACAACGCTTCCTGCTGAACGCCGCAAGGAAAATAACTAAATTGGGGTGGGAGGGAGGGAGGTGCTGAGAAAATACAAGAATTACTAGTCCTCCAAAAAGCATTAGCAAGGCTCACTCCTCTAATGGGTCAGTAAACAATTGCAGCACATGGGATGGTATGAGCCCCAGGTTTAATCTCTAGTATGTCCTGAGCTATCTAATTTCAGCCACAGCAGGAACAAGATGGCACATTAAATCTCCGTGCTCCACTGAGGGAGTCTTTTGGATCAAATGTTAAACCAAGGACCCTTTTGTCCTCTCAGGTGGACATAAAAGATCCCATGTCACCATTTCAAATAAGTATAGGAGAGTTCTCCCCAGTGGCCAGTATTTATTCCACAGTCAACATCACTGAAATAGATCAGATCATTATCACATTGTTGTTTTTGTGTGACCTTGTTGTACGCAAATTGGCTGCCACATTTCCTACATTACAAGGTGTCATATAAATGCATTTTCTTTCTTTTCTGTAATGACTCAAGAGTCTTGTTACTGTAAACGGCCTCAGGTGTAAACCTGATCCAACTTTATTTGCGCCCAAAGTACCTGCATGACATGGTACCCGCGCTTATATACCAGTGATCGTGCACACGCGTGTACAGCCCGATGACCTCCAACTGTGTCGTCCCCTGGTATCTGGTGACCCCAAGCATTAATACATAACATTTTCTTTCTTTGTTCATAATTAGCCAGTCATCCCAGAAGCAAAAGTGCGCATGCGGGAGTCAGGTGAGCACAGAATTGAGCTGGGCTGTAATATCAGTAGTCAAACCACTATTTGCTTGGATGTCAATTATGGGTATTTGAGTTCAGTCATTGTCCAGAACTGTACCCTAGCATGAAACAGTCCCTTTAGAATAGGGGGTTTTAAAAATAGGCAAAACTGGTGGAAAATATGACTCTGCTCTAATCTTTACATACAAATTAGAATGTCTGAGTGTAATTTGTCAAACCTGTAACAGACCTGCAGCTCACTAGCTTTATTCTGAAGTGTCAGGTTCATGATAAAATTTAATTTAGCCAACGTAACAAATTTATACTTGAGGCTCTTTAATATTCTGGGCTTCTGATTCCTTCTGGCCACTACTGTCTTTGCCATCAAATCTCTCTAACTTTAATTAACACAAAAAGAAAACAGAGGTCACCAATCATGCAGTCAGCTGGGAGCAGAATGACTGAGTTGGAAAGGTGCAGAATGCAGCTCACAAGATTACTGTGTTGCGCTGCGGAAAGAAAAACAAATACGGGCTCAGTAAACAATTTGATAATGTCTGGAATACTGGAGATTAGAAGCAGCGCAGGCAGCCTGTTGAGTTTCCTAGTACTTTGTTGCACATGGTTCTGTTCAGAAACCTGGAAGGCTCCAATAGACCATGTGAAAGAAATTACCTGGTTGTCAAGAACTGGCATAGCACCCGGAACAGACACGGAGTTCTCTTGCAAATCAACGGCCAAAGCAACCTAGAAAAGCACAATAAGGGCCTGTGAAGTAATTTGCTACGTGGCTTTAGTAAACACTTCCACAGTTTTAAAGTCACAGAAAAGTTAAAGTAGTATGACGGCAACTCAGGCAGAACTTTCTGACCCAAAGCGTAACAGATGTGTGGAGGAAGTTAGCAGGGAAGCCAATGACATGGAAAGTACACATGGACTAAAGAGACACAAGATGCACTCTGCAGAGTGAAGGGATTGAGAGATATAGTGAGAAAGCAGGTAGGTGGGGCAAAGATCTATGAAAAAAGGAACAAGTTTGTTGGGCATAACGCCTTGGCCCTGTTCCTAAAACTTCTTGTATTAAAAAACAGTTTAAAAACTTCCATCTGTAGGACTGGCACTGAAATGCAAAACCTGTAACATGAAATAGCATCGTCAATATCAGCCACCTGATAATAAAACAAGACAATCATCCAATCTCTGAGCACAGATGACTACGTGATCAAAGAATCTTACGGCACAGAAGGAGGCCATTCGGCTCATCATGCCTCTGCCAAGTCTTTGAAGAGCTAACTAATTAATCCCATAATCCTCCAAATTTTTCCCCTTCAAGTATATATCCAATTGCCTTTTGAAACTTTCTATTAAGTCTGCTTCCATCACTCTTTCAGACAGTGCATTCCAGATCATGACTACACATTGCATTAAAACAATTCTTATCTCCCTTCTGGTTCTTTGAACAATTATCTTACATGTGTCCTCGGGTAACCCACCCACCTGCCAGTGGAAACAGCTTCTCATTCTATCAAAATTCCTCACAATTTTGAACATCTCTGTTAAATCTCTTCTTGACCTGCTCTGCTCCAAGGAGAGCAATCCCAGCTTTTCTAGTGTCTCAATATAGTGCCTCATCCTTGGTACCATTCCAGTAAATTTCTTCAGCGCCCTCTCCAAGGCCTTGACATCCTTCTGAACGAGTGGTGCTGAGAATTGGACACAATACTCCAGCTGAGGCCTAACCAGTGTTTTAAAGGTTTGGCATAGCTTCCTTGTTTTTGTACTCTATGCCTCTATTAATAAAGCCAAGGATCCCATATGCTTTTTTTAACTATCAATTTATTCTGACACCTTCAAAGATCCGTATATGTGAAACCCCAAAAACTCTCTGTCTAGTACCCACCTTTAAAATTGTACCACTTTTTTTATATTGCCTCTCCTCATTCTTACTCTCAAAATGTGTCACTTCACATCTCTCCGCATTAAATTCCACCTTTTTTAAAATTCGTTCATGGGATGCGGGCATCACTGGCAAGGCCAGCATTTATTACCCATCCCTAATTTCCCTTGAGAAGTTGGTTGTGGCGAGCCGCCGCCTTGAACCATTGCAGTCCGTGTGGTGAAGGTACTCCCACAGTGCTGTTAGGGAGGGAGTTCCAGGATTGTGACCCAGCGACGATGAAGGAACAGCGATATATCTCCAAGTCAGGATGGTGTGCAACTTGTAGGAGAACTTGCAGGTGATGGTGTTCCCATGCGCCTGCTGCCTTGTTCTTCTTAGTGGTAGAGGTCATGGGTTTGGGAGGTGCTGCCGAAGAAGCCTTGGTGAGTTGCTGCAGTGTATCTTGTAGATGGTACACACTGTAGCCATGGTATGTCGGTGGTGGAGGGAGTGAATGTTTAAGGTGATGGATTGGGTGCCAATCAAGCAGGCTGCTGTGTCCTGGATCGTGTTGAGCTTCTTGAATGTTGTTGGAGCTGCACTCATCCAGGCAAGTGCAGAATATTCCATCACACTCCTGACTCGTGCCTTGTAGATGGTGGAAATGATTTGGGGAGTCAGGAGATGAGACACTCACCACAGAATATCCAGCCTCTGAGCTGCTCTTGCCACAATGTGTGTGTGGCTGGTCCAGTTAAGTTTCTGGTCAATGGCGAACCCTAGGATGTTGATGGTGGGGAATTCAGTTGATGGTAATACTGTTAAATGTCATGTGGCAGTGGTTAAACTCTCGCTTGTTGGAGATAGTCATTGCCTGGCATTTGTGTGGAGCGAATGTTACCTGCCACTTATTAGTCCAAGCCGGAATGTCATCCACGTCTTGCTGCATGCAGGCATGGACTGCTTCATTATCTGAGGAGTTGAGAATGGAACTGAACACCGTGCAATCATCAGCATACATCCCCAGTTCTAATTTTATGATGGAGGGAAGATCATTGATGAAGCAGCTGAAGATGGTTGGGCCTAGTACACTGCCCTGAAGAACTCCTGCAGCAACGTCCCGAGACTGTGATGATTGACCTCCAACAACCACCACCATCTTCCTTTGTGCTAGGTATGACTCCAGCCAATGGAAAGTTATCCCCCAGATCCCCATTGACTTCAGTTTTACTAGGGCTCCTTGATGCCCCACTCGGTCAAATGCTGTCTTGATGTCAAGGGCAGTCACTCTCACCTCACCTCTGGAATTCAGTTCTCTTGCCCATTTTTGGACCAAGGCTGCAATGAGATCTGGAGCTGAGTGGTTCTGGTGGAACCCAAACTGAGCATCGGTGAGCAGGTTATTGGTAAATAAGTGTCGCTTGATAGCACTGTAACCGAAACCTTCCATCACTTGTAGATTGAGAGTAGACTGATGGGGCGGTAATTGGACGAGTTGGATTTGTCCTGTTTTTTGTAGAAAGGACATACCTAAGCAGTTTTCCACATTGTCGGGTAGATGCCAGTATACTGGAATAGCTCGGCTAGAGGCGCTGCTAGTTCTGGAGCACAAGTCTTCAGCACTACAGTTGGGATGTTGTCAGGGCCCATAGCCTTTGCTGTATCCAGTGCGCTCAGCCATTTCTTGATATCACGTAAAGTGAATCGAATTTGCTGAAGACCGGCTTCTGCGATGGTGGGGACCTCAGGAGGAGGTCGATATGGATCATCCACTCGGCACTTCTGGCTGAAGATGGCTGCAAACACTTTTAGTCTTGTCTTTTGCACTGACATGCTGGGCTCCGCCACCATTGAGGATGGGGATATTTACGGAGCCTTCTCCTCCCATTAGTTGCTCAATGGTCCACCATTCATAACTGGATGTGGCAGGACTGCAGTGCTTTGATCTGATCGTTGATTGTGGGATCGCTTGGCCCTGTCTATAGCATGCTGCTTCCGCTGTTTAGCATGCATGTAGTCCTGTGTTGCAGCTTCCCCAGTTGGCACCACATTTTTAGGTATGTGTGGCTTGATGGTAATGGTAGAGTGAGGGATATGCCAGCCCATCAGGTTCTAGATTGTGGTGGAATACAATTCTGATGCTGCTGCTGATGGCCCACAGCGCCTCATGAATGCCCAGTTTTGAGGCTAAGAGATCTGTTCTGAATCTTTCCTATATAGCACGGTGATAGTTCCACACAACACAATGGAGGGTGTCCTCAGTGTGAAGATGGGACTACATCTCCACAATTACTGTGCGGTGGTCACTACTAACAATGTTGTCATGGACAGATGCGCATCTGCGACAGGTAGATTGTCGAGGACGAGATCAGGCAGGTTTTTCCTTTGTGTTGGTTCTCTCACTACCTGCCACTGGCCCAGTCTGGCAGCTCTGTCCTTCAGGGCTCGGTCAGTAATGGTGCTATCGAGCCGCACTTGCTGATGGACCCTGAAGTCACCCACCCAGAGTACATTCTGTGCCCTTGCTACTCTCAGTGGTTCTTCCCAGTGCTGTTCATCATGGAGGAGTACTGATTCATCAGCTGAGGGAGGGCGGTAAGTGGTAATCAGCAGGTTTCCTTTGCTATACTTGACGTGAAGCTGTGAGACTTCATGGGGTCCAGAGTCAATGCCATGTGTCTGCCCATTTCTCCAGTCTGTTTATGTCCTCTTGAAGTCTACTACTATCCTCCTCACTATTTATTACGTTTTCAAGTTTAATGTCACCTGCAAAGTTAAATTTTACCCCATACCCAAGTCCACGTCATTAAAATATATAAAAATGAGCAGTGGTCCTAATACCAACCCCTGGGGTACACCACTATATACTTCCTTTCAGTCTGGAAAACAGATGATCTTAGATCTTTGGGTTTTGTGCATAACTTGAACACATATCCACAAATCACTGGAAGGACCTCTTACATTCAGATTCACAGGAATACAAATTTCAGTAAACAAAAACAAAAATTGCTGGAAATACACAGATCGTCCATTCATATCTGTAAAGAGAAAAGACCAGTTAACATTATGGGTGCAGATTCCTAATCAGAACTCTTGTCTTCACTCAAAACATATAACTTATCTTTTCAGATGTGGATAGACTTGCTATCTATCCCATCTATACATCACCCAGGACTGATGAAAGGAGCAATGTAAAGGAAGCTCCATTCTGCATGTAACACCCACCATAGAATCATACGGCACAGGCAGCGGCCATTCAGCCCATCATGCCTGTGCCGGCTTTGTGAATGAGCTATCCATTTAGTCCCACTTCCCTGCTCTTCCCCATATCCCTGTCTCCCCTTCAAGGATATATCCAATTCCCTTTTGAAAGTTACTATTGAATCTGCTTCCACCATCCATTCAGGTAGTGTACTCCAGGTCATAACAAGCTGCAAAAAAAAATTCTTATCATCGTCCCAGATTCTTTTACCAATTAACTTAAACTACCTTAAAATGACCATATCTGATCTGTTTTGTTCCCTCATTTTGACTAACACACAACTTCACCCAAGAAGAAAAAACAACATGAAATGATGTTCAGCAGTTCAAAATGGAATAGAAAAAATGTTTTCAATGGAACTCTGTTTTTGGGGCTGTGTTAAAGCCAACACACTGTTAACTTTATGTAAGAGATCAGGCAATCCAGAGTATCATCACTGAAATTGAAGTATTCTGGGTGATTTTAGCAGCAAAATTGCACACAATCTCAGCTGTCAGCCAATCTTTTGCAGAGGTATAATTCACAGACCATTAGCACGTGGTCATATCTTAACTAAAATACACACACCACAACATAACAGTGCCACAAGGCCTCCAGTCACTCTGATTTAATCTTCTGTTCCAATCATCGTCATCCCCTGCTTTCCTGGAGGCAGACACTTATGATCATCATCATCATCATCATAAGCAGTCCCTCGGAATCGAGGAAGATTTGCTTCCACTCCTGAAGTGAGTTCTTAGGTGGCTGAACAGTCCAATACGAGAGCCACAGACTCTGTCACAGGTGAGACAGATGGTTTTTGAGGGAAGGGATGGGTGGGACTGGTTTGACACACGCTCTTTCCGCTGCCTGTGCTTGATTTCTGCACGCTCTCGGCGTTGAGACTCGAGGTGCTCAGCGCCCTCTTGGATGCACTTTCTCCACTTAGGGCGATCTTGGGCCAGGGACTACCAGGAGTCAGTGGGGATGTCACACTTTATCAGGGAGGCTTTGAGGGTGCCTTTGTAGCATTTCTGCTGCCCACCTTTGGCTCGTTTGCTGTGAAGGAGCTCAGAGTAGAGCACTTTCTTTGGGAGTCTCGTGTCTGGCATGCGAACTACGTGGCCTGCCCAGCGGAGCTGATCGAGTGTGGTCAGTGCTTCAATGCTGGGGATGTTGGCCTGGACGAGGACGCTTAAATTGGTGCACCTGTCCTCCCAGGGGATTTGTAGGATCTTGCGGAGACATCGTTGGTGATATTTCTACAGCAACTTGAGGTGTCTACTGTACATGGTCCATGTCTCTGAGCCATACAGGAGGGCAGGTATTACTACAGCCCTGTAGACCATGAGCTTGGTGGCAGTTTTGAGAGCCTGGTCTTCAAACATTCTTTTCCTTAGGCGGCTGAAGGCTGCACTGGCGCACTGGAGGCGGTGCCTGCTCTTGTTGATCGGAGGCTCCCGAGATATGGGAAGTGGTCCACGGTGTCCAGGGCCGCGCCGTAGAGTTTGATGACGAGGCAGACACTTATATAGAGGGTGCAATTGTAAGGAAAGAAATTAGCTTGGATGATGTGGAATCGGTATGGGTGGAGCGACGGAATATCAAAGGGCAGAAAACACTAGTGGGAGTTGTGTACAGACCTCCAAACAGTAGTAGTGATGTTAGGGAGGGTATCAAACAGGAAATTAGGCATGCATGCAATAAAGGTGCAGCAGTTATCATGGGTGATTTTAATATGCATATAGATTGGGCTAACCAAACTGAAACAATACGGTGGAGGAGGATTTCCTGGAGTGCATAAGGGATGGTTTTCTAGACCAATATGTCGAGGAACCAACTAGGGGGAAGGCCATCTTAGACTGGGTGTTGTGTAATGAGAGAGGATTAATTATCAATCTCGTTGTGCGAGGCCCCTTGGGGAAGAGTGACCATAATATGGTGGAATTCTACATTAGGATGGAGAATGAAACAGTTAATTCAGAGACCATGGTCCAGAACTTAAAGACGGGTAACTTTGAAGGTATGAGGCGTGAATTGGCTAGAATAGATTGGCGAATGATACTTAAGGGGTTGACAGTGGATGGGCAATGGCAGATATTTAGAGACCGCATGGATGAACTACAAGAATTGTACATCCCTGTCTGGCATAAAAATAAAAAAGGGAAGGTGGCTCAACCGTGGCTATCAAGGAAAATCAGGGATAGTATTAAAGCCAAGGAAGTGGCATACAAATTGGCCAGAAATAGCAGCGAACCCGGGGACTGGGAGAAATTTAGAACTCAGCAGAGGAGGACAAAGGGTTTGATTAGGGCAGGGAAAATAGAGTACGAGAGGAAGCTTGCAGGGAACATTAAAATGGACTGCAAAAGCTTCTATAGATATGTAAAGAGAAAAAGGTTAGTAAAGACAAACGTAGGTCCCCTGCAGATAGAATCAAGGGAAGTCATAACGGGGAACAAAGAAATAGCAGACCAATTGAACAAGTACTTTGGTTCGGTATTCACTAAGGAGGACACAAACAACCTTCCGGATATAAAAGAGGTCAGAGTGTCTAGTAAGAAGGAGGAACTGAGGGAAATCCTTATTAGTTGGGAAATTGTGTTGGGGAAATTGATGGGATTGAAGGCCGATAAATCCACAGGGCCTGATGGACTGCATCCCAGAGTACTTAAGGAGTGGCCTTGGAAATAGTGGATGCATTGACAGTCATTTTCCAACATTCCATTGACTCTGGATCAGTTCCTATGGAGTGGAAGGTAGCCAATGTAACCCCATTTTTTAAAAAAGGAGGGAGAGAAAACAGGGAATTATAGACCGGTCAGCCTGACATCGGTAGTGGGTAAAATGATGGAATCAATTATTAAGGATGTCATAGCAGCGCATTTGGAAAGTGGTGACATGATAGGTCCAAGTCAGCATGGATTTGTGAAACGGAAATCATGCTTGACAAATCTTCTGGAATTTTTTGAGGATGTTTCCAGTTGATGTGGTGTATTTGGACTTTCAGAAGGCGTTCGACAAGGTCCCACACAAGAGATTAATGTGCAAAGTTAAAGCACATGGGATTGGGGGTAGTGTGCTGACGTGGATTGAGAACTGGTTGGCAGACAGGAAGCAAAGAGTAGGAGTAAATGGGTACTTTTCAGAATGGCAGGCAGTGACAAGGTTCTGTGCTGGGGCCCCAGCTGTTTACACTGTACATTAATGATTTAAACGAGGGGATTAAATGTAGTATCTCCAAATTTGCGGATGACACTAAGTTGGGTGGCAGTGTGAGCTGCGAGGAGGATGCTATGAGGCTGCAGAGTGACTTGGATAGGTTAGGTGAGTGGGCAAATGCATGGCAGATGAAGTATAATGTGGATAAATGTGAGGTTATCCACTTTGGTGGTAAAAACAGAGAGACAGACTATTATCTGAATGGTGACAGATTAGGAAAAGGGAAGGTGCAACGAGACCTGGGTGTCATGGTACATCAGTCATTGAAGGTTGGCATGCAGGTACAGCAGGCGGTTAAGAAAGCAAATGGCATGTTGGCCTTCATAGCGAGGGGATTTGAGTCCAGGGGCAGGGAGGTGTTATTACAGTTGTACAGGGCATTGGTGAGGCCACACCTGGAGTATTGTGTACAGTTTTGGTCTCCTAACCTGAGGAAGGACATTCTTGCTATTGAGGGAGTGCAGCGAAGGTTCACCAGACTGATTCCCGGGATGGCGGGACTGACCTATCAAGAAAGACTGGATCAACTGGGCTTGTATTCACTGGAGTTCAGAAGAATGAGAGGGGACCTCATAGAAACATTTAAAATTCTGACGGGGTTAGATAGGTTAGATGCAGGAAGAATGTTCCCAATGTTGGGGAAGTCCAGAACCAGAGGTCACAGTCTAAGGATAAGGGGTAAGCCATTTAGGACCGAGATGCGGAGGAACTTCTTCACCCAGAGAGTGGTGAACCTGTGGAATTCTCTACCACAGAAAGTTGTTGAGGCCAATTCACTAAATATATTCAAAAAGGAGTTAGATGTAGTCCTTACTACTAGGGGGATCAAGGGGTATGGCGCGAAAGCAGGAATGGGGTACTGAAGTTGCATGTTCAGCCATGAACTTATTGAATGGTGGTGCAGGCTCGAAGGGCCGAATGGCCTACTCCTGCACTTATTTTCTATTTTTCTATGTGCCACTCTACAGTGGACAAACAGCTATTCTTCAGGTGAGTCTAAGAGTGGGTGATCACCAACATATTGGGGATTGGGTGGGCATCACAGCCGAATACAGCCAAATATCCACACAAAAGCATTTATCACTATGGTCACTCTTTAGTGATTGTGTGGGACTTCTTCCCAATTTTTCCCTTCCTAATCTAGGGATACCGAAGCCAGCTAAAGCACCCATATTGCTGGCAGTGTCAAGACCAGTTAACTCAACACAGACCAAGAACTGAACCTGGAACCTAGCCTGCTGTACAGAGCTCCATTAAATAACATAATTGCTTGCTTAAACATCAAAACAGCAAAGAGGTCAGCAAGCAGAATTCACCCCACTCCCCCACACATCCTTAGTTGCCCTGATACAACTAAGTGGCTTGACTAGGCCACTTTAGAAGGCAGTCAACCACATTGGCATGGGACGGGAGTCACATATAGGCCAGACTGGATAAGGACGGCAGGTTTTCTTCCTTAAGGACATTAATGAACCAGTTATTTTTTTCAAATAATAATCTGACAGCTTTATGGTCACTTTTACCTAAATTTTTCAAACTGAATTCAAATTCCTCAAACTGCCACAGAGAGATTTGCGCCCACGTTCTGTGGATTACTAAGCCACCGCACCCCTATTGGGTGAATGACCTTTATGAGTGGTGTACGTTATTAATGGATAAAGTCACTGTTAATTCATCACAGTATGGAGACACTAGCTGGCTCATCGTTGTTACTGCGGTACAGTTGCAGTGTCATGAATCCGGAGTTCCGGACTCTGGGACAATCGGTGGCAGGGTCGTCCAGAATCTGTAAAATGTTCCGGAATCTGGACCCGACAAACCTGTCGACCACGGGGTCTCCTCGCCCACCTGCCCGAACACCTCCTCGGCGCGAACGGCCCACTAGAGCACCTCCTTGGCGGGTCCCCACCCGACGACATCCTCGGCAGGACCCTGCCCAACGACCGCCTTGGCGGGACCGGCCTGACAACATCCTCCTTGGCGGGGCCGGACAGCCCGAACAGCTCCTTGGCTGGAATTCCCGCACCCCCCCTACCGCCACCCGCTTCTGACGTTCCGAAATCCGGAAATACCCGAACCTGGGCTCAGTTGTTTCCAGATTCGTGACATCAGAAAGCAAATCAAAAGTCCAGAAAAGCCCGGAATCCAGAAGGGCCTCGGTCCTAAGGATTCCAGATTTTAGGCACTGCACCTGTATCATGACATGAAAGTGGCTTTGTTTTTAAACCATCTTGTGACTTTAGGATACATCAAGAATATTTGACTGCATTTTTGGTATAGATTTTACGAGTGTAACCTCTGGTTTCAAAACATAAATAGAAAATGATGACTAAAGTAAAAGAAGAAAAATTGCTTTTGTTTTCAAGCCCTACTATCATCCTTCCCTATCGCTGTAATCTCCTTGAGTCTCACAATCCCGAGATATCTGCGCTCCTCAAATTCTGCCCGATTGAGTATCCCTGATTATAATCATTCAACCATCGGTGGCCGTGCCTTCAGCTGCCTGGGTCCTAAGCTCTGGAACCCCCTGCCTAAACCTCTCCGCCTCTTTACCTCTCTTTCCTCCTTTAAGACGCTCATTAAACCCCATCTCTTTGACCAAGCTTTTGGTCATCTGCCGTAATTTCTTCTTATGTGGCTCAGTGTCAAATTTTTGTCTCGTTACATTCATGTGAAGCACCTTGGGACATTTTATTATGTTAAAGGCGCTCTATAAATACAAGTTGCTGTTGTTACTGGCCCTGAATTTGCAGTCGGAGGCTTCCCATAGGGAATTGCCTCTGATCCGCAAATAAAATCGTCTGTGTGGTCGATAATGAAGAAGAAAGCTGTAGACAGCAGGAAGATATCAATGAACTGGTCAGGTGGAGAGAACAGTGGCAAATGGAATTCAATCCGGAGAAGTGCGAGGTAATGCATTTGGGGAGGGCTTTAATTGGCAATCCAACTTCGCGCACAGGCTGTCTGGTGCAAGAAGCAGAGAGCATCATAACAGGTACAATAGAGTGCTTTTCTGATATTGCAGCAGAGAAGGAGCTTTACTCTACAGCTAACCCAAGCTACTCAACTGGGTGTGCTTGATGCCATCGAGTGCCTGAAATAGGAAGTAATTTAATTCCCAAGTATTAGTAATCCTTTGAGAAGCACAAACATTTTTTCCCAAAAGCTATGTGAAATAAGTACAGCAGTATTGTGTTACACCACATTATTTGTGCTAGGTTGTCGCACCTTAGCCGCGCCATCACTAACACCGCATATTTCCACTCCGTAACATCACCTGACTCCACTCCTGCCTCAGCTCACCTGCTGCTGAAACCCTCAACCATGCCTTTATTATCTCGAGACTTGACTATTCCAATACATTCCTGACCGGCCTCCCACATTCAACCCTCCGTAAGCTTGAGGTTATCCAAAACTTTGCTGCCCATGTCCTAACTTGCACCAAGTCTTGTTTACTGATCACCAATGTTCCCACTAAGTTTTTTTTGGGTGCATGGCCCATTCAAAATACCGCGCATGTGTGGTTTTTACCATTGAAAAGCCGGTGAGCTGGCTGTGCAGGAGGTCCAGCGAGCTGCACAGCTTAAAGGGAACATTGCCCACCACTCCTGTGCTCGTTGACTTACATTGGCTTCCAGTTAAGCAACGCCTTGATTTTAAAACTCTCATCCTTGCTTTCAAATCCCTCCATGGCCTCACCCCTCCCTAACTCTAATTTCCTCCAGCCCGAAACCCCTCAAAGATATCAGCGTTCCTCCAATTCTGGCCTCTTGAGCATCCCCGATTTCAATCGTTCTTCCATTGGCGTCCGTGCCGTCCACTGCCAAACTCTGGAATTCCCTCCCTAAATCTCTCCCCCTCTCTTTCCTCCTTTAAGACTCTGCTAAAAATCTACCTCTTTGTCCAAACTTTTGGTCATCTACCCTAATATCTCCTTACGCGGCTCGGTGTCAAATTTTGTTTGATAATACTCGTGTGAAGCACCTTGGAATGTTTTAATACATTAAAGGTGCTAGATAAATACAGTTTGTTGTTATTGTTGTTAGCCCTTCATCCTCCAAGACTATATCACCAATAAGCTATTGATTTAAAAGAAAGACTTTCACTTTTGGTGAGGTTAAAGAGTTAGGTAATAGGATCACGTCTACAACATGGCATGAGGTGATCCGTCGTACAACAACAATTCACGGGACAATCTGCGCACATTACCTTCGGAGACTTTCTTTCTTATCGTCTCGCATTAAACAGCTGTCGAGGTGTCTGTTAATATTATCTTCAGGGATAGCCACTGCACAGACTGGACAATCCACTGCACAACAAAGGAAAACAAAGAACTAAGATTATACAGCACAGTACAGTACACGTTCTTCTGTCCTCAGAGAACTACACTAGTTTTTATCTGGTACGGTTATTGTACATTTTGATTACAAGGTAACTTTGTCATGCGTGGTGGATGGAAAGAGTGGTTCAACATGGTTATGGGGGTAACCTTTCTTGCTTGGAGTGGAGTTGGGTTGGGTTGCGATCTTTCCAGTGTATAGAGGGGGCGCTCCCATCTCCCCTTTTATGTTAGCCTGCCCCTCCCTCTGTTCAGGTGCGTGCTGTGGTATTTATGGGAGAAGGATCTCATTGTACAACCTTCCAAGAAATGATCCCAGACTGTTTGGTGCTTCTCCATTCATAGACAGCAGTTGAACATCAATCATTCCCAGTGGCATGTATCCCATAGATCATGCCCAGTTTTGTACTAGGGACAGGGGAGATTTCATCAGATCAGGAATAAGCACCTTCTCAGAATGTGCAGCAAAAACTGCGCTAGAATTTGTATTGTGAGGACCAAGTAGGGGAATGGTATCCCAATCCAATAGCCACGATGATTTGAATTACACTGCTACAACCTCAAGGATGCTCCCCAAAATTATCTCTGATCTGCATACCATGCGCACCTGCCATCCTTGGCTCAGTGGTAGAGCTCTCGCCTCTGAGGTAGAAGGTTGTGGGTTCAAGTCCCACTCCAGAGACATGAACACAAACTCTCGACTGACATTTCAGTGCAGCACTGAGAGACTGCTGTGCTGTCGGAGGTGCTATCTTCCCCCTCAGCTGGCCATAAAAGATGCTAAGGCACGATTCAAAGATGCAAGGGTGCTCTCCCAGTATCCTGGCCATTATCTATCCCTCAACCATCATCACTAAAAACAGATCAGCTGACTCAGTGCAGACCGGAAATTACACCTAGGACTTTCCTTGTTTGTATGGCTCAGTACCACACCATGCGGTGCATTTACCCACTAGGCCACCAAGAAAACAAATGTACAACTCAATGGTGACTTATAGAATCATAAAGCACAGAAGGCCATTCAGCCATTGTGCCTATGCAAGCTTTTTGAAAGAGCTATCCAATTAGTCCCACACCCCTGTTCTTTCCCCATAGCTCTGCAAATTTTCCTTTCCAGTATATATCCAATTCTCTTTTAAAGTTACTGCAGGTATAATGTCCAAAATCCGGAATCCTCAGGACCTAGTCCGTTCCGGTTTTGGGGTTTTTGCGAATTTTATACAAGAAAATCAGTAGTCTGAAGTCCAGAATCCTCGACCTAATCCGTGCCGGGTTTTGAGCGGAGATGTCCGGATCTGGCAAAACCTGAAATCCGGCACGGATTCAGGCGAGGATTCCGGATTCCAGACTTGATTTTGTTGTCTGAAATCCGGAATCCTCAACCAAGATTTTGCCTCAAAATGTCCGGTTTTCGAACAATAATTCCTGATTCTGGGTGATTCCATCAGCTATGTGCAAAATGTTCGGTTTTTGGACAATTCTGTTTTTTTGGATTTGGGACATTGCCTCTTTCAGGCAGTGCATTCCAGATCATAATAAATTGGTTTGTAAAAAAATTCTCATCTCTCCTCTAGTTCTTTTGCCAATTATCTTGAATCTGTCCCCTCTGGTTACAGACCGTCTAAAGCCAGTGGAAATATTTTTTCCTTATTTACTCTAACAAAACCCTTTATAATTTTGAACACCTCTATTAAATCTCGCTTAACATTCTCTGTTCTAAGGAGAAGGATTCCAGCTTCTCTAGTATCTCCACCTAACTGATATCCACTACTAGAACTCGTTGTAGAAATATAACAATGAAGTGTATTTACTGCCAGTTGGTTGTTACCAACTGGAGACTTGCACAGTTTTAAATAACTCAGATCTATAGCAACAGATTTTTATTCTTTAAAAAGTACTCAACCTTTCACTACGTCCTTTAATCCAGAAGTTGAAGGTTGTTCTGTAACATCAGTGTCCCTCTGCCTTAGGTGTGCCAAGCTATTAGGTGTAGCACTAATCGATTGTGTGCAAGTGTCACTCTGATCCTCATGACACTGTTTCTCGACAGACTGTGCCACTGATGGCCTTGTAGTTGTGGAGGAAGGGCTACGAGATAAAAATCTGTCCATAAATTTCATCTCCTGCTTCATCTTGACATGAACTTTGGAACCAGCCGATTGATTCTTGTTGGATACATCTGTTGCTTGTGTTGTCTGAGGCGAGGTCGGAGGAGATTCTAAATCACACTTCGACACCAGCTCCCTGTGGAAATCAAAATCAAAAAATGATTAAGGTGGCGAGGGAAACTGGGTAGTCGTGTTGGTCAGACACTGGCCTTCCATATCTCAGGCCTTTAGTCTAATCCAGGCCAGCTGGGCAGGATTAACAACACCAAAAGAAAGGTTACTGACGAAAAACACCATTTTATTTCAACGCTCATTAACTAGTACATTAACTCTCTCTTCATGGCATCTGATTGTATTTACTTAGTTCTCTGTTACTTTGTAGGGTAGATTGTTCCAAACATTTATCACCCTTATATTTGCTGTACATTTACTTTTCATTCATTTCTACTGGTCCTACAGAAACAGGATTTATTTTAGGCCTGTATGATTTTGTGTCATACCTTGTGGTGCATTAACTCTCAAAAAACCTGGAGGAATCAGCCTCACCTGTATGTCTAAACTCATTAGGAAATTCCAGGAGCCCTTGTGCAATAAGACTCATCCTCAAACTGTCACTTTGAAAATTCCTTCTCAGGAGAATAGATGTTAATGAAGCTTTTTAACCTATTTAGTAGAATAGACCCAGCAAGTACAAATGTAGTTCAAATGAGTGAAAGTGTGCATCTTTAAAAGTTCACACTTTTTAACATCTGTATGTAATTCTTACAACAGGGAATGGTGCCCAGATTTCCAGACGATATTAAAATAGAGGACACAGTAACTATTTGTTCTGCATTTTTCTTGACGGCCCAAATCATTCCCTCCACGTGGTGCCAAAAAGCAGGACCCAAGGCTCCAACTCTCTTCGCCCCCTCAGGCTCCAGCCCTGGCCCTCTCCCCCCGCAGACTCTATTCACCGCCCCACCCTCCACCCCTCTCCACCCCCCCACCCCCCCGCCCCCGCAATCTCTCTCCCCCCCGGACTCCCTCCCCCTCCCGGACGGCCGTGGGGCCGAGAGCGGCGGGGAGCAGAGAAGCGGCGGGGGGTCAAGTGGGAGAGACTGGTGGAGCAAGAGAGAGGCGCTGGGGGAGAGAGAGAGGGGGAGGCTGGGGTGAGAGAGAGAGAGAGAGAGAGAGAGAGAGAGAGGGGGGGGCTGGGGTGAGTGAGAGAAACTGCGGGGGGAGTGACATGGGTGGGGGAAAATCGGAGGGGAGAGTCACGGGTGGGGGGAGGGGGCACGGAAATCGGAGGGGAGTGCGGGAACTCAGGGAAGACGGATCATGTTCTTCCAACCCACTACAAGGGACATCGTTGGAGTGGATGATATCCAGAAGTCACGACACTATCACTATTCAATAAACCTGTTAACAATCCTGCCTGCCCCATCTATGGTAGGGTGGGGCGGGGGAGGATGCACTTGCGCTGGGGTACGGGACTTCGGCAGGCCCTTGCTGTCTTCTGGGGAGCTCTGTCCTCTGTCACTTCAGGAAGTCAAAATGGATCGAGTTACAATTTGCAAAGTCAGTGAGATCTTGGAATGGGCGGATCCAGTGACACATTCCTGTGAAACTTCAGGGTGTGGCGTATCCTCCAAGAGGACCAATCAAAGGGTGGAGCACGTTGGCCATTTTGGCAGTACAAATAAGCATGTCCGTAAATAATTCTGAAGATCAAAGGAATCTGCAATGGGATATTAATAAAATGGTGAAATTGGCAAAATCAGTAGCGGATGGAATTAATTCAAGGTCAGTAAATGTGAGGTGGTACATTTTGGTGAAAAAAAGTAATAATTATCCTTTGAATGGAAAAAGCTAGGTGATGTGGAAGACCAGAGGGATTTTGGTGGTCAGGATCACAACAATTAAAAAAACAATGGATTAAGATAAAGTAATGGAAGATGAGGTTTTATGGCAAGAAACATAAAAGAGAATATAAAAGTCAAAATATTATGGTGATCTATTTAAAACCTTAATAAGTCCACAGTTGGAGCACTGGATGCATTTTTGGATTCCACACTATAGGAAGGATGTTGAGGCAATACAGAAGTTAGCGCATAGATTCAATAGGATGCTGCCTGGTATGAGGAAATACAATTACAAATAAAGACTTGAAAAATTGGGGTTCTTTTCATATGAACATAAGAAATAGGAACAGATGTAGGACATTTGGCCCCTCAAGACTGCTCCGCCATTTAGTAAGATCATGGCTGATCTGATCATGGACTCAGCTCCACTTCCCTGCCCGCTCCCCATAACCCTTTATTCCCTTATCGCTCAAAAATCTGTCTGCCTCCACCTTAAATATATTCAAAGACCCGGCCTCCACAGCTTTCTGGGGACAGAGAATTCCACAGATTTACAACCCTCAGAGAAGAACTTCCTCCTCATCTCAGTTTTAAATGGGTGGCCCCTTATTCTGAGACTATGTCCCCTTGTTTTAGTTTCCCTTATGAGTGGAAATATCCTCTCTGCATCCACCTTGTCGAGCCCCCTCATTATCTTACATGCTTCGATAAGATCACACCTCATTCTTCTGAACTCCAATGAGTATAGGCCCAACCTACTCAACCTATCTTCATAATTCAACCCCCTCATCTCCAGAATCAACCTAGTGAACCTTCTCTGACCAGCCTCCAATGCAAGTATATCCTTCCTTAAATACGGAGACCAAAACTGTATGCAGTACCCAAGGTGTGGCCTCACCAATACTCTGTACAACTGTAGCAGGACTTCTCTGCTTTTATACTCTATCCCCCTTGCAATAAAGGCCAGCATTCCATTTGCCTTCCTGATTATTTGCTGCAAGCTGCATACTAACTTTTTGTATATCATGCACAAGGACCCCCAGGTCATAAGAAGAACATAAGACTTAGGAACAGGAGTAGGCCATCTAGCCCCTCGAGCCTGCTCCGCCATTCAACAAGATCATGGCTGATCTGGCCGTGGACTCAGCTCCACTTACACGTCCGCTCCCCATAACCCTTAATTCCCCTATTGGTTAAAAATCTATCTATCTGTGATATATTCAATGAGCTAGCCTCAACTGCTTCCCTGGGCAGAGAATTCCACAGATTCACAATCCTCTGGGAGAAGAAATTCCTTCTCAACTCGGTTTTAAATTGGCTCCCCTGTATTTTGAGTCTGTGCCCCCTAGTTCTAGTCTCCCCGACCAGTGGAAACAATCTCTCTGTCTCTATCTTGTCTATCCCTTTCATTATTTTAAATGTTTCTATAAGATCACCCCTCATCCTTCTGAACTCCAACGAGTAAAGACCCAGTCTACTCAATCTGTCATCATAAGGTAACCCCCTCATCTCCGGAATCAGCCGAGTGAATCGTCTCTGTACCCCTTCCAAAGCTAGTATATCCTTCCTTAAGTAAGGTGACCAAAACTGCATGCAGTACTCCAGGTGCGGCCTCACCAATACCCTGTACAGTTGCAGCAGGACCTCCCTGCTTTTGTACTCCATCCCTCTAGCAATGAAGGACAACATTCCATTTGCCTTCCTGATTACCTGCTGCACCTGCAAACTAACTTTTTGGGAAGAGTTTCATGTACAAGGACCCCCAGGTCCCTCTGCACCGCAGCATGTTGTAATTTCTCCCCATTCAAATAATATTCCCTTTTACTGCTTTTTTTTTTCCAAGGTGGATGACCTCACATTTTCCGACATTGTATTCCATCTGCAAAACCTTAGCCATTCGCTTAACCTATCTAAATCTCTTTGCAGCCTCTCTGTGGCCTCTACACAACTCGCTTTCCCACTAATCTTTGTGTCATCTGCAAATTTTGTTACACTACACTGTCCTCTCTTCCAGGTCATCTACGTATATTCTAAACGTAGATGACCTGGTTGTGATCCCAGCACCGATCCCTGTGGCACACCACTAGCCACCGATTTCCAACCCAAAAAGGACCCATTTATCCCGACTCTCTGCTTTCTGTTAGCTAGCCAATTCACGATCCATGCTAATACATTTCCTCTGACTCCGCGTACCTTTATCTTCTGCAGTAACCTTTTGTGTGGCACCTTATCGAATGCCTTTTGGAAATTTAAATACACCACATCGATTCGTACACCTCTATCCACCGTGCTCGTTATATCCTCAAAGAATTCCAGTAAATTAGTTAAACATGATTTCCCCTTCATGAATCCATGTTGCGTCTGCTTGATTGCACTATTCCTATCTAGATGTCCCGCTATTTCTTCCTTAATGATAGCTTCAAGCATTTTCCCCACTACAGATGTTAAACTAACCGGCCTATAGTTACCTGCCTTTTGTCTGCCCCCCTTTTTAAACAGAGGTGTTACATTAGCTGCTTTCCAATCCGCTGGTACCTCCCCAGAGACCAGAGAATTTTGATAGATTATAACAAATGCATCTGCTATAACTTCTGCCATCTCTTTCAATACCGTGGGATGCATTTCATCAGGACCAGAGGACTTGTCTACCTTGAGTCCCATTAGCCTGTCCAGCACTACCTCCCTAGTGATAGTGATTATCTCAAGGTCCTCCCTTCCCACATTCCTGTGACCAGCAATTTTTGGCATGGTTTTTGTGTCTTCCACTGTGAAGACCGAAGCAAAATAATTGTTTAAGGTCTCAGCCATTTCCACATTTCCCATTATTAAATCCCCCTTCTCATCTTCTAAGGGACCAACATTTACTTTAGTTACTCTTTTCCATTTTATATATCGGTAAAAGCTTTTACTATCTGTTTTTATGTTTTGCGCAAGTTTACTTTCGTAATCTATCTTTCCTTTCTTTATTGCTTTCTTAGTCATTCTTTGCTGTCGTTTAAAATTTTCCCAATCTCCTAGTTTCCCACTAACCTTGGCCACCTTATACGCATTGGTTTTTAATTTGATACTCTCCTTTATTTCCTTGGTTATCCACGGCTGGTTATCCCTTTTCACTGGAATATATTTTTGTTGAGCACTATGAAAGAGCTCCTTAAAAGTCCTCCACTGTTCCTCAATTGTGCCACTGTTTAGTCTGTGTTCCCAGTCTACTTTAGCCAACTCTGCCTTCATCCCACTGTAGTCCCCTTTGTTTAAGCATAGTACGCTCGTTTGAGACACTAATTGCTCACCCTCAATCTGTATTACAAATTCAACCATACTGTGATAATTCATTCCGAGAGGATCTTTTACTAGGCTCATTACACAGGACCAGATCTTAGATAGCTTGCTCCCTTGTAGGTTCTGTAACATGCTGGACTGCAGCACTTTGCAATTTTTCTTCATTTAAATTATAATTTGCTTTTCTATTTTTTCTGCCAAAGTGGATAACCTCACATTTTCCCACATTATACTCCATCTGCCAATTTTTTGCCCACTCACTGAGACTGATTTTTCCCTTTGCAGATTTTTGTGTGTCCACCTCACAATTTGCTTTCCCAACCATCTTTGTATCATCAGCAAACTTGGCTACATTACATTCGGTCCCTTCATCCAAGTCATTAATATAGATTGTAAATAGTTGAGGCCCCAGCATCTATCCCTGCGGCACACCACTATAGTTACTGTTTGCCAACCGGAAAATGACCCATTTATCCCGACTCTCTGTTTTCTGTTAGCCAGCCAATCTTCTATCCATGCTAATATAGTACCCCAGCCCCGTGAACTTTTATTTTGTGCAGTAACCTTTTATGTGGCAGCTTATCAAATGCCTTCTGGAAATTCAAATACACCATATCCACTGGTTCTCCCTTATCTACCCTGCTCGTTACATTCTCAAAGAGCTCCAGCAAATTTCTCAAAAACGATTTCCCTTTCATAAAACAATACTGACTCTGTTTGATTGAATTATGCTTTTCCAAAAGTCCTGCTACTGCTTCCTTAATAATGAACTCCAACATTTTCCCAACGACAGATGTTAGACTAACTGGTCTATAGTTTCCTACTTTCTGTCTGCCTTCTTTTTTAAATATGGGGTTTTCCAATCCGCAGGGACCTCCCCAGAATCCAGGGAATTTTTGTAGATTACAAACATTGCATCCACTATCTCTACAGCGACTTCTTTTAAGACCCGAGGATACAATCCATCAGATGCAGGGGACTTGTCCACCTTCAGTCCCATTATTTTACCGAGTACAGGTGCAGTGTCCAGAATCCGGAACCCTCGGGACCGAGGTCATTCCGGATTCCTCATTTTTGAGGACTTTGCATCGTCTTTCTGATGTCACGAATCTGGAAACACCCGAGCCCAGGTTCGGGTATTTCCGGATTTCGGAACGTCAGAAAGGGGGGGTCACGGAGGAGGAGCTGTTCAGGCGGGCCCCCTCCACTGTGAAGCTGTTCAGGTGGGCCCCCACCATCCAACAGCTGTTCGGGCGGGCCCCCGGAGCTGTTCGGGCGGGGCCCCCCCAGGGTGGAACTGTTCGGGCGGGGCCGAGAAGGTATTCGGGCGGGGCTCCCCCAGGTTGGAGCTGTTCGGGCGGGGCCGAGAAGGTATTCGGGCGGGGCTCCCCCAGGTTGGAGCTGTTCGGGCAGAGCCCTGCCGCCAAAGTGGTGTTCGGGCCTGCGGGCCCCATCACGGAGGTGGTGTTGGGGCAGGCCGGTGAGGAGGCCCCGAGGTAAGGGCAGCTGCGGCGAGCGGAGCGAGACGAATGGAGGCGAGGCCCAAGGTCATGGAGCGGCAAGGCCCCCCGAGGTCGGGAGGGTCAGTGGGTCCGGATTCCGGAACATTTTAAGGATTCCGGTCGACACTGCCACCGATCGGCCCCGAGTCCGAATTCAGGAACACCAGATTTTGGACGCTGCACCTGTACTATTTCATTAGTGACAGTGATTGTGTTAAGTTCCTCCCTCCCTATAGTCCTTGATCACTATTGGGATGTTTTTTGCGACTTACAACCGTGAAGACCGATACAAAATATCTGTTCTATGTCTCTGCCATTTCCCTGCTCCCCATTATTAATTCCCCAGTCTCATTCTCTAGGGGACCAACATTTACTTTAGCCACTCTTTTCCTTTTTATGTACCTGTAGAAACTCTTACTATCTGTTTTTATATGCCGTGCTAGTTTACTTACATAATCTATCTTCCCTCTATTATTTTTTTAGTCGTTCTTTGCTGGCTTTTCAAAATTTCCCAATCCTCTGGCCTCCTACTAATCTTGGCCACACTGTATGTCCTTGTTTTCAATTTGATACCATTCCTTATTTCCTTAGTTAGCCACGGATGGTTATCCCTTCTCTTGCAGTCTTTCCTTCTCATTGGGATATATCTTTGTTGAGAGTTATGAAATATCTCCTTTATGCCTGCCACTGCTCATCAACCGTCCCACACTTTAATCTATTTTCCCAGTCCACTTTAGCCAACTCTGCCCTCATATCTTTGTAGTCTCCTTTATTTAAGCTTAGGACCTTGGGTTGAGATCCAACTTTCTCACCCTCCGACTTAATTTGAAATTCAACCATGCTATGGTCATTCACTCCTAGAGGATCCTTTACTAGAAGATCGCTTATTAATCCTGTCTCATTACACAGTACTAGATGTAAGCTAGCCTGCTCCCTAGTTGGTTCCGCAACATACTGTTCAAGGAAACTATCCCGATACACTCAATGAACTCTTCCTCAAGGCTACCCTGGCCAATTTGCTTTGTCCAATCAATATGAAGGTTAAAACGTCCATGATTATTGCTGTTCCTTTTTTTATAAGCTTCCGTTATTTCGTGATTTATACTCTGTCCAACAGTGTAGCTACCATGAGGGGGCCTATAAACTACACCCACCAGCGACTTTTTCCCCTTATTATTCCTTATGTCCACCCAAACTGATTCAATCTTGATCTTCTGAGCCAATATCGTTTTTCACTAATGCACATCTCATCCTTTATTAACAGAGCTACCCCACCTCCTTTTCCTTTCTGTCTGTCCTTCCGAATTGTCAAATACCCCTGAATATTTAGTTCCCAGCCTTGGTCACCTTGCAACCATGTCGCTATAATGGCTCAGATCATACCCATTTGTATCTATTTGTGCCGTCAACTCATCTATTTTGTTACGAATGTTGCGTGTATTCAGATAGAGCTTTTAAATTTGTTTTTATACCATTTTTTCCTGCTTTGACCGCACTTTCTGATTCACTTTTATGTTTATATATTCTGTCCCTTCTTGTCACACTCTGGTTTTCATTTCCCCCAGTGCTACCTTGCTCTATTGCCGCCACCTTATTCCTTGACTTTTTAAATTTCCGCTCACCTGAACCCTCCTTAAAGGGGAGGGTGCACTGCCCCGGCCGGCATTTTATTTTAATTGTTGGCCGACTGCCAGGTCGTCCCAACAACGGCCACGGGTTCGACCGGCACCACCTCTTGGGTACCGGGCCGCTGGCCCGGCTGAAACCCTCCATGGTGGCCCAGTGATTGCCACTAAAGTGGCTGCAGAGTTCGCAGCGGTTTGCCCCTTTAACAGAAAAAAGTTCCTTCCCACCCGCACTTCCGCCCCAGTGACGACGGCCTCTCCGACCCGCCAGCACTTCCACCCCGCTGACGGGAGAACATCTGCCTCACTCCAAAAAAAGAGAGCTCAATTTTCCAGAATGTCCGCCCCATGCATTGGGGAGAACGGAACACTTAAAGATCGGTAGGTATGCCTCGTTTCGGGCGGAGGGCAATTTCAGCCCCGATGTGTTTAGAATTATGCGGGGATGGGACAGTGTAGATAGAAAGACTGTTTTTATTGATTGAGAGGTGGAGAACAAGGGGACACAGATACAAGACTGAGGGGGGGTGGAATTCGGGAGCGCTCCGTTTGGGGCGATAACTTTTCACTTTTAGAAAATCTGGTACCCGGTGAGATGCCATGTCAAATTGTGTGAAATTCGGCGGTTTTGCCCCAGGAGTGAACAGGGGCGGTAAATGAGGCACTAATGGACTCTGCTTGGTGCTGCAGGGGTGCTATTCACAGTTACCCAATTTCAACTGAGTTCCATTCAGCAATCGGCCTTCAATATTTGACTCCAGCTCAATCCGGCTCTTAAAGGGGAGGACATTTCAACCTGCTGCTGCTCATTTTCAGTATTGCTGCACTTGAGCCAGTGATCTGTGCACCTCAGGAACATTCTGAAATGGCTGCTGCTAATCCCCTTCAGGGGAGAGAGCCACAAGATTTAACGATGTGGCTCTGGAGACATTGGTGGAGACACGGGAGACAAGGAGGGAGTCGCTGTTCCCTCCATCAGGAAGGAGGCCATCTCCACAGGTTTTCAGGGCCATGTGGCAAGAGGTGGCCCAGGAGGTGTCGGACAGCACAGTGGCGCAGAGAAGTCTCCCCCAGTGCAGGAAAAAATTCAACAACCTCTGTCAGATGGTAAAGGTGCGTACACATACTTCCACATCTCCTCCATACCAGCCTCTCAACCTCTGTCTGTGCACATTGTGCGAACCACCACTTGCACACCACTCATCTACCAAACATCTGCAGATAGTCACACACATCTTCATCTTATTCCGTGCCTACATTCACAGCTATTCAAACATAGCTGGACTCTTACTCACATGAGTTCCTTTTTTTTTGCAGGCCAAGATGGCACATGACAGAAGGGAGCAGCAGAGGACTGGAGGAGGGGAACCTGAACTGCGTCCGCTGAATGACCTTGAGGAGCGAGTGCTGCAGCGCCATGGCTGGTGGAGACGGTCAACCTCGCTGGGGGAAATAACGGTATCTTTATCCCCTCTCCTTTTCTCATACCACTTCCCACCCACACCAGAAGGCTTTATCACTTTCCAGCTCTTGATACTATCTGCATTCCTTGTTCCAGTCCTGCCCCACTGTCCTCATCTTAACGCGGGTCTTGTGCCATTTATGCTTTCAGATAACCAGGCAGCAGCTGTGGAGCATGCATCTGACCCCATCCCCCCTCCCAATGAGATTCTGGAAGGAGGGGGAAGAGTAGTCGAGCATTGCATCATTGTTTCTCTCACCCGCAGGTACTACAGATATGCGTCTCAAATTCGGCAACCTCAGGACCGGGGCCATGCCGGTTCTCTGCCTTTTCCAGATTTCGGGTCGGGCCGAGTAGAGGGTCATTCGGCAAGGCTCGGACCTTTTACAACACAGAGGCAAGGCCGATAACTAGTCCGGCCCGCCGATCTTTGGACAATAATTCCGGATTTTATTTTACTGAATATCAAATGGGATTTTCTCAAAAGTGTCCGATTTTTGGACAACCGGATTTGAGACGTTGTACCTGTAGCTCAGATACTGGCACTATTCGTTCGTTAGCGGTTAGTTTAGTAGAAGGGTCTGCACTGGGTGATGCACCAGGGCCTAGTGGGCTGCAGCAAGGCCATGGGGAAAGAGAATTTCGGGAGCCATCTCCCTGGAGGGCGAGTTCTGCTCCATAGGACTCTGATAAGGATGTCGATGGAGAGGCATTCACACAAAATATGATGGTTATGCACTCTGACATCAAAGGTGCCATGGCATGGGTGCCCAAGAACCTCTCAGCATTGGTAAGGAGCGTGGAGAAGCCTGCCTCCAGCATTGCAGAGAGCTCTGCGCACACCATGGAGCCCATCATTGCCAGTCTGCAAACGATGGTGGACTTCCAGAGACCGTGCGGATCCAGACCTCATGACGCATGTCATGGGCGACATGGCAGCTTCCATTGCAGCACAGGCAGAAGCAACTCAACGTCTTAGTGTTGTAATGCAGACAATGGGTGGTGGCATGGAAACTCAGTCTGTTCTCATGCAGAATGCAGCACAATGACAAATATGGGCACCCGCTCAGGCGAGTACTGGAGGACTCCTCCCGAGCAGTCAAGGCAGCGGAACCGTTCCTTGAGCACTCCGATGGTCTACTCAATGATGTTCCTGGTGGCGGCATGGCTGTCATTGTATGAGTGCTGGGTAGGAGTGTTGGGGTTGTGGAGGGGAGTCAAGAGCCAGGTGGAGAGCAGATAGTCCTTGTCTTGGTGTGGTGGTTGGAACAGAACTGGCACACCGGTCTGGCGCAGGATGACGGCATCGTGGTTGCTGCCAGGATAGCGGGCATTGACCGGTAAAGATTCTGCATGTGGGCACACACCCACTGCACATTCAGTGAATGGAAGACTTCGCGGTTACGGAATACCTCAGGATTGTGATGCAGTGCCCTCAAAGCGACGTGGATGCAGTCAATGGCACTCTGCACCATGGGGAAGCCTGCTATCCTGACGATTTCACATGCACGCTCGAGCTGCTTCTCTCTGGTCATGGGGAAGGAAAATGTAGTCCCTCCTCCTGCTGTACAGAGCATCTGTGACCTCGCAAATGGAGCAATGGACAACAAACAGAGATGTTGGGGATGTCTCATGTCGCTCTTTGGAAAGATTCATTGGCATATAAATTGACGTGATGGTGACCTTGACTGCCAGAAATAGCCATCCTCAACCTAATCGGAGGCTCAAGGTCTGGTTGCAGCCGATGGCAGAGCCCTGTGACCATGTCCTTTGTGAAGCACAGCCTTCGAATACACTGTTCCTCAGTGAAATTGATGTAGGAGAACTGCTGCCGGAATACTCAGGGTAAGGTCTCCTGTTGGGCGTTCTCCCTCTGGCCACATTTTGCTGCCTCACTGCCTGCGCTGCTCCGTCCTTCTCTCTGCATTTGTCTCTGCCCAAGTAGTCTCCGACAGTGACATCAGAGCAGGTGGTCGAGCGCCAACACAACCTCCATGAGACAACATAAATGTTGTGGTTTCAAATCTGCCCTCAATGATACAAGAGAATAGTTAGGAGGCAGAACAGACCTTGAAGTGAAAATTGTTGAAATCTGTCCACCAGCCAACTCTGCCTATATTTTCGCAAGCTGCAGAGTAATGGCCAACAAAAATTGTTATTCAAGATGGCTCCTTTAAGTCGTGCTCCTTCAGCCAACTCCCGACTGCAACTCAACAGCTGACATTGTCGTCACCCGCCAGGCGGTAAGTGAGGGGGCACAGCCGAATTTCTCTTCCGGGGCAGTAACGGGGCGCTGCGCACGGAGATGACGTCATCATCGCCAGTGCAGCTGAGCGGGGGGCTTCAGGCAGGAGCGGGACGATACCCTTTAGCGCCTCCGGCAAAAGCATTGTTCTCGCCGTGCCCAGGCGAAAAATCATTTGCGCCCCCGGCGCTAACAGTAGAAGAGGCCAATTTCGGACCCTAATGTAAGAGATTTAGGACAGAGAATTGTGAGGCTTCACCACATAACCTCACAAGTGGAAGCTCAACCACTTCAAACCACTGTTTTTGAAACAAAAACTAGAACTGGGGATTTCCAGAGATAGATCTCGTCAATTCTGCAGAAAACAGTCAACTTCTCAAATTCTGTCCGAGAATAAAATCAACATCGGCTTGGATGATCGACATTCTATCTCTATTTCTCTCTCTCTTCTGAACATAAGAGTTTGTTTATATTTTTCCACCCTGTCCTTAAGTTCCACACGTACTTCAGAAACCTTAATCAGAGCAATCCTGACCCTATGAACCATTATTTGGCTGAAACAAGATTTTAAACCATCTTTTCCTTATACAAGAGTTCCTACTTCTTCCCAACAAAAGAGACCTTCTCACAATTTGTTGAATACTCCACCCAATCCAGCCATGTTCCATTTGAAGTTTGACATTGAAAGACATCACTTGACCCAGCAGTATCTTTCACCTCACATGGTGGATATCTAACTCAGTTCCAGCACAGATTCCATTATAACTGTATACTTGAGCTATGATGTTCCACTCAATTTGATGATCCCAGTTCAAATAACAGTTTTATATCCTGCTATCTTCCAATATTATTTGAATCTGGATTGAAACCATTCGGGTCAATGTTGCTGCCATTTCAGGCTTTCACAAACAGCATGTTGCATCCCACCTAGGAAACTAATGACAATCGTCCTCTACAGTGTCAAACATGTGATCCCCAGGACCAATTAACAAATCTTGTGATGTGTGAATACATCCACTTGAAAGTAAAGA
The DNA here is from genome assembly GCF_044704955.1 of Pristiophorus japonicus. Classification (NCBI taxonomy): domain Eukaryota; kingdom Metazoa; phylum Chordata; class Chondrichthyes; family Pristiophoridae; genus Pristiophorus; species Pristiophorus japonicus. The sequence goes on along the minus strand of NC_091988.1, from coordinate 91,336,787 downwards.
TGAAGGTATATAATCTATCTTTTTTCTTCCTGCTGCACTTTCTACAAGTTTTGACAAGAAACTAGCTCCCAAAAGATTCCCAGCCGGGGGCTAGGGACCAGGGAAGTATCTTTGTAGGATTTAAATGTACATTTAATGGATTCTGAAGGCCTTTCATCTTATTGATCGGGTCCCCTTAGAGCAACATTCAAACTCTGCTCCATGCCCTGCTGCCCCCAATCTATATGAGCTGTAGTTGGATAGCTCTACCAAAGAGCCAGTACAGGCATGATCAGCCGAATGGCCTGCTTCTGTGCTGTATCATTCTACGATTCTATCCAAGACTGGATGTCAGAGAAGCAGTCTTAGAGACAAGCTTAATTGGAAGCAAGGATGCTCATGTGCTCCACTTCATTTTGAACCTGCTCGCCCCCCACCAGTATGTTTGGATTATATAACAAACACAGTGTGCGGCATGGATTGTCTCCTGTATTTGTTAATCCAACTCCCTACTGGACAAGTGCAGAGTTATGAATTTAGCTGAAGGAAAATCATTGCATAGTTATCGGTCCCATAATGTCACACTATTAGGCAAGGAGGTCAACAGTTGCTCTATTTTACAGCTTTGTTGCTTTTCTTTTTTTAAAGGGCCAGGAGGTATGGCAAACACTTTTATTTATGGAGAGAGATCAGCCAGAAAACAGAAGTCCAACATTTGTCATGAATGTCACAGAAAGGAAGCCCGATGATTTATTTCACTGTGATTTACATTGCTGTAATGTGTTTGTGAATGAACAAGAAAGAGTTTGCCAGATTTGAAGAAGACAGCCATCTAACACAGCTCATCAGCACAGGGACAGGAAATATTACCGTCACAATATCTGACTCATTCTTTCCAGTTAAAGTAACGAAAATGAATCAGTGTGATGGTTCTTTCTAAGTCTGAAAAACACATTTTATCGCAACAGATTTTTATAGCAACAGATTACATTTCCCATTGAGCAGTGGGCACTACAACAAACTGCATTTATATAGCGCCTTTTACAGAGCAAAACATCCCAAGGCATTCAAGAGCTTAGGGCCTAGGCAGCTGATGGCACGGCCACCAATGGTGGAGCAAAGGAAATCGGCGATGTGCAAGAAAGTATTTTTCTGAATCTGAACAGGGAGGAAGGATTGCAATGGGGTAAAAACTTTTAAGGAGACAGTTGTTCCTCGCCTCCCCTGAAGCTTGAGACCTTGCGATCCAGACACACCCTACCCTCCATTTTGGGGATTACAACAGAAGAGTAGAAATCTGTTGTTTCCTGTCCAAGATGAAGTATTTCTATTATTTCTGATGCTGGTAATTTGTCAATCCCCTGGGAGGACAGACGCACCAACATTAGCGTCCTCGGCCAGGCCAACATCCCCATTGAAGCACTGACCGCACTTGATCAGCTCCATGAGGGAAGGCCACATAGTTCACGTGCCGGACACGAGACTCCCAAACCAAGCGCTCTACTCGGAATTCCCTCACAGCAAACGAGCCAAAGATGGGCAGCGGAAACATTACAAGGACACCCTCAAAGCCTCCCTGATAAAGTGCAACATCCCCACTGACACCTGGGAGTCCCTGGCCAAAGACCGCCCTAAGTGGAGGAAGTGCATCCGGGAGGGCGCTGAGCACCTCGAGTCTCATTGCCGAGAGCATGCAGAAATCAAGCGCAGGCAGTGGAAAGAGCGTGCGGCAAACTAGTCCCACCCACCCCTTCCCTCAACGACTATCTGTCCCACCTGTGACAGAGACTGTGGTTCTCGTAATGGGCTGTTCAGCCATCTAAGAACTCATGTTAAGAGTGGAAACAAGTCTTCCTCGATTCCGAGGGACTGCCTATGATGATGATGGCTGCAACCACAGTGCCGAATAACCTGACCAAATCATCCATGGAATTGTCAATTTACCCCTGAAAACACAAGAGGAATAATACTGACACCAAATTAGGGGTATTGAAAACTGAGGAAAAATGAAGAATCTTAGAGAAATATAGGAGTGCAGACGCACAGATTGCAGTTAAGGACACTATTATAGGAAGGACAATGGCCCTGAAATTCTGGTCGGAGGCTTCCTTCGGACGGACGCCTCCGACCCAAAATTCTTTTGCGAAAGTACCTGGTGGTCCTGGAGACGCCTTCGATCCCAGTCGGAGGACTTCTTTTCCCACGCATCGCAGCGCGCTCCTGTCTTCACGGTACGGATGGAGAACACGAAGCCACGTGGGCCTGGACAACCAATCACGGTACAGTATTCTCATTGATAGTATGGGAACTCCGATTTCACAAGTTCCCATTACTATCAATGAGAATAGCCCCCTAAAACACCATTGGGTAGAATTTCCAATGGCTTACCACCCGTTTTCTGGGCAATAATCTGGTGAGCGAAAAATTCCCTACCTGAGTTACGCCGGCAGTTTCGAGGTGCCGCTGGGGAGTGGTCTGCCAGCGTGCACCGGCCTCTGATGCCCTGGTGCGATATTTGGCTCAGCAGTGACCCGTAGGTGTATGAAAAAAAACGCCCACGAGGATCAGCGGAGCTGGGTGATTGGTGAGTCGCTCTTCAAGAAAAAGTCTAGTAATTGTTTTTCCTCATTATTTTTAAATTCTGTTGTGGTGATTTAGTTTAAAAGGGTCTTGAGAATGTTTTTTTGATTTTTTTTAATGTTTTTTGAAAAATTATTTTTAGTGTCTTTCTGCTGCTAGGTCCAACCCACAGCTTGGGGTAAATTTTTAGTGATTTTTTAATTTATCGGCCATTTTCATTAGGAACCGCCCAATCGACCCTAAATTCCACTTTTTCGTCCAGATTGGGGGTGCAACGTACATCTTTTTCGCTCGGCGGATATTTTTATTTTTTGGGGGGGGGGGGGGGAGTTTTCACCGTCGATAATCTTGGGAATCTTAGCGGTCTTTTGGGCGGCAATCGGGCGCTGGCAGGCTGTTCGGAAATTCTAGCCCCCAAACACAACATAATTTTTTTTAAAACCTCACATATTTTAAATTAATTAAAGTTAATTAAATGTTTTAGAAAAAAAACTATTTTTTGGATTTTTCTTAAATGTGGTTTTAATAGGGTGTTACAATAAACTTACCTTAATGGACAGGGTTTTTACTCTAAAATTGTGTTTAAATTTAATTTTGTGTGTGTTTTAAAACTCTTAGGCTGGTAAAAGTAGGTTATGCGCCTGCTTTTACCAGGCGTAAAAGTTTCAAGGACATTGGCTGGGCAAGAGTTGGGCAAATAGCCCAATCTCGCCTGCGCGAATGTCCTGGCTGTGGGGATATATGTTCGATCTGTCAAGCAAAAACTTGACTGATCGGAAAAGCCGGTTTTCAGTGCATGCGCATTCTGAAAACCGGCTTTCGCGGCCTCACAGGTCCATGCACACTCCGTATGGACCCGGCGAGGCTGGGATTTCCCCCCCCTTTAGATCCATGGAAAGGATACAGCGAAGATTCAACAGAATATCAGGAAAGAGAGGTTGTACTAATGAATGTTTCCTTTCCCAAAATGTCCACTTCATTTTTCTCTGCACCAAGCAACATGTGCCACCTATTTACCCACTCAGCCAGCCTGTCTATTTCTTCCTGAATTTTCTTCAGTTTTTAATACCCCTAATTTGGTATCAACAAGCTTTGTATGATTCCTCTTGTGCTTACAGGGGTAAATTGACAATCTATGGATGATTTGGTCAGGTTAGATACGATTGTGGTTGCAGCATTGCCTGTCTGAATAGACAAATTACCAGCATTAGAAACAATAGAAATATTTCATTTCAGACAGGAAACAACAGATTTCTACTCCTCTGTTGTAGTCCCCATAAGGATGGAGGATCATCACAGGCGGTCCCTCGAGATAAGGTGGGTCTGGACCTCAAGGTCTCAAGTTTGAAGAAAGCATGAAAAAATTGGTTTTATGGGAGCAACACTAAAAGCCTCGTTGTCATCATGCAATACACTGAAAACAATGGATCTCACTTCCGAGTACAGGGTATGGACTGGTGCCTCATGTTACACCATGCAATCTGCACTTGGTCATTTGTAAAGGGTAGTTATTGACTATAGCAAATGTCCTAATCTGTTCTGGTGATCACCTGGAGTTCTGCGACCATTTGATAAACAAACCCGCCCAATGGGTCTGGTGGCTGCTATTCACACTTGATTAGAATCTAGTATATTCATTTGCCAAGTGCATACATCCACTCGGACTCTCAATCAGAGGGTATGCCTCCTATGAATGAATTTCCCATACAGGCTTAAAGCACGCTATACTTGATTCTGCTAGGTGACTGATGGTCTTTAGTTGAAGTGGGCGTGTAGCGCACTCGATGATTCCCAGGCATATTGTTTGGGAAAGATTGCCAGATTCACATTTTGTTCCTTAAATATCTTACCCAGAGGGTATCTGTGGAGGTTTAGAGGAGGCACCCAATGAAAACGGTGTGGACAGGATGGGATAGCCATCTCCACTTTGGAGGAATGGGAATACAAATTTGAGCTTGTTTAGTAATTTTTTTTAATAAAAGAGATATATATATCCTTCCTATTTCACTGCAGGGAGTATTATGCTGAAGACATTATCGGCATGAATCCCTTCTCAGACAGGGAGTATTATGCTGAAGACTCCCTGTCTGAGAAGGGATTCATGCCGATAATGTCAACAATTACCACTTTGGAGTAAACAGCTGTAAATTGCCCAGGCCTATAAAATATCTACTGTTACTAGGTGGTGGCGACATTTTCTTGCCAGTCAATGCAGAATTCTTAGTGTTGGTGTTCTTGGGTATTATTCATTGCTTCTAAATTCTTGCAATTAACCTAAAGCACATAAATAGACATTCTCACCAGTGCTGTTTTGGGATCATGTGATGCCACTGACTGATGTTGTCAAATCCTTATCACCAAGCTGTGTTGAAGCTTCCTTAGCAGCAAGCTGTGGCCGTGTATGTTTAGAGATGTCCAACTGGGCATGGCTGGACTTACTGTACTTACTTATCTTTATAAAAGCAAAATACTGCGGATGCTGGAATCTGAAATAAAAACAGAAAATGCTGGAAATCTCAGCAGGTCAGGCAGCATCTGTGGAGAGAAAAACAAAGTTAACATTTCGGGTAGGCGAATGTTTGAAACGAGCACATGCTTAAGCACTGAACGGGGAGGGGGAAGAAAGAACAAAAGGGAAGGTCTGTGATAGGATGGAAGGCAGGAGAGATTAGAGAGACAAAAGGAATGAAGGGCTGAATTGAAATAGTTATGACAGAAGTTATAAGAACGTTAAACTGGATCGGGTGTGAATAGCAGAGTAATGACCAGCTGCCATGAGAGAGAGAGAAAAAAAAAAGAAAAAAAACAAGTTGTGGGTGGGAGGGGGGTGGGGGGAGAAAGGGAGCCAAAGTTGGCCAGAGGTTATGCTCTGAAATTGTTGAACTCGATGCTGAGTCCAGAAGGCTGTAAAGTGCTTAAACGAAAGATGAGGTGCTGTTCCTTGCACTTGCGTTGAGTCTGTAAGTGTGACCTTGAGCTTCCAGTCACTTCACTTTAATTCTCCGTTCCACTCCCACTCTGATATCTCCGCCCTCGGTCTCCTGCACTGTTCCACTGAAGCTCAACGCAAGCTCGAGGAACAGCACCTCATCTTTCTTTTAGGCACTTTACAGCCTTCTGGACTCAACATCGAGTTCAACAATTTCAGAGCCTAACCTCTGGCCAACTTTGGCTCCCCCCCACCCCCCTTACTCCACCATTCACACCCTATCCAGTTTAACCTTTTTCTAACTTCTGTCATTACCATTTCAAATCGGCCCATCATCCCTTTCTCTCTCTAATCTCTCCTGCCTTCCACTCTATCACAGACCTTCCCTTTTGTTCTTTCTTCCCTTCCCCCATTCAGTGCTCAAGAATGTGCTCTTTTCGAATATTCAACAATTCTGACGAAGGGTTGCCGACCCGAAACATTAACTTTGTTTTTCTCTACACAGATGCTGCCTGCCCCGCTGAGATTTCCAGCATTCTCTGTGCTTATCTTTGTTGTTTTGAATAATGCAGGAAGCATTATGTAGCAATTCATTAAAGATGCAATTTGTGAACGTGTGGCAATTTGAGTCATGTTTTGGCAACAGACATTAAGTGTCAGGGATGGTGAATGGAGTATTATATTTTGTAATGTTTAAATCCTCTGGCAGATGTTGGTGCATAGATGGTGACTGAAGTATGGAGGTACTGTATCAGATGTCAGCTGTAGCTCAATGGTAGCACTTGCACCCGAGTAAGAAGGTTGTGGATTCAAGTCCCACGCCAGAGATTTTAACACAAACTCTAGGTTGACAGTTCAGTGCCGTACTGAGGGAGTGCTGCACTGTCAGATGTACAGTCTTTCAGGTGAGACGTTCAACTGAGGTCCTGTCTGCTCTCAGTTAGATATAAAAGATCCCATGGCACTATTTCGAACAAGAGCAGGGGAATTCGCCTCGGTGTCCTGGCTAGTATATATTCCTCATTCAACATCACAAACAGATCTAGTCCTTATCACATTACTGTATGTGCACAAATTGGCCATCGCTTTTCATAATAAAAGAAATAGGAGCAGGAGTAGGCCACCTAGCCCGTCGAGCCTGCTCTATCGTTTAATAAGATCATGGCTGATCTGATCATGGACTCAGCTCCACTTCCCTGCCCGCTCCCCATAACCCTTTACTCCCTTATCGCTCAAAAATCTGTCCATCTCTACCTTAAATATATTCAATGACCCAGCCTTCGCAGCTCTCTGGGGCAGAGAATTCCACAGATTTACAACCCTCTGAGAGAAGAAATTCCTACTCATCTTAGTTTTAAATGGGCGGCCCCTTATTCTGAGACTATGTCCCCTAGTTTTAGTTTCCATGAGTGGAACTATCCTCTCTGCATCCACCTTGTCGAGCCCCCTCATTATCTTATATGTTTTGATAAAATCACCTCTCATTCTTCTGAACTCCAATGAGTATAGGCTCAACCTACTCAACCTATCTTCATAAGTCAACCCCCTCATCTCTAGAATCAACCTCGTGAACCTTCTTTGAACAGCCTCCAATGCAAGTATTTCCTTCCTTAGATACGGAGACCAAAACTATACGCAGTACTCCAGGTGTGGCCTCATCAATACCCTGTACAGTTGTAGCAGGACTTCTCTGCTTTCCTCCATTACAACAGTGACTACACTTCAAAAGTAATTAATAGGCTGTAAAGCACTTTGGGATGTTCTAAGGTTGTGAAAGGGGCTACAGAAATGCAAGACATTCGTTCTTCTAGGTACCTAGCTTGATTTCCTGGCGAAGGCAGCCCGTTTCTGGGCCTCCACTTAAGCCGACAACAGGTGTGTAATAGCGGGATGCTTTCACTTTCCCTCAGACATTTTTTCTCTTACCTCAGTGAGCTACCCAGTGGTTCAGTGTAGCTTCCGCCCCCTCCCTGCCAAAAGCTTTAAATTGTAAGTTCACCGTGTTGTAAATCGCTACCACAAGCTCAACCATTCGGCTCCATTGGAATGCTTTTTAAACTGTATGTTTGGCAGGACTATTAAAAAAAGAAACACGAGAGATTTCTGTCTATGAGACTACCTATTCATTTCCATAGAACTCCAGGCACTAGGTAAATGTAACTTAATAGCTTGGAAATGCAATAAATGTCAAAATGATTTTATTTACTTACGACAGTTCCTGTTCTGTAGTTTAAAATCACTTTTTTTACTACCCCTTAAAGGAATATAAACCTAATCACAAAGAAAGCCAGTATCTATTATCAGCTCCCAGTGTGCAGTTCCATGAAATTAATTTCTGTTGTGCACAGTACCTGGGATCTGCAGAAACACATTTTGACTAGTCATAGAAACAACATTTGTGTTTTCATTCTCTGGCTAAAGCAGGAGTATTTACAAAAGTGGTCTCCCTCCCAGGAATAGTGCCAGTTACACACTAATATAAGGCTCCCCCAAACAGGTCCACTTCGTTAAGCTCTGCTTGCTGAGACTGATGGTGGCTGAGCACATATGGGGCCTAAGAGACTATTACTTCAACACTCCTCTCCCTAGCCCTACCCAATTCCACAAAAGTTGTCTTTATCAGCAACCCTGAGAAATAACTTCACACTCAAATCGCCCAAGCCTCTCCATCGGAGGATATACTTGTGCTAGATTTGTCAGGTCACTCTCATTCCCTCCCAAGAAAGGACAAGGTCGACAGGCGCATCGGAATACCACCACCTCCACGTTCCCCTCCAAGTCACACACCATCCTGACTTGGAAATATATCGCCGTTCCTTCATCGTCACTGGGTCAAAATCTTGGAACTCCCTCCCTAACAGTACTGTGGGAGCACATCCACCACACGGACTGCAGCGGTTCAAGAAGGTGGCTCATCACCATCTTCTCAAGGGTAATTAGGGATGGACAATAAATGCCGACCTTGCCAGCAACACCCACATCCCATGAACACATTTTTTTTTTTTTTAAAAAGAACTTAATTTCTATGGGGAAGCCACATGAAGCCGATTGGATACTAGTCTGGCCCATTAGCTTCCAGACCAGACATTCAGCTTCTCTGAATAGTATTAGGTTTTGTTTGTCTATTTACATATTTTTCACTTTGTACAACATTCTGTGCCTTTACTGTATGTGATTTATGTGTTCCCCTTTAAGAAAAATAAATAAAAGCTGGTTCACTTCTAAAGAATTGTCATGTATATACACAATAGCGGCCATCTCTCCTGGTAAAACATACATAAGACAATGCACTTCACAGGTTGGCTGATCAGTTTCACTTGTGCAGTTTCTAATCATGTTATCACTTACATCGATATATATATATATAATTCTTCAGTGTAGTTAACTTACTGTATTATGAGTCTCAGCTAGGCTCAATGGCATCAAATTTGCTCTGTAAAAATAGCACTCTCATCTTGGAGTCAGAAAGTCATATCCAAGACTAGAGCACATAATCTATTCTGGCCTGGCACTTCAATGCAGTACTGAAGGAATGCTGAATTGCTGGAGGTGCTGTGTTTCAGACCAAATGCCCCGTCTGACTGTTGAGATATTCCTAGAGAAGCCAGTCTAACCACTGTAATTGACACAAGTGATCATGTGCAATGGCCAGAACACAAGACTTTTTAGGATAGGAAAAGGTAATTAAGCTAAACAAACCTGTGTCTTTCTCGTTCATCAATCGCAGCTATCCATGATAGCCTGCAATCCCGTCTCTCTCCAGAACCTTTCTTCATTAGGTTACGAACCCTCCCGAATTGCCTGGGAGTCCCCGGATTGGGGTATCCATCTTCTGGCTACTGCTGCTAGCAGTTGTTAGAATTCCACCCTTTAAATTCCGTGACACCCAATCGCTCTGTATGTCACCACTTTTAACAGGAAACGGAACCAGCTGGTGGAGAAAGAGCAGGAGTCGGGTGGGGAGTGGGGAGAAGATGGAGGGAGGGGGAGAAGAGAGTGACAGAGTTAGGTGAGGTGTGTGGCTGGGTTGGGAGAGAGTGAACAGAGATTAGGGGGATGGGAGCAGGGGCAGAGAGGGAGAAAGTGACAGTAGACTGGGGTGAGGGAGACAGGGATGGGGACTGATGGGAAGAGAGGGAGACTGGGGAATGGGATTTCGGAGAGAAACAAAGACTGGTGAATGAATGTGGATCGGGGGGGATCGGCAGGAGAGAAGACCAGAGGATGGGGGTCTGTAGGATTGGAAGGGGTCGGAGAGAAGGAATGGGGTGGGACTGGTTCAGCATTTTCTGCAGAGCGACAGTAGCAACAATGTGGAGTGGGAGTGGTACTGAGAGGGGTGAAGCGAGTAAAGAGATGTGAAACCTGGGGATTGTACTGGGGTTAAATAGTGAAAGATTATTTTCACGGGTGGGCAGATGGTGAACAAGAGGATGGAAACCAAGGATTCACATTGGAAAAACCAAGGGGGAAGGGAGAAGGAAGGTTTTTGAACGGAGGGCTATTATATCCTGAGATACTTCACCACAAGCCGCTATTGAGGCAGACACTGAAGGAAAAAGGATAAATATTTGAAAAGGATAGTGGAGGGCAATAAGAACATATCAGAATTAGGAGCAGGAGTAGGGGATACGGTCCTTTGAGTCTGCTCCACCATTCAATAAGATCATGGCTGATCTTCAACTGCAACTCCTTTCCCAACCGATCTCCATATCCCTGGATTTCCCCTAGAGTCCAAAAATCTATCTATCTCAGCCTTGAATATACTCAACGACTCAGCATTTGGAGTAGAGAATTCTAAAGATTCATTGGCGAGAAAGCAGGAATGGGTTACTGAAGTTGCATGTTCAGCCATGAACTCATTGAATGGCGGTGCAGGCTCGAAGGGCCAAATGACCTACTCCTGCACCTATTTTCTATGTTTCTATAACCCTCTGAGCGAAAAAATTCCTCCTCATTTCAGTCTTAAGTGACCAATCCTTTATTCTGAGACTATGCCCCCTAATTCTGAATCTCTAATCAAAAAAAATAACCTCAGTATTTACCCGTCAATCCCCCTCAGAATCTTATGTTTCAATGAGATCGCCTCTCATTCTTCTAAACTTCAGAGACGAGAGGCCCAGTCTACTCAATCTCTCCTCATAGGACAACCCTCTCATCCGAGGAATTAATCTAATGAACCTTTGTTGCACTGCCCCCAAGGCATGCATGTCCTTTCTCAGATAAGGAGAGCAAAACAGTGCGCAGTACTCCAGGTGTGGTCTCACCAAAGCCTTGTACAATTGTAGTGAGACTTCCTTACACCGAACACACTGCCCTTTGCGCGATCTCTCGGTTTGGTTCAGGTCGGTCTGTACCGGCCGGTTTTGACATATGAAGTCCAAATACAGATCGGCTCTGACTGAGGTGCCCAGTTCAGAGTTACCACCATCACACATAAACTGAGTCCAAACCAGAGAGGAGGAGAGATGGGTGCGGCCTATTAAAAGCCGAGGGTTTGACTGGGAAGCCTCACCAAACCTTGTGTAGTGCAGGAGGATTCTGGTTGTAGTTACAGGGTGAATATCAGCAGATATAGGGTTAGTACTAGTTATGGGCAAGATATTGGAGCATTACACCTATTACTACCAGTTGCATATAGGTCAGTGGTGTCAAACTCATTTCATATGGTGGGCCTGATCTGATACCCTGGCACTTGGCATGGACCCCATTCAGCAAAAGTTACTTAGACAGAGCGAGGTAGAAATTGGTTTGTGTTTCGCCTATTTTTGAATGTAAACCAGGAGGAATGTATCCAAATTTCTGCTCGTGAGGCTCTTCACCTAATCTGCAGAATGCCCCCCTTTATATTGCAACTCTCTGTTTTTAAAGAGATCCCTGAAATCAGCATTGGGTTAATTTAAATATACAGTAAATATGAAAAATGGGCAGGTACTCGAATTGGCAGGATCTGTCTAGTGGTGTTCCACAGGGATCGGCGTTGGGGCCTCAACTATTCACTGCATTTATTAACAACTTAGATGACGGGATAGAGAGCCACACATCCAAGTCTGCCGATGACACAATGATAGGCGGCATTGTAAGCAGTGAAGATGGACGCATAAAATTACAAAGAGCTATCAATAGATTAGGTGAATGATTGCAATATAGGCAAGTATGAGGTCATCCACTTTGAATCTAAAAAAGATAGAACCGAGTACTTTCTAAATGGTGAAAAGATAGAAGCAGTGGAGTCCAAAGAGACTTAGGGTTCCATGTACATAGATAATTAAAGTATAGACAGGTACAAAAAAATAATCAAAAAGGCTAATGGAATGCTTAACTTTATATCTAGAGGACTAGAATACACAAAGGTAGAAGTCATGCTACAGTTGTACAAAGCCCTGATTAGACCATGCCTAGAGTACTGTGAACAGTTCTAGAAGGAGGGAGTGTAGCATAGATTTACTAGAATGATACCTGGACGCCAATTGTTAAATTACGAGGAGCGATTATACAAACTAGGGTTGTATTCTATGGAATTTAGAAGATTAAGGGGTGATCTGATCAAAGTTTTCGCGCTATTAAGGGGAACTGAAAAGGTAAGTAGAGAGAAACTATTTCTGCTGTTTGAGGAGTCTAGGACTAGGGGGCATAGCCTAAAAATTAGATCCAGGTCTTTCAGGAGTGAAGTTAGGAAACACTTCTACATGCAAAGGGTGGTAGAAGTTTGGAACGATCTTCCGCAAACAGCAGATGATGCTGGATCAATTGTTAATTTTAAATCAGAGATTGATAGATTTTTGTTAACCAAAGGTATCAAGGGACATGGGGCAAAGGCGGGTATATGGAGTTAGGTTACAGATTAGCCGTGTTTTCACTGAAGGACGGAACAGGCTCGAGGAGCTAAATGGCCTATTCCTGTTCCTAAGTTCCTAAGTGGGATCCGGCACCTGTTGCAGGAACCTGCTGCAAAATGCAGGAAAAACCTGGTGGAGCATACGCCGTGCAAGCTCCGACAAGTTTGAACAGTACTACTTCAGCCTGAACAGCAGTCCTTGAAGGTACAGCTGGATGCCACTGGAGAAACAGTAGGGAAAGAGTGCATCTCCCAGTTCCACAGCATACTGTGGGCCACTGCAGGGCTGCACATAACCCATCTGCATTTTCCACCAACCATTTCCCAGGCCTTACCGGTAATGCAGCAAGTCCAAATTTGATCCCCAACATTAGGCAAGCAGCCTCTAGAGGCACCGCAGCTCGCCTCTATTATTAAATTGAGGTCTGAGGGCCAAGCTCCTGTTATTTGTTGATCCTCTGGCTCCAGCTTCTGTCGCATGCTTGAATTTCTACCCCACCATTTATGCACGTCTTAGCATACAGTTCCCCAAAGATTCTCCCTCAGAAAATGGTTTTGATGGCACAGCTATTTCGTGGGAATTTGCATTGCATTTTAACAGCAACATCACCAGTATTAGCAAACATTTTTCGGCTGGCACAGACACGATGGACCGATTGACCCCCCCATGTGCTGTAAATGTCCATGATTCTATACACCTATGATTGCTTGCAGCTTTTTAAACGATGGTGCTAACTCAGCAAATTTATCTGTACGTAACTTTCCTGTCTACTCATCATATTTCTCACCATGATTTGTTTCATAGTGTCTTCATATATTGCATTCTTTCACCCCAGCAACCCGTTGGTTACAAATCAAACACATGGGTTTTCCATTCACACCCACAAAGAAATACAAAATTAATTTAATAATTCATGTGTCTGTTGTGGCAATTTAACCAATTGGTGCTGATTGTCTTCTGAAATACAAACTGCACAGTTTAAGAGGGGGAGTATAGAAATTTGGTCCCCTCATCCAAATCAGGAGGATATGTAATATATCCAAGTTTGCTGATGATGCAAAGCTAGGTGGAAATGTAAGTTGTGAGGAGGATGCATAGAGGCTTCAAGGGGATATAGGTAGGCTAAGTGAGTGGTCAAGAACATGGCAAATGGAATATAATGGGGAGAAATGTGAAGTTATCCACTATGGTAGCAAAAATAGAAAAGCAGAGTATAATGGTGATAGACTGGGAAATGTTGGTGTTCAGAGGGACCTGGGTGTCCTTGTACAAGAATTACTGAAGGTTATCATGCAGGTACAGCAAGCAATTAAGAAAGCAAATGGTATGTTGGCCTTTATTACAAAATGATTTGAGTACAAGAGTAAAGATGTCTTACTACAATTATATAGGGCCCTGGTGAGACCACACCTGGAGTATTGTATACAATTTTGACGACCTTATCTAAGAAAGGATATACTTGCCATAGAGGGAGTGCAACAAAGGTTCACCAGACTGATTCCTGGGATGGGGAGGATTGTCCTATAAGTAGAGATTGAGCAGACTAGACCTATATTCACTAGAGTTTAGAAGAATAAGAGGTGATCTCATTGAAACATACAAAATTCTTACAGGGCTTGACAAGGTAGTTGTAGGGATGATGTTTCCCCTGGCTGGGGAGTCTAGAACCAAGGGTCACAGTCTCAGAATGAAGGGTCGGCCATTTAGGACTCATATGAGGAGAAATTTCTTCTTTCAGAGGGTAGTGAATCGTTGGAATTCTTTACCCCAGAGGGCTGTGGAGGCTGAGTCTTTGAGTATATTCAAGACAGCGATCGCTACATTTTTGGATATTAAGGGAATCAAGGGATATGGGGATAGTGCAGGAAAGTGGAGTTGAGGTAGATGATCAGCCATGATCTTATCGAATGGCGGAGCAGGCTCGAGAGGCCGAATGGTATATTCATGCTCCTATTTCTTATGTTCTTATGAAAGGGTGATTTGATAGAAGTTTTCAAGATATTAAGGGGAACTGATAAGGTAGATTGAGAGAAATTATTTCCGCTGTTTACTTTATTTTTAAATAATTGAATTGATAAGATTTACCATCACCATCAGTAAAGTAAATGGTGGAAATAAAAGCACCTCAATGGATTTAGGCCTCTCCAAGATTTATGGATTGGCATCATTAATCCCAGCCATAAGGATAGTCTCTCCCTCTAACCTGTTCCCCTTTGACCCAACACCACTGGCATGAAGTCATATAACTGCGTAGTTGTAACAAAATCACCAATAAACGAACATTTTTCTTCAAACTACAGAGTGCAATTCCAGCATTATATATATTAATTACTTGTTGAGATTTATGCCGCCATCTCCCTCCCCCTCCCTCTGTCCCCCTCCCTCTGGATTTTGTTTCAAAGAATGGACTTCTTGGCCTACTGAGCCCAAGTTACTTTCTGTTCTGGATGGTCTTACATTACATTCTCACCTTTTCCTTTACTTACTCCCACAAAACAAAACATGTAAGTGCCTAGGAGTGTATTGTGGTGCCAGTCTGACATACTCATCATCATCATCATAGGCAGACCCTCAGAGTTGAGGATGACTTGCTTCCACTCTAAAAGTGAGTTCTGAGACAACCAATGCAGGACCTACAGTTTCTGTCACAGGTGGGGCAGACAATGGTTGAAGGAAAGGGTGGTCAGGGAGCCTGGGTTGACACATGCTCCTTCCGCTGTCTACGCTTGGTTTCTGCTTATTCTCGGCGATGGGACTCGAGGTGCTCAGCGCCCTCCCGGATGCCCTTCCTCCACTTTGGGCAGCCGTGGGCCAGGGATTCCCAGGTGTCTGTGGGGATGTTGCACTTTATCAAGGAAGCTTTGAGGGTGTCCTTGAAGTGTTTCCTCTGCCCACCTGGGGCTCGCTTGCCATGTTGGAGCTCCGCGTAGAGCGCTTGCTTTGGTAGTCTTGTGTCGGGCATGCGAACTATGTGGCACCAACTGTGCAATACCTCACTACTTTATTATACTGTGGGATTCAGATTTTTATCACACCATGCCTATAAAAGATACTGCTTTGTCCAGTCCTCTTCCCTCCCTTCCCCCATCCCACCTGCCCAAGCACCAAAACCCCTTCTGCGAGTCCCAATCTCATTAATCCCCCCTTTCCCAAGTCCCAATCTCAACAACCAATCACCACCCCAAATTCTCAATTTCCTGCGCCCTAGTCCCTGTTTACCCCCTTCCAGACCAGCCCCGCATCCATCTCCTCCACGAGACGGGATCATTTCTGGGGTGGGGAGAATTTAAAGGCACTGCTTCTTACTGCCCAGGAGGAAGGCATACCACAGGCCAGATGGAACTATTCCACAGATCGTATGTGTGACACCCCTGATAATGTGTATCAGAGAGTTATTGTATTACTATTGGTTGTGCAGGAAATCTGAGTGTTACCAGGATTACTATTAATTTTCGATGCAATTTCAGTGAGTTTCTATTAGTTACTGGTGGAATTGAAGTTCATCCCACCTCTGGTTTTCCCCGTGAATCGCTCCTCATCTTTGGTTCACAGGTAACCTCCTGGTTCTCAGAACTTACTGCCTAACAGCTGCTGGAATGAAACCACAAGCAAAGATTCTCTAATTCAAGGGATCCAATCTTTATAAGATAAATACAATAAATGCGCAGATATCACATGATGAGATGTCACGTGATCAACTCTCCGGGAATACAGGTAGGACGCCCGAAATCCAGAGTCCAAAAACACTAATTGTCCGAAAACCGGACATTGGGCCGATCGCTGGAGTCAGCGTCCAGAATCCGGAAATCTGTTCCAACAACCGGACATTTTTTATCAAAACGGCTCAAATACAGGGTACGTACAGACCTGCTCCTGAGCCTTTAGGAATGCCCCATGATCCCGAGCCGACCCGTCCTAACCCCCGTGGGACCCAAGCTAACCCGACCTAACCCCCGTGAGACCCGAGCCGACAGCCACCTGACCCGAGCCAACCAGACCTAACCCATGTGAGACCCGAGCCAACCCGACCTAACCCCCAGGAGACCCGAGCCAAGCCGACCTAACTGTCGGATTCAGGTGAACTTATAATGGGGAACAAAGAAATGGCAGACCAATTGAACAAATACTTTGGTTCTGTCTTCACCAAGGAAGACACAAATAACCTTCCACAAGTACTAGGGGACCGAGGTTCGAGTGAGAAGGAGGAACTGAAGGATATCCTTATTAGGCGGGAAATTGCGTTAGGGAAATTGATGGGAGTGAAGGCCGATAAATTCCCCGGGACTGATAGTTTGCATCCCAGAGTACTAAAGGAGGTGGCCCTAGAAATAGTGGATGCATTGGTGATCATTTTCCAACAGTCTATCGACTCTGGATCAGTTCCTATGGACTGGAGGGTAGCTAATGTAACACCACTTTTTAAAAAGGGAGGGAGAGAGAAAGCGGGTAATTATAGACTGGTTAGCCTAAATATATTCAAAAAGGAGTTAGATGTAGTCCTTACTACTCGGGGGATCAAGGGGTATGGCGAGAAAGCAGGAATGGGGTACTGAAGTTGCATGTTCAGCCATGAACTCATTGAATGGCGGTGCAGGCTCGAAGGGCCAAATGGCCTACTCCTACACCTATTTTCTATGTTTCTATGTTTCTACATCAGTAATGGGGAAAATGTTGGAATCAATTATTAAGGATGATATAGCAGCGCATTTGGAAAGCAGTGACAGGATCGGTCCAAGTCATCATGGATTTATAAAGGGGAAATCATGCTTGACAAATCTTCTGGAATTTTTTGAGGATGTAACTAGTAGAGTGGACAAGGGAGAACCAGTGGATGTGGTGTATTTGGACTTTCAAAAGGCTTTTGACAAGGTCACACACGAGATTGGTGTGCAAAATCAAAGCACATGGTATTGGGGTAATATACTGATATGGATAGAGAACTGGTTGACAGACAGGAAGCAGAGAGTCTGGATAAACGGGTCCTTTTCAGAATGGCAGGCAGTGACTAGTGGAGTGCCGCAGGACTCAGTGCTGGGACCCCAGCTCTTTACAAAATACATTAATGATTTAGATGAAAGAATTGAGTGTAATATCTCCAAGTTTGCAGATGACACTAAACTGGGTGGTGGTGTGAGCTGTGAGGGGGACGCTAAAAGGCTGCGGGGTTACTTGGACAAGTTAGGTGAGTGGGCAAATGCATGGCAGATGCAGTATAATGTGGATAAATGTGAGGTTATCCACTTTGGGGGCAAAAACGTGAAGACAGAATATCTGAATGGCGGCAGATTAGGAAAAGGGGAAGTGCAACGAGACCTGGGTGTCATGGTTCATCAGTCATTGAAAGTTGGCATACAGGTACAGCAGGTGGTGAAGGCGGCAAATGGTATGTTGGTCTTCATAGCTAGGGGATTTGAGTATCGGAGCAGGGAGGTCTTACTGCAGTTGTACAGGGCCTTGGTGAAGCCTCATCTGAAATATTATGTTCAGTTTTGGTCTCCTAATCTGAGGAAGGAAGTTCTTGCTATTGAGGGAGTGCAGCGAAGGTTCACCAGACTGATTCCCGGGATGGCTGAACTGACATATGAGGAGAGACTGGATCAACTGGGCCTTTATACATTGGAATTTAGAAGGATGAGAGAGCATCTCATAGAAACATCTAAGATTCTGACGAGATGGGACAGGTTAGATGCGGGTAGAATGCTCCAGATGTTGGGGAAGTCCAGAACCAGGGGACAGAGTCTTAGGATAAGGGGTAGGCCATTTAGGAGATGAGGAGAAACTTCTTCACTCAGTTAACCTGTGGAATTCCCTACCGCAGAGAGTTGTTGATGCCAGTGCATTGGCTATATTCAAGAGGGAGTTAGATATGGCCCTTATGGCTAAGGGGATCAAGGGGTATGGAGAGAAAGCAGGAAAGGGGTACTGAATGAATGATCAGCCATGATCTTATTGAATGGTGGTGCAGGCTCGAAGGGCCGAATGGCCTACTCCTGCACCTATTTTCTCTGTTTCTATGTATGGGAAAATGTTGAAAGGGGAATTAGGGTTAAGGTCACTGGTACCACAGGTGGATGATTCCATCCCGGATATCCCAGGCAGAAACAGGCTGTCTGGGTTGTATCCTTCCTTCTGCTTCCTCCTCTTCCCCTCTGCGAGTGAATGCTTTAAATCTGAAATAAAAGCATAAAATGCTGGAAATACTCAGATCAGGCAGCATCTCGACCCGTGACGTGAACTCTGCTTCTCCCTCCACGGATGCTGCCTGACCTGCTGAGTATTTCCAAGCATGTTCTGTCATCTCATAGACCTTCCTTTACCAACCAAGGCGTTGCAAGCGTCCAGCAGTCCTTCCTGCACACTTTAAAAACATTTTTAATATGTATTATACCAAGCCACTACTTCAATAAAATGTTTTAAAAATCCAGTCCAAAAGCTTAAATGCTTTAAATGGGGAATGTTCAAAGTAAACAAGTCACAACAGCAGTGAACTTGCAATAAAAAAACCACCCAAAGCAAGTGTTTTGCTACTGGCACGCATCACTGAAATTAAGTGGCGCAGACTAACCCCTTTGCGTGCTGAATATCTTTTGGACCTTGCACATTTTGTTAACTGCCAAAAATGATTATTTTTTAATATACAGCACTCTGGCCATGCTCCACCTAGTGGACTGCTCTCTGTTCTGGTTACCAAAAGCAAAAGAAAAACAAACATTCAAGCTGTGGAAGAGGTGTGCAGTGAAGGGTTATAATGCTGATCCCTGAGGACTTAAATTTATGAAATTTTTTGTGTGTCCCTTTAAGAAGTGCTGACAGCGTCTATCGGTCTGTTGAACACTTGCTTTTCAGAACGAGCATAGGACCCAGCGCTGAGGTTGCAGTTCTGAGTCGGCGTGAGTTCTGAGTTCCTGTTCTCTTCACTTACATCTCTAGGGCCAGCGAAGGCAGCGCTAAGGCCCTCACCAAAATGACGGCCACCGAGTCCCGTGCCAGAGAAGGGCACTCGAGTGGTGGCTGCCATTTTTAGCCACGATTCCAGCACCAACGGGTGGCAGGCGGTAAGTAGCCCAATTTCTGGGTCCAAGTCTTTCTTATAGTTCCTCATATCAGTCCTCGGCGATCAGCGATATAGCCCTTCGCTGCACACCTCTTCCACAGCTTGAACGTTTTCCTTGTGTTTTTGGTAACTAGAACAGCGTGCAGTCCACTCCAAATTATTGACAAACTCTGCTTTGCTTCTCTTGCTGGTTTATTACAGCCGGGTGCAACGAGACATTAGCTGTGTGTGTTTGTTCACTGTCTTTAGGAAGTCCAAAAAACTGCCTTTACCAAACATTTCTTGTTGGTTTTCTCAGCCAAGTCTGTGCAGCAGGAAAACAAATCTTCAAGGTAACACATTATAAAAGTCACAGATTAGAAGATGATCCTATGAAAAGCTATATGTCAGTGATTGTAACAGTAATCTTTGCAGATCCAATTCCATCAAACCAAACTGCAAACATGCAAAGGATCTGATCCAATCTGTCGGGTACCAGCATTAAACAGTTTGATACACCTCTCATAGAATCATGGAATGGTTACAGCACGGAAGGCGGCAATGCGATATCACCTTAAATCTGTGCCTTCTGGTTCTTGACCCTTCTGCCAATAGAAACAGTTTCTCTCGATCTACCCTGTCCAGATCCCTCATGATTTTGAACACCACTATCAAATCTCCTCTCAACCTTCTCTGCTCGAAGAACAATCCTAGCTTCTCGAGTCTATCCACGTACCTGAAGTCCCTCATCCCTGGAATCATTCCCGTAAATCTTTTCTTCACCCTCTCGAAGGCCTTCACATCCTTCCTAAACTGCGGTGCCCAGAATTGGACACAATACTCCAATTGAGGCTGAACTAATATGTTTTATACAGGTTCATCATAATTTCCACGCTTTTGTACTTTAAACTTATATTGGTGAAGTCCAGGATCCCATAAGCTTTGTTAACTGCTTTCTCAACCTGCCCGGCCACCTTTAAGGATTTGTGCACATATACCCCTACGTCTCTCTGTTCATACACCCCCTTTAGGATTGTACCCTTGAGTTTATATTTCCTCTCCTCATTCTTTCAACCAAAATGTATCACTTTGCACGTTTCTGCGTTAAATTTAATCTGCCACATGTCCACCCATTCCACTAACCTATGTCCTCTTGAAATCCATCACTTTCCTCCTCACTTCCAGGTTTTGTGTCATCTGAAAATTTTGAAATTGTGCCCTGTACACCCACATCCAAGTCATTAATATATATCAAGAAAAGTAGTGGTCCCAGAACCGACCTCTGGGGAACACCACTGTATACCTTCCTCCAGTCCGAAAAATAACCATTCACCACTACCCTCTATTTCCTGTCACCTGGGCCAATTTCTTATGCATTCCATCACTGTCTTTTTATTCTATGGGCTTCAACTTTGCTGGTAAGCCTATTATGTGGCACTTTGTCGAACGTCTTTTGGAAATCCATGGACACTACATCAACTGCATTGCCCTCATCAACGCTCTCTGTTACCACATCAAAAAATTCGATCCAGTTGGTTAAACACGATTTGCCTTTAACAAATCTGTGCTGGCTTTCTTTAATTAATCCACGCTTGTCCAAGTGACTGTTAATTTTGTCCCTGATTATTGTTTCTAAAAGCTTCCCCACTACCGATGTTAAACTGATCAGCCTACAGTTGCTGGATTTATCTTTACACCCTTTTTTGAACAAGGCTGTAACATTTGCAGATCTCCAGTCTTTTGGCACCACTCCCATTTCTAAGGAGGATTAGAAGATTATGGCCAGTACCTCTGCAATTTTTTCCTTCACTTCCCTCAGTGTCCTAGGATGCATTCCATCCGGTCCTGGCGACTTATCTACTTTAAGTACAGCCAGCCTTTCTAGCACCTCGTCTTTATCAATTCTTACCCCATCCAGTATCTCCTCTACCTTCTCCTTTTACGTGCCTATTGCAGCATCATCTTCCTTGGTGAAGACAGATGCAAAGTACCTCAGCAATATCCTCTGCCTCCATGCGCAGCTCTCCTTTTTGGTCCCTAATTGGCCCCACCTCTCCTCTTACTACCCGTTTACTATTTATATGCCTATAGAAGACTTTTGGATTCCCTTTTATGTTGCTGCCATTCTATTTTCATACCCTCTCTTTGCCCCTCTTATTTTCTTGTTCACTTCTCATAAGAACATAAGAATTAGGAACAGGAGTTGGCCATCTAGCACCTCGAGCCTGCTCCGCCATTCAAAAAGATCATGGCTGATCTGGCCGTGGACTCAGCTCCACTTACCCGCCCGCTCCCCATAACCCTTAATTCACTTATTGGTTAAAAATCTATCTATCTGTGATTTGAATACATTCAATGAGCTAGCCTCAACAGCTTCCCTGGGCAGAGAATTCCACAGATTCACAACCCTCTGGGAGAAGAAATTCCTTCTCAACTCGGTTTTAAATTGGTTCCCCCGTATTTTGAGGCTGTGCCCCCTAGTTCTAGTCTCCCCGACCAGTGGAAACAACCTCTCTGCTTCTATCTTGTCTATCCCTTTCATTATTTTAAATGTTTCAGAAGATCACCCCTCATCCTTCTGAACTCCAACGAGTAAAGACCCAGTCTACTCAATCCATCATCATAAGGTAACCCCCTCATCTCCAGAATCAGCCTCGTGAATCGTCTCTGTACCCCTTCCAAGGCTAGTATATCCTTCCTTAAGTAAGGTGACCAAAACTGCACGCAGTACTCCAGGTGCGGCCTCACCAATACCCTGTACAGTTGCAGCAAGGCCTCTCTGCTTTTGTACTCCATCCCTCTCGCAATGAAGGCCAACATTTCATTCACCTTCCTGATTACCTGCTGCACCTGCAAACTAACTTTTTGCGATTCATGCACAAGGACCCCCAGGTCACTCTGCACCGCAGCATGTTGTAATTTCTCCCAATTTCTCTCCTCTGAACTTTCTATATTCAGCCTGATTCTCAGATGTATTCTCAACCTGACATCTGTCATACGCGCTTTTTCTGCTTCATCTTACTCTCTATCTCTTTTGTCATCCAGAGAGCTCTTACCTTAGTTGCTCTATCTTTCCCTTTAGTGAGATCCAGAAACATAGAAACATAGAAAATAGGTGCAGGAGTAGGCCATTCAGCCCTTCGAGCCTGCACTGCCATTCAATAAGATCATAACTGATCATTCAACTTCAGTACCCCTTTCCTGCTTTCTCTCCATACTCCTTGATCCCTTTAGCCGTAAGGGCCATACCCAACTCCCTTTTGAATATATCTAACGAACTGGCCTCAACAACTTTCTGCGGTAGAGAATTCCACAAGTTAACCACTCTCTGAGTGAAGAAGTTTCTCCTCATCTCGGTCCTAAATGGCTTACCCCTTATTCTTAGACTGTGACCACTGGTTCTAGAACTCCCCAACATCGGGAATATTCTTCCTGCCTCTAACCTGTCCAATTCCGTCAGAATTTTATATGTTTCTATGAGATCCCATCTCATTCTTCTAAAGCCCAGTATACCGCACAATCAATGCGTGTCAGTGTTTATCCTCCACATGAGCAGTCGTCCAAATTCCTACCCTGTTTCCATTTATTCATCTTTACCTTCAACCACCTATCTACCTTCTTCTTAAACGTTGACTTGGTCACTAACTCAGATATGCATTCCACAGCCTCACAACCCTCTGTAAAAAGGTTTCCCCTGCTCTGTCCTAAATCTCTTACTTAATGAGATATCTATATGGTCTTGTTCACCATGTTCAACACATCCACTGCATTTCACCATCCACCATATCTGTCGCCTCCTCAAAGAACTTGATCAGGTGTGCCAAGCATGATCTCCTTTTCTGAAATCTGCGATGGCTGCTTCTAATTATGCGCCCTTCGTCTAGATATCTAGTAATCTCACCTTTAATTAAAGATTCCAAAATTTTCCCTACCACTATGTTAAACTGACATAATTACCTGGGTTCACTCTGTCTTTCTTTTTGAAAATGGATGTCACATTGGCCACTCTCCAGCAATGTTCCCTTTAAGCTCTCTGGAAGTCCCGTGCAGACAGTGAGCTGGCTTTTAAATAGAAAAACTGCTGGATGAGCGGAATTTTGAATGGCCCACGCAGTCCGTTAAAGGGACCACGCGAGCCAAAAAAACAATTAGAGGGAACATTGCTCTCCAGTCTTTCAGCACTCATCCATGCTCAATGGAATCCTGAAATGTAATTTCTAGGCCCACCGCTATTTTGTCCCTTATTTCCCCTGAGGATCCTTGGATGCATTCCATCAGGTTCCAGCACTCTTTCTTCCTTTAGCTTAACTAACGTCTCCAATACTTTTGTTTTATTTATTTCAATATCTTTTAGCTCACGTTTAACCAAGGCAGGATTCTTCTCTTTTATAAATGCTGAAGCAAAGTACTTGTTAAAACCCCCACCAATTTCTGACTACCTTTTACTTAAATATTTCACATTTAACAATTCTCCCTTTAGTGATATATTTGTTTTCTTTTTAATATTTTATAGGTTCTCCCTCTCATTGCTTTGCATATCCCTTTCTTAACCTCTTTCCTTATTTTCTCATATTCTCTTATCTTAATCATACCTATAAAGAATGCTCTCTTCAATTCTATTTTGTTTCTAAGTGAACGAGAACTAGTTCATGTTGAAGAGCATATATTTATTTGCAATCTGTTCAAAAAATCCTATTGTTGAGCTACAGTCCTGTGTGCCGTTATCTCTTTCCACCTCAGCCAGCTTGCTCCCCATCTGTCTAAATGCTGCCTTATTCCAATGTGATGCTTTTGGACTAACTTTTTTCACTACTATTTGGACCTTAAACCTCATCATATTATGGTCACTACATTTAACTCAATTATCTGATCTATTTCATTACCCATGGCTAAATTTAGCAATGCCTTTCCGCATGCAAACATCCTGCTTGAGGAAGGAATAAGGCATATATGTTAAGAATTCCATTATTTTTTCTCCATTTATTCCTACCTGTCCGGATTAATGAAATTGGTAATTGATCTCTTAAAACAATAATTTTGTTATTCTTATTCATCTCCCCAATCTGTCCACTGATTTCCTCTTCCATATTTAGAGGGTCAGTTGTCAGCAGAACAATAATCGCACCCTCTCAGTTTTATAAATGGATCTCAGCCAGGTATGAAATCCAAGCTACTTACTTGTTAAGTTAAGCCAAAAAGGTTGGTAACACAGAAATAGATCACTTCCCATATTTAACGGTCCTTATATCATGCTGTAAATTAAATTGAAACTACACAGAAACTAAACCCTGACATTTCAATAAATAGTTGAAAAGTTTTTGGAGGTATTTACTTACAGCATGCTGTACAGAAATAGTTTGTCTACAATGCATAGCTTCACATAATGAAATTAAAACAAGAAACTGTGTCAACATAACAGTATAGAACACAGATCGTGAGAGAGAAAGGCAGGAAATAAGCATCAGGTGATTCCACTTGTTAAAAATGCGACATTTTTAGTTCTAAGATCAGTTGCTTCTAATGCGCAAATTATCATCTTTTAATTCATACTGATTATGGGAAACAGGCAAATCAACGATAGGTTCAAAATGACCTAGTATTTTTGATTTTTATGCTATTATCCAATTGCAGATCGCAAAATGTAACCTTTGCACCTATTTCTCAAATGTTTGATGGCAGTGTGGAGACATGTACACACTGCACATACGTACATATAACATGCATGCACAGAGCGAGGTCGTGTTTTCTAACAATTACCAGGCAGTTCAGACTTGCAGTGAATATGGCACAAAGAGCAGTAGGAAATTTGATTTGATTTGATTTTCCTCTGCAAACAGTGCTGTGTTCATTCCTATAAAACAAACCAGATGTTGGTTTAGAATTAGCTGCGTCACGCTAGAATGTTTCTCAGTCTGCCTTTTGAAAGCTAGAAATGGAACTGGCGGCATCTGCGAGATGAGAGTGCAGTACACATAAGGGGTCTTATCGTTATGGCTCCTGGGTCTTACTGTTGTTCAACCACATATCTGGTGGTAAAGGCACTCTCCAAATCATTAGGTTGTGGCACCCACTGACAGGACTGACCAGTGACACTGAACTTGCATGCTTCACACGTTTCTGGTTGCATTTTGATTTCACCAGACCATTAATATGGTTTGCCACACAAACAGGAGAATGAGAATCATCAAATCACATTCTGCATTCCTAAGCAAACAGAAGGAGGAGAAATTCACAGGTGCTGGGTGTTATATATGTATACTTGTATTTACTCTGTACAGCCACCAGAGGGTTCATCCCCTGGAGTCCCAAGGGATCCCATAATCCCTTGGGAGCACAGGTATTTAAGGAGGCTTCACAGGTTGGAGAGGCTCTTTCTCTATACACAACAACTGGCGACGAGATACAGATAGCAAACCCAAAGATGCAGAGAACAGTGGGCATCCTGGAGAAATTCTCGGAGGGAGATGATTGGGAAACTTTTGTGGAGAGACTCAACCAATACTTCATGGCTAGATGGGGAACACAGCGCTGTCAAACAAAGGGCGATCCTCCTCATGTCTGTGGGGCAGCAATGTATGGCCTCATGAAGAATCTGCTCACTCCAGCGAAACCCACGGAGAAATTGTACGACAATTTGTGCACACTGGTCCGAGAGCATCTGAATCCGAAGGAAATCGTTCTGATGGCAAGGTACCGGTTCTATACCTACAAAAGGTCTGAAGGCCAGGAAGTGTCGAGTGATGTTGCCGAGCTAAGACACCTTGCAGGACATTGGGAGCACATGCTCAGAGACTTTTTCATACTTGGCATTGGCCACGAAACCATACTTAGCAAACTTTTGACTGTAGAGACTCCAACCTTGAGTAAGGCCATAGCGATAGCCCAGGCATTCATTGCCACCAGTGACAATACGAAGCAAATCTCTCAGCACACAAGTGTTGCTACAAGTACTGTGAACAAAGTGATGTTGTTTTCGAATCATAACGTACAGGGCAGGTCACACATACCTGCAGCTACACGTCCGCAGATGTCTCAGAGTCCACCATCAAGGGTGATAAATGCAAGGCCATTAACACCTTGTTGGCGCTGCGGGGGTGATCATTGTTTCCATTCATGCCGATTCAAACAGTACGTTTGCAAGGGCTGTGGAACAATGGGACACCTCCGAGTGTGCAGGCGAGCTGCAAAGCCTGTTAAGCCTGCAAACCACCATGTTGCAGAGGAGGACAGATCCACGGAGGATCACGACGAACCAGAGCCTCAGATCGAGGAGGCAGAGGTACATAGGGTTCACCACGAATTGTCCCCCGATAATGCTGAATGTTGAACTAAATGGACTCCCAGTGTAAATGGAGCTGAACACGAGTGCGAGCCAGTCCATCATGGGCAAAAAGACTTTCAAAAGGTTGTGGTGCAACAAGACCTCAAGGCCAGTCTTAACTCCAGTTCGCACGAAACTAAGAACTTACACGAAAGAACTGATTCCTGTAATCGGCAGTGCTACGTAAAGATCTCCTACGATGGAGCGGTGCACAAGCTGCCACTCTGGGTGGTACCGGGCGATGGTCCCATGCTGCTCAGCAGGAGCTGGCTGGAAAAGATACGCTGGAACTGGGACGACGTCCGAGCGCTTTCGTCTGTCGACGATACCTCATGTGCCCAGGTCTTAAACAAATTTCCGTCGCTGTTCGAACCAGGCATGGGAAATTCTAAGGAGCAAATCTATCTAATTCCGGGTGCGCGACCCATCCATCATAAGGCGAGAGCAGTACCGTACATGATGAGAGGAAGGGTAGAGATTGAGCTAGACTGGCTGCAAAGAGAGGGCATCATTCCCCGATCGAGTTCAGCGAGTGGGCCAGTCCTATTGTCCCAGTCCTCAAGGGAGACGGAACCGTCAGAATCTGTGGCGATTACAAAGTAACTATAAATCGTTTCTCCCTGCAGGAGCAATACCCGTTACCAAAGGCCGACGACCTCTTTGCAATGCTGGCGGGAGGAAAGACGTTCACGAAGCTGGATCTGATTTTAGCCTACATGACGCAGGAACTGGAGGAATCATCGGAAGCCCTCACCTGCATCAACACGTACAAAGGTCTTTTTGTTTATAACAAATGCCCGTTTGGAATCTGATTGGCAGCGGCGATATTCCAGAGAAACATGGAAAGCTTACTGAAGTCGGTCCCGCGCACCGCAGTCTTCCAGGACGACAGCTTGGTCACAGGTCGGAACACAGTCGAGCATCTGCAGCACCTGGAAGAGGTTCTTAGTCGACTCAACCGCGTGGGGCTCAGGTTAAAACGCTCAAAGTGCATTTTCCTGGCGCCTGAAGTGAGGTTCCTGGAAAGGAGGATTGCGGCGGACGGCATCAGGCCCACCAACACAAAGATGGAGGCAATCGAGAACCACACAACCGAGGCCACAGAACGTGATGAAGCTGTGGTCGTTTCTGGGACTCCTGAACTACTCTGGTAACTTCTTACTGAGTCTCAGCACACTGTTAGAACCACTGCATGTCATTACTACGAAAAAGGGACGAATGGGTTTGGGGCAAAAACCAAGAAAATGCCTTTGTAAAAGCGAGAAAATTGTTCTGCTCAAACAAATTGCGTGTGTTGTATGATCCATGTAAGCGTTTGGTACTAGCATGTGATGCGTCGTCATATGATGTCGGGTGTGTATTGTAACAAGCTAATAATTTCGGGAAACTGCAACCGGTTGCTTATGCATCCAGGAGTCTGTCTAAGGCTGAGAGAGCCTACAGCATGATTGAGAAAGAAGCATGAGCGTGTCTTTATGGGACAAAGAAAATGCATCAATACCTGTTTGGGCTAAAATTCGAATTGGAAACTGATCATAAGCCACTTATATCCCTGTTCTCCGAGAGTAAAGGGATGAATACCAACGCATCGGCCTGCATCCAGAGATGGGCGCTCACGTTGTCCTCATACAACTACGCCAGAAGGGCTACTGGCACCCATAAAATTATACCCCAAGCAAGAGTCAGTGATGAGCAGATACAAGGGGGAAATGAAAGATTTAAACAGAGCAAGAAAGTAAAGGGGGGATTCATCGGTGCTAGGAAAAAAGAGTAATGACCTGTAGATGCTCAGCGTTATTGTTGTCACAATTATGTCCCGTGTTCATAATAACATTGATACCAATGCTAAAAACTTCACAACCACTCAAAACTGACATATTGCAGCAATATCTCCACACTAGGTGAGATTGGGTTTACCATGCAATGATCAAGTTAGAACTTTGAGTGAGGTTATGAAACAGCGTGGATTCCTCCAGAAGTTCACATTC
Organism: Pristiophorus japonicus; assembly: GCF_044704955.1. Classification (NCBI taxonomy): domain Eukaryota; kingdom Metazoa; phylum Chordata; class Chondrichthyes; family Pristiophoridae; genus Pristiophorus; species Pristiophorus japonicus. The sequence continues at coordinate 91,308,118 of NC_091988.1, read as the reverse complement.
TCTGTTTTAGCTCCGGGAGCATGTCTGGTGACAGACATTTGTAAAAAGCCTCCATGAACTTAGCTACCAGCAACCTGACAATCGTTATGAACTCTTTTACTTTTTTCTGCTGGGGGTGGCAATAACCCCCAAGAGCTGTTGATGAAAAAATATGTCTGTTAAACTAAGGTATCAAAAAGCAATACACAATAGTCCCAATAAGAAAAATGCACTCTGTTCTTTGAGTCACCTCATTCAGCACCTTATTGTGATATATCCAGAGCACAGCACACACAGCTTTCTATAATGGCAGACAGCATTTCAGAAGTTGCGGAAGCTTCTGGTCAGCTGACTCATTTATTCACCTTTAGTTGCAGTAACACATTACGTCCACATCCACAGTGTAGAGCTACAACATTACAAGCTTACACACATTACACTTCTCCCTCCTTAATGAAGTAGCTATTATAACAATCATCATACATAACTTGCATGGTTATACATAAAGGATATGGACTTATTTTGCCATATTTACAAATTTAACTTAACCACTTGTTTTCCGTTTCGAATAGGATACCTTTTCTCTCAAACAGAACATTCCAAACATGGTGTTGAATCTAAACTCATTCGAGGCTGATCCTGAGGAAAATTTTCCTCCAAGGGATTTCCTCGATTTTCATTTGAACTCACACTAACTTCAGTCTGTTTGTTTCCCTGACTCGGACTCAAGACTTAAATTTTGATTTTCTCTTGGATTTGTTTCCAGTACATTGCATGTAGGATATGCTACTGGTGTATCAAAACTATCTGATGAGTCAGAAATAATGAATCAATCCCACCTTCAACTCCTTCCATGTCTTTAGGTAAAATATCAATATGAACAAATCTCACCTGTCCATTATCAAACATCTTGACCAAATATGTGCGAGGACCACATATCTTCACTACTCTTCCTAGTAACCACTTTAACCATTTATGGTGATGGTTCTTCACTATCACCTTCTGATTTAATTTCACACTTCCCTCTTTTACTCTACCTCTATCATGATTCTCTTCTACGGACTGTGCCTAATTTAGTTTTAACAACAAGAATCTGGTTCATGGCTGTCATTTGAGAAACAACTCTGCTGGTATTCTACCAGTAGTTGTATGAGGAATATTACGATTCGTAATTAGAAAATGAGCCAATTTGTGATCCAATGACAACTGTCGTTTCTTTGGATTTGGATCCAACATTTGTTTTATGAGGTTACGTTTTACAATTTGTACAATGCGCTCTGCTGCACCATTTGAAACAGAGTGGTACAGTGGAACCTTGGTATGTTTCACACCATTTTTGCTTGTGAACTGTGCAAATTCTTCTGAACGGAATTGTGATCTATTATCCAAAACAATTTCTTCTGGGAGGCCAAATGAAAATAAACTTTGCAAAATGTCTAATGTTTTACTTGTTGTTATTTTCCACATTGGAAACACCTCGACCCACTTCGAATGGCTATCAATCGCAATGAACAATTGTTGTACTTCTCACTCAGCAAAATCGCTATGTAGCCTTTGCCACAGCCTGTGTGGCCATTTCCATGGCTGTAATGGTACTGATGGTGGTTGCTTGCTTACCGATTGAAATGTCGTACACTGACTCACGATGTACTCTATATCTTTATCAAGACCTGGCCACCATAAATAACTGCGTGCAAAATCCTTGGTCAAGCACATTCTCAGGTGCTGGTCATGGAGTTCTCCTAATAATTTGGACCTGAATTTATTTGGCATAACCACTTTTGCACCCCACATGATACAATCTTTAGCGAGTAATAATTAATTCCTACGAATGGATGAATATCTTTGTCTGTTACCTGGTTTGGCCATCCATTTGCAATATAATCATATACCTTTGACATCACTGGGTCACGTTTGGTTGCTCTACCAATCACTTCAGCTGTGACTGGCAGTTCATCAATGTATAAAACACTTCTTCCCTATCATGTGTAACTTGCGATGGGAAAGGCAATCTGGACATTGCATCAGCATTACTGTGATCAGCTGATCGTCTGTATTCAATATCATATGTATATGCTGATAAAATCAAAGCCCATCTCTGCATTCGGGCTACAGCTGATGTTGGAACTGGGGACTTTGGATGTTAGGGGCTTATGGTCCATAACGATGGTAAACTTACAACCATACAACTATTTGTGGAATTTCTTGACCCCAAAATTAATGCTAAAGCTTCCTTTTTGATTTGTGCATAATTACTCTCACTGGCACTGAGAGTACGTGAAGCAAAAGCAATTGGTCTTTCCTCCCCACTACGTGATACATGAGAGATTACTGCCCCAACTCCATACAGAGAGACATCACATGCTAGCTTAATCTCCTTAGATATGTCATAGTGAACTAACATGGTGCTCCCTACCAATTTGCTTTTACACTCCTTGAATGGTGTATCGCATTCTTTTGACCACTTCCACTGGATCTGTTTTTTCAAGAGTTCATTCAGTGGATGTAATACTGTAGCCATATTTGGTAGAAACTTCCCATAATAGTTCAAAAGACCCAAGAATAAACGAAGTTCAGTGACATTCCTGGGAGTGGGTGCATTTCTAATTGCATCTAGTTTTCCCATGGTTGGATGTAAACCATCTTTGTCGACTCTGTACCCTAAGTACTCCACTGAGTTTTGAAATAACTCACACTTACAAGCAGACACTCGTACGCTGTGCTTCTCTAGCTGTTTGAGGACTTCATTCAATATGTTTTTATGAATTTGCCTATTTGGTGCTGAAATTAGTATGTCATCCAAATAACATACTACCCCTTCAATACCTTGCAAAATCTGATTCATCACCCCTTGGAATATGGCAGGGACAGAAGACACTCCAAACGGTAGCCTATTAAATTGATATAGGCCTCAATGAGTATTTATACTCAAGCATAACTTGGACTCCTCATCTAGTTCAAGCTGCAAGCGGGCATTCGTAAGATCGAGTTTTGAGAAAATCTAACTACCTGTCAGTGTTGTGAACAAATTTTCTATATTCGTCAATGTATTGGGGACATTACCCTCTCGAACCTGGTGTACGGTTACTTTATAATCACCACACAATCGTACCTTACCATTGTACAACAACAATGGGTGTAGCACAATTACATCGATCTATCTTCCAAATAATGTTCTCAGTCTCTAGTCTTTTGAGTTCTTGCTCAACTTTCTCCTCGAGTGCATATGGCACAGAACGTGGCTGCAGTAAACTGATCTAGCGTCCTTCTGTACCCTGACACTTGCCTTGAAGCCTTGGATCGGACTGCCCGTTTCATAGAAACATAGAAAATAGGTGCAGGAGTAGGCCATTCGGCCCTTCGAGCCTGCACTGCCATTCAATGAGTTCATGGCTGAACATGCAACTTCAGTACCCCATTCCTGCTTTCTCGCCATACCCCTTGATCCCCCTAGTAGTAAGGATTTCATCTAACTCCTTTTTGAATATATTTAGTGAATTGGCCTCAACAACTTTCTGTGGTAGAGAATTCCACAGGTTCACCACTCTCTGGGTGAAGAAGTTTCTCCCAGAGAGTCATCTCGGTCCTAAATGGCTTACCCCTTATCCTTAGACTGTGACCCCTGGTTCTGGACTTCCCCAACATTAAAAGAACATAAGAACATAAGAATTAGGAACAGGAGTAGACCATCTAGCCCCTCGAACCTGCTCCGCCATTCAATAAGATCATGGCTGATCTGGCCATGGACTCAGCTCCACAGTTTCGCAGAACACCTTTGGATAACTCTTGATATCATCCGTTGATGCAAATCTCGTTTCAACACGAAAAATCTCATTCAAATCCAGCTTCAGTGATCTCAACCAATTTCTTCCTAGTAAGGCAGGCTTGTCTCCTTTCACTACTATTAGAGGCAAGTTCTGAAATTGATCCTTGTAGTTCACCGATATGGTGATACGACCTACCACAAGAATGCTCTCTCCCGAGTAGCCTTGCAGCTCCATCGTGGATTTCTCCAATGGAAAATCACGCAATTTGTCGAGGTATAGCGACTCCGGTACTATACTCACGATGCACCAGCGTCGAATTCCATAGGTATCTTGAATCCCGCAACTTCTATGTGGATTTTGATACTTTTCGAATCGCTGTCCATTAACCTTGTGCTCCTAATGACGTGTAACTCTAACATCTCCTCGTCCTGTTGTTGTTCTTCCATGTTATGTAGTCTCTGGGGATTTCTACTCATAGCTTTGAAAACTGGACTCATAGCTTTGAAAGCTGGTTTACCCTTCAGTCGGCATGCCTTCACAAGATGCCCAGTTTTTCTGCAGAAGAAACACTCTGCCTTCACATATGGACAACTTTGATCAATGTTTTGTCCCAAGCACCTATATCACGACTTCGGTGCTGTTAGAATTTCCAGTTTCTGAGACTTTGGGCCCCCACCGCCTTTTACTTTGAACCTGCAGGCGATTCACCGGCTGTAATTATCATCAAATTCTCGGGAATATTGGTCGGCAATGCCCATCGACCTCGCTGTCTGACAGGCGATATCAAAAGTCAAGTCAGGCCTCATCAATAACTTTCTTCTGATCGCATCATTTTTCATCCCACAAACAAAACGATCCCGCAATGCTCGGTTTTGAAAGTTTCTGAAATTACAGTGAATAGATAGCTTTTTTAATGCTACAATGTACTCACTGATATTTTCATCAGTCTTTTGAATTCGAATACTGAAACGATAGCTTTCAGCAATTTCTAACTGTACCGGGTTGTAGTACTGCTCCAGCTTCGTGAAGATCTCTTTAAGCATTGTGTCCTTTGGCTCGTCAGGCAGAAGCAGATTTACCAGGGTTTCATACAATTCAAGACCCAATTCTGATAAGATAGCTCGCTTCCGTTCCAACACAGCCCAGTTCTGATCAGCATTCTCTGGAACTTCGATTATATTATTTGCAGTGAAATACATTTCTAGCCGGCCCACATACGCCTTAAACCTTTCCTGGTCACGTTTACATTCACCTAAGTGTCCCATTACTGCTATAGGTGCAGCCATTTTGACTTTGCAGTTTAAACTAGTGTGCTCGTTTTGTAACCTTGGATTTTGTAGCTATTTCCAAAGACAGAGAAGCTTCCAATGTCTCTCCGTCAGCTGGCTGAATCCTTCACCAACAAAATTTCAGCTTTATATCATCCGAAAAATCCCATCTAATCGTCAAATGTGATATATTTACAGAGCACAGCACACACAGCTTTCTATAATGGCAGACAGCATCTCAGAAGTTCTGGAAGCTTCTGGTCAGCTGACTCATTTATTCACCTTTAGTTGCAGTAACAGAATACGTCCACATCCACAGTGTGGCGCTACAACATTACAAGCTTACAGACATTACACTTATGGTATTGCAAAAACTGTGAACACAGCCGTAGGCTTTCCTTGCCATAGACAGACTTGAATAGCTAAACATACCACACTGTGAATTAAACGTGGCTGCAACATAGGAAATGTTTCAAACGCCTGCTTCTGAAATACCATTTTTTTTAAGTTTTCAACTTGTGTGCCCTGTGTAAACCAGCCGAGTAAAGCAAGCCCAGAGTTGGGGAGCAGCTTTTGGTTCATGCTGCAAAACTAGAGAAAGTTCATTTGTGAAATTTTGTGCTAATCAAAACATAAAAACATAAGAAATAGGAACAGGAGTCGGCCATATGGCCCCTTGAGCATGCTCTGCCATTCAATATCATGGCTGATCTGATCATGGACTCAGCTCCACTTCTCTGCCCGCTCCCCATAACCTCTTATCGTTTAAGAAACAGTCTATTTCTGTCTTAAATGTATTCAATGTCCCAGCTTCCACAGCTCCCTGAGGCAGCGAATTTCACAGATTTACAACCCTCAGAGAAGAAATTCCTCCTCATCTCAGTTTTAAATGGGCGACCCCTTATTCTAAGATCGTGCCCTCTCGTTCTAGTCTCCCCAATCAGTGGAAACATCCTCTTTGCATCCACCTTGTCAAGCCCCCTCATAATCTTATACGTTTCGATAAGATCACTCCTCATTCTTCTGAATTCCATGAGTAGAGGCCCAACCTACTCAACCTTTCTTCATAAGTCAACCCCCTCATCCCCGGAATCAACCTAGTAAACCTTCTGAACTGCCTCCAAAGCAAGTATATCCTTTCGTAAATATGGAAACCAAAATTGCACGCAGTATTCCAGGTGCGGCCTCACCAATACCCTGTATAACTGCAGCAAGACTTCCCTGCTTTTATACTTCATCCCCTTTGCAACAAAGGCCAAGATTCCATTGGCCTTCCTGATCACTTGCTGTACCTGCATACTATCCTTTTGTATTTCATGCACAAGTACCCCCAGGTCCCGCTGGACTGCAGCACTTTGCAATCTTTCTCCATTTAAATAATAACTTGCTCTTTGATTTTTAGGATGCTACTTTTCTTTTAAGAACAACAACTTGCATTCAAATAGGGCCTTTAATGTTGTAAAATGTCCCAAGGTGCTTCACAGAAGTGTTGCCAGTCAAAATTAAGCATTGCTGCCACCTATAGGCGGATACATTGACGGTTTAAGGAAAATAAGCAATAGACTGGCCTATAATGTGAATCTTTTCACTTCTCTCACCAGCATCCTGTGGTGCATTTGAGATAGCTAAATGAGATAGTGTGGATCCATACTCTCCAGGAAGTATGTCGAAACTGCAAAAAAAATTCATTTCATTTAGGATTCTTACAACTAATAAAGAGAGGAGACTTTCATCCCATCAACCTGGGCCCTGGAAATAAAAGGACTGTGTCCTAATCTACTGCTTTCACCCAATGGTTCAATTTAAGTACCATGTCACCCATGAATTCCATGTCAGCAAAAGGCAGGAAAGAGAACAGGCCACTCTATTCATCTAGCCTGCCCCCTTATTTAGGTCCAGGTATCATAGGCAGTCCCTCAAAGGCGGTGCCAGATTTGAGGGCCTGATCTTCGAACATTCTCTTCCTCAGGTGGCCGAAGGCTGCGCTGGCGCAATGGAGGCGGTGTTGAACCTCATCGCCGATGTCTGCCCTTGCTGATAATAGGCTCCCGAGGTATGGAAAGTGGTTCACATTATCTAGGGCCACGCCGTGATACTGGGGGGGGGCAGTGCTGTGTGACGGGGTCAGATTGGTGGACGACCTTTGTCTTACGGATGTTTAATGTAAGGCCCATGCTTTCGTATGACTCGGTGAAGATGTTGACGATGATTTGGAGTTCAGCCTCTGAATGCGCGCAGCCGCAAGCATCGTCCGCGTACAGTAGTTCGATGACAGAGGATGGGATGGTCTTGGATCTGGTCTGGAGGCGACGAAGGTTGAACAGGTTCCCACTGGTTCTATAGTTTAGTTCCACTCCAGCGGGGAGCTTGTTGAGTGTGAGGTGGAGCACTGCAGCGAGGAAGATCGAGAAGGGGGTTGGCGTGATGACGCAGCCTTGCTTGACCCCGGTCCGGACTTTGATTGGGTCTGTGGTGGATCCATTGTTCAGGATCACGGCTTGCATGTCGTCGTGGAGCAGGTGGAGGATGGCGATAAATATTTGGGGGCAGCCGAAACGGAGGACGACGCTCCATAGTCGCTCACGGTTAACAGTGTCAAAGGCCTTTGTAATGTCAAAGGCGGCCATGTACAAGGGTTGGTACTGTCCCCTGCATTTCTCTTGCAGTTGTCGCGCCATAAAGATCATGCCCGTTGTACCCCGTAGTGGACGGAATCCGCACTGTGACTCCGGGAGGAGCTCCTCGGCCACAGGGAGAAGACGGTTGGAAGAGGATTCTAGCGATGACTTTCCCAGTGGCTGACAACAGGGAGATTCCTCTGTAGTTGCCGCTGTTGGACTTATCCCCTTTTCTAAAAATGATCACGATTACTGCATCTGAGTTCTCTCGGCATGCTCTCCTCCTTCCAGATGTGATCTCTCAGCCATACTTTAGTGCCTCAGCAGGGATTCCATCCGCTCCTGATGCCTTGTTGTTTTTGAGCTGACGGGGATGACGTTTTTGAGCTGACGGGGATGGCGTTTTTGAGCTGACGAGGATGGCGTTTTCTACCTCGTGCAGGGCTGGGGTTTTGTGAGATGGTGTCGGGTAGCATGCTGTGGGATGGAGTCGACAATACTCGAGTCAAAGGCAGTCTCGGTTAAGGAGATCTTCGAAGTGCTCCTTCCAGCGGGTTCTGACTGCCTCGGTGTCCTTGATGAGTGTCTCCCCATTCTTGGCCAGCAGTTCAGTGCTTGGGCCGTCGGTGGACTTGACTGCGGTGAAGAATCCTCGCACATCATGGCTGTCGGCCAGCTGCTGAATCTTCTGTGCTTTCGCTACCCACCATCTATTCTTCAGGTCGCGGGTTTTTTGGTGGACCTCAGCCTTAAGCCGTCTGTAATGCTGCTTTGCTGCTCCCGAGCTGGGTTGTTGTTTTAGGTTCAGAAATGCCCTGCGTTTGTGGTTTATTAGCTCTTGGATCTCCTGGTCATTCTCATCAAACCAGTCCTGGGGTTTCCTGGTTGAGTGACCGAGTGTCTCTTCGCCGGCACGGTTATGGAGGCCTGGAGGGCAGACCAAGCGCTGTGGGCTTATAGGGCAATCACTGTTATCATAGTCTGATTATGTACATACTGACATCTCGGATCCTGACCATTTTTTACAAAGACAAATTCCTATATTATTAGCCATTTATGATTCACGGTTAATTTCTTGTGAAAGACACCACTTACAGAGCTCGCCAATGGACCAACGGGTAAATGTACTGCCGAGGGTTGTATTACACAATTCAGGCCAGGTCACAGTTCGATTCCCTGCCCCATGCTGAATTAGCTGATCTCAGCCAAGGTGTCACTATGAGTGATACAATTGGCTTCGGCTGCTAGGCTTGGGAGAGGTATATAAAAACGGAGTAATTATTTGTACTAAGTCTCGCTTCTGCGCATGCGTCACCCAAACTCTCTACCCTCCCACCCCCCCGCAAGCTCTCTCTTCCCCCCCACACCAGCTCTCTCTCCCCCCGAACCACCAAGCTCTTTCTCCACTCCCCCCAAAGTTCTCTCTCTGTCCCCCCAAGCTCTTTCTCTGCCCCCCACCAAGCTCTCTTCCCCCCTGCCCCAAGCTCTCTCTGCCTCCCACCCAGCGCTCTGGCCCCCCCAGCTCTCGCTGCCCCCCCAGCAAGATCTCTCTCCCCCCCACCAAGCTCTTTCTCCACTCCCCCCAAAGTTCTCTCTCTGTCCCCCCGAGCTCTCTCTGGCCCCCCCACCAAGCTCTCTCTGCCCCGCCCTCCCAAGCTCTCTCTGCC